>NW_004567121.1:12288475-12312822 GCF_000260355.1 Condylura cristata | reverse complement strand
TACGGATATTACCTAGATGCTTCCTCATATCTTCAGAGTAAATAAGGGATAGAATCTTGTTGGAAGAGAGAGTATTCTTATTACTCAAGATTCAAGAGTTTTGGAAGTTGTTCACGTTTGCTGTGAGCTAAAGGGAGAGGGAATGAAAGAGAGCCTTCAGAAAACTGCTTTGCCAGTATTTTTAAATAGATATTGAGGAAACAGCCCTGGCCTGGAATTTTCCCATTGTAAGTGAGGATGACCCTTCATCAGGTCAAACTACATTTGCAGATGTCTGTCCACTTAGGATTGCATCAGAACCAAATAGGGACATTTTCAAAATGCATTTCTTTAGGCACAGTGTTGCCTCAGTCTATGGAACTAGAGCTTGTTTTTGTTTTAAGCGAACGACTGAGTTCTCTGAGATCAAGGCTTATAAATAAGGTAAATGGAGTTTGAGCTACTCAGAAAAGCAAAGTCCAGTAAAGCCCGAATTACCACTTACAGTAGTAAAGTCTATACAAATCACAGCTGGATAGAATTTAAAGTCAACTATTACAAGTACATTCTTGCTTTTAACCCTCATATCTTTTGGAGGAACCAACAGATATAAGTTTGTCCGATTCCTTATATAGCCATGGATAAAAGTAATACACACACACACACACACACACACATATATACACACACACATATACATATATATATATATTAAATGGCTGGAGGAACTGGCATAGTCATGTTTCTGATTGTCTGATACCTACTAAGAGTTTTCTTTCTAATCATGTCCCTAAAACATAGGTAAGAGGGCCCTCCCTGGTGGCGTAGCAGGTTAAAGCACAGCACTAAGAAGCTTAAACCACTTCCGTATGAGTTCGATCCCGCCTGCCCCGGAGGTGATCCACATGGCGTGGCAGACCTCTCCTGACCCGCCCGCTGCCCCCCTCAGCAGTGTACTTCGTCCATCTGCCTGTTCTGCTCCCCACTCTGTCTCTGTTGGGTTCTCTCACCCTCTGCATCTCTGGCCTGTACCCCAGTTCTGTATATATAAATAAATAAATAAATCTTTAAAAAAATAACACACATAGGTAAGAACTTTGATTTAGAGTTTAAGACTAGAGCTGAAAACTAGAAGATGGAAACAGATTTAGGACTATATCTGGAAATTTAAGTGAAAGAACCAGATTAGGAAAGCGTAAATCAGTGATCATACTGATGTGCACTGCATTTCAAACAAGCAACCTGGGTTCCTTTGAGGCTCCCTCGCCGTGTATAGGCTAAGGACTTGCAGCTTCTCAAAGTGTGATGTTTATATACTGTTTTCCTTTGTAGTGTCATCCAAAGCAGTGTGAATTCTTGGTATACTTTATAAGGTTATTATTGGGTTTTTTGAAAAACATTACAGATTATAACGACTGCCAAAAGATAGTTAGAAGTGATATTCTAAGAGATAAAGGAAACAGCAAAAGTTCTCATTTTAACCCAAGAGCACAATGGTTTTGAATATATATTTTAGCCCTCAAGCAAACTTTCACAAAGGTTCATCTCCTTGACATAAAATTTCTCTCCATTATACAAGTCTTTCCTATCCTCAGAACATAGCTGGTAACTCCAAATGATATTTTGTGTGTATGTGTGTAATTGCTGGATCAAATGCTAATCAATTTTAATTTCTGAAAGAATATCTTTGGTGTTTTCCTGGCTGCAGATTTAAATTTTAAACAGCAGAGCACAGATGTCCCTTTTCTTCCACCTTCACCACTAATTTTCCTTTGTTAACAGTCATCCCAACAGGTATGAGATGATCTCTCATAGTGGTTTTAATTTTACCTTTCCAAATGAAAATGACGTTGACCACCTTTGCATGTGTCTGTCAACAATGGTCTTCAATGGTCTTTGTTAGAGAAATGTCTCCTCAGGTTCTGATACATTTTAAACAATTCCGTTACTTGGGTTTTTTTTTTTTTTTTCCTATTGGATTATAGAAGTTCCTTATATTTTTTGGATATAACCCTTTTATAGATATGACCTGTAAAAAATTTCCTCTCATTTTATAGGCTGAAATTTCACTTTGTTATTGTTTCCTTTGCTGTGCAGAAGCTAGTTTGATATAATATCATTTTTGTCTATTTTTGTTCTGGTTGCCTGTGCTTGTGTCATACCCAAGAAATGTCTGTCCAGTCTAGAATCATTTTCCAATGTTTTTGTGTAAGAGTTTCAATGTTTCAGCTTTTATGTTTGTCTTTAACATAACATTTTGAATTGATAAGGATTCATTTTCATTCTGTAGCATGTGGATGTCCCATTTTCCCAGCACCATTTACTGAAAAGCTATCTTTTCCCCATTATGTATTCTTGGTGCCTTTGCTGACGATAAGTGACTCTACTTATTTGGGTCTATTTCTGGACTCTCTACTGTGTCCCATTTTATTCTGGGCTGTATATGTCTGCTTTTATGTCTGTTTTTAGCATACTATTTTGATTACTCTAGCTTTATAGTTTGTTTTGAAATCATAACAAACACTGGCCAGATTGCAGAACATTGGATCTCTAATCATCATTAATAAGGATGCATATGTAGGGATTGCAGTCATTTTTTATAAGCTAACTCTATCCATATCACATGATATAGCAGGAATCCTACTTCTTGGTATATACCCAAGAGAATTTAAACTATCCACACAAAATTCTGAAGATGAATGTATATGAAACTTTAGTCATAATCACAGAAACCTGAAAGCATCCCAAATGCCCATCAACTGGTGGGATAAAAAAATAAAAAGGAGGCCCTCCCTGGTGGCGCAGCGGGTTAAAGCACTGCACTGAGAAGCTAAACTCACTTCCTCATGAGTTCGATTTCCGCCTGCCCCGGAGGTGACCACATGGCGTGGCAGACCTCTCCTGACCCGCCCGCTGCTCCCCTCAGCTGTGTACTCCATTGATCTGCCTGTTCTGCTCCCTACTCTGTCTCTGGTGAAGCCTCTTGCCACCCCTGAGCCTCTGGCCTGTACCCCAGTTCTGTATGTACAAATAAATAAATCTTAAAAAAAAAAATAAATAAAAATAAAAAGGAAATTGTGGTACAATCTTACAACAAGATACTTCTCAACAATAGAGTGCAATAAAAAGGGATACACTAATAATACATGCAATGTGTATGTATCAGTATGAATAATGAGATGAGATTCACAGATGGATGAATCTCAAAAACTTTATGCCAAGTGAAAGAAGCTTGTGGCAAAGACTATATGATAGATACTAATTTCATTTATATAATTTCTGGAAAATATAAATATATAGGGATAGGACAGAGAATATGTCAATGGTTGTTAGAGGATAGAAGGATTTTTAAATAAAGGAAATGATGGAATTTTGGGGGTGATGAAAATATACTTATTTTGAGTGTGGTGGTATTTTATTATATACTTCAAAGTGGATAATTCAGCCTAGTCAAGCAGCCTTAACTACAATCTTCTCATAAACCTTGAACTAGAACCACCTGCCTACATTGCCATGATAAAAAACCATAAGGTACGTGTTTGTTGCTTGAAACTGCTAAGTTTGGGATAATTTGTTGTACAATTATATAGAACACACATTTGCTAAAAAATATCATGTAACATAATCTATCATTTATTACATCTAACTAGTTATTTATGACTATCTTTATTCTAACATAATCTGTATGGTCTTAGGACCAATAAAAGATATGCCCATTGTCTTTTTTTTTAAATGGAATACATAAAATCTAAGTCTCAAACATCATTTCTATTATTTCTATTTATTTCTTTCTTATATTGTTTTTTATTTGCCTTACCAAAAAGGTTGTTAACATTATTCCCTGCAAAATTAAGAGGGGATAATTATTAAAAATTATAACATTTATCATAAGGGACAGTAGTTTTAAAATGCTTTAGTGTTGTAAAATAACACATTCATTCAATATTTACTTTGAGCATTACCTCTGTGCAAGGCACCACCTAGGCACAGAGGTTATACTGGTGTAAGAGATAAAACAGTCTTCTATTTTACCTTCTCAGAACTTAAAATTTAGAAAGGGAAGAGAGACAGTAAATGAATAATCCAAGAATTGACTTGTGATAAAATACCATGTAGGGGCTATGTAGGATTCAATTTTTTTAGTTAAATAATAGCTCATGGTCACACTCTGCAGCTCTATAAATAGCAACATTATTGTTCCTGATAATAAAACATACCCATGTTTCTAAGAGATATTTAGAAAATAAAATGCTGTAGAAAAACAAATGAACTCAAACGTGTTTAGAATAGAAAGCAAAAATGATTTGCGATGACCATCTGCCCTTTTGTATTTCTTGCATCCATGGAGAAATTCCTCCCTTTCCTTTAGCGGGAGGATTGGATCTGTGGCTGACCCTGCATAAGAGAGTCCTCATAAGCACCAGCTGCTTCATGGTGACCTACATCCTGCCCACACCTTGCATAGGCTGAAACAGATATGTTGATCCTTCTGTTTGCAGCCACATGGGTCTACTAACAGCAGCCAGCAGTAATTCTGAGGGGCCCTGAATGGCCTTCAAGTTGTTTATGGGGTTGGAGTAAGCTGGTACAGGATGGTGAGAAATCAAAAGGGCGGTTGCCTTGGGACAGAGCTGTGGTTGTCTAGGTAACTTTATTAAGAACCTTCTGTTCCTGGAAACAAAACCTAAATTAATTCTTGAGTTCTTAGAATTAGGTTTTTTATTCTGAACTGGTCTTTGACATTTGAGAACATCTTAGTCTTTTCAGTTGAGCCATTTTCATCTTGTCTGGAGCCCTAAAATATGTGTCAAAAGGCAATGACCGTAAAGGTCTCATCTTTAAAGTACAAATACAACAAATTATTTTAGCACCTAGATACCAATCAACATGTTTCTAGATTGAGCTATAACCTCAAATTCAATGCTCAAATTATGATTTGGCCTCTACTTCAAATATAAACAAAAACCCAGTGTGATTTTTTTAAGCATACTCTTTCTTCACCAAGTATAATGTGAAAAATTTTGTGTTTCTGTGTTTGCAATGACATCTTCCTATCTATAATATAATGCATCAAATGAATTATATCCTGTATTGGGGATCAAGGTATTTTCTTTCAGATCTTCAAAAATGAGTTTTTTCTGCAGTGTTACAATAGGCAACTATTAATTTATCTGAGTAGAAGAAGATAATAATCTTTACTGACTGTATAGTAGTACTGTTATAGGTACTCTGAAGACATTAACTCATTAAATCCTCACAACAACCTTATGAGACAAATATGCTAGTATCCTTATTCTGTATACAATGAAATTGAGGCACAGAAGTTTAAATCACTTGCCTAGGGTCACTAATTAGTGAAATCCAGAGCCAGGATTTGAAGTCTGACAGTCATGCTTCACAGACCTTTGTCACTATTACAGCACTTCCTAAAGTGTTACCTTGTACTTAGGAAATACTTCCATTTTTAAACACTAGGGTCATACTTAGCACAACAAAATGATCACACCAAGAGAACTATTCGGGGGGGAAAAGATCAGCTGATAACATTGCAGGTCTCAGATTCATGCATCACAGACCAGTTAATTAAGATCTGAATTATGAAGTTCATTCTCACTCATATTCTCTCTCTCTCCACTAGTCCCTCCCTAGTGAGAAAGTGTCACAGGCACTTTGGAGTTCAGTTTGAGTTTTGCCTTCATTGGACCTATTGCTTGTCCTTTTATTCTGCACTCTAAATTTTCTGGTTTCCTCATCTATAAAACTGACCATTGCAAAATTTCAAAGGACACAGAATATATGAATCATGTGCAAAATATAAAGCAGAAAATAAATTAAGAATTGATCTTTATAACTACATGTTGAGTAGATAGTCACCTCTCTGGTGTAATCTGAAATCACATATTGTCTTCTTTTGCCAAATATCTCGCCTTTTTTTATTATTTTTTTAAAATCAATGCTTGACATCTCACCATTAATGAGCAAATCCTTCACGCTTTGAAGACTTTATCTCAACAAAACTAATGATTTAAATATAAATAGCAATGGAAAGAATAGCTCTCACAACTTTTTTTGCCAATACATTGGAGATTATCCAACACATATTTGACTATGATAAAGACAGAGGTATCAAACAAAGGATGGTAGGAAATAAACACTTTACCGAGAGTATACTGTTGCTAAATCTGAGCCTTGAGCTATCTGAAAGTCAGTTCTCTATGCCCTCTTATTAATAATGATGTCACCGGCTGTAATAATCTGCATAATTCTCTTATAGCAAATCTGATATACAGCATTATTTTCCTTATTATAATCACATTTATGGTCACTTAATTATGCTTTACTTCTAATGGTCATTTTACTCAGTGTATTGCTTAAGACAGCTCCCCATACAATGGAGAGTAAGTCAATCTCTAGTGAGAACTTCATACAATAAGCAGGTGATTTTCACATAGTGTGATGAAGGTTACAAGGGCAGGATGCACTGGCATCACCAGAGAAAAAATTAATAATGCCTTTGGAGGCAGGGGTTGTTTCCCAGAGGAAGTGATAGCTATCTTCAGAACAGACATAAAGAAAAAAAAAAATTAGTCAGGCAAACATATAGTGGGAGGGGGAGATGAGATTTGTGTTTCAAACCAAGACGATGATAATTCAGCAATTCTGAATTGAGAAAGACCAATGTGGATTCAGAAAATCGAAACTATCATTCAATAGCTTGAGCATAGATTATGAAGATAATAAATGTGATTAAAAAACTAAATGAAGGGCCTTCCCTGGTGGTGCAGCAGGTTAAAGCACAGCACTGAGAATCTAAAGCCGCTTCTGCATGAGTTCGAGTCCCGCCTGCCCTGGAGGTGACCACATGGTGTGGCAGACCTCTCCTGACCTGCCCGCTGCTCCCCTCAGCAGTGTACTTCGTCGATCTGCCTGTTCTGTTCCCCACTCTGTCTCTGGTGAGGCCTCTCGCAGCCTCTGGCCTGTACCCCTGTTCTGTATGCACAAATAAATAAATCTTTAAAAAAAAAAAAAACTAAATGAAGACAAGGGCTTATAGCTCTTAGGAAGACTTTGCATTTTTTCAGTATTTCTATCAGAATACTGAGCTAGGAAGCTAGACCAAATTTTGAATTTTTGTGGTTTTATATTCCTCTTCAATATCAACTTCTACAAGATTCTTCTGCACTCCCTATGATTTGGCCAGGGAGTACACTGGCATTTTACTTAAATCAATTTGCCTCCCCAGATCCCCAACTCCATCAGCTTCTCAGTCAGGTCTTCTATGCTCACCCTGTATTTATAAGATCAGTCTTTCTTCCAAACACTCTCTGTCCCTTGGATCTGCTTCCTTCCCTTCCCACAGTATTTGCCAATACTAGATATACTATGTTGATAGACAGATATCCCTTTCTCCATCTGTTTTTCTATTTATTTACTTACCTGCTCCCTATCCCAATTCCTCTAAAGTGTAACCTTCATTACGCCAGAAATTGTGTTTATTCTTATAGCCCTAGCCTGGAAAAGTGCTTGGCACATAGTTAAACATATGTACTTGCTATTATAAATGAAAACATAAAATATTTTTATAATGGTCACTCTACCTTCAATGTAGACATTGGATTGGTAGCAGGTCTGAAGTCAAGTATATCAGCAAGCAATTATCTAAATAATTAGCAGAAATCTAAACAATTTACTTTTGCATAGTAAATCCAGTAATTTCTAGAAGTCAAAATACAGTAAGGATTAGTAATTGATTGGGAATGACGGTGGTAAAGGTAATGGTAATGTATTGATAAAGCAGTAATTAATAATGATATATAGGTCATTATTTATAGAATAAAACATTTACTGCCAGCCCATGGATGTTGAATTTGGCCTGATGACTTACTTTGAAAGACAGAATTTTAGCAGAATAATCTGAGCAAGAGCCTTGAATATCCTGTTATCTTGCTTGAGTTTACCCTCCAGTAATGATGTATCTGAAGAAAATGCTGAGGGTATCAGTTACCTTTCCAGACTTGCCATTCCATAATTTATACTTGTGGAGCAAATCTGGGCCCAAACTATAACTTGGACATGCCAGGTTTGAGGTATCTATGTGACATGTAAGTGCCTTTGCCTACTTTATAGATAGCCCAAGAGTGAGAACCAAGAACTATGATTACATCAAAGATTATAAAAGCAATGGAAAAACAAAAGCAATGAATGCATAGGATGGAGAACTGAGAGACATTTCATTTTATAAAGGACAGTGACTAAAGAACTTTCCCTCTCAATAAAAGCTAAGCTTCATGAGCAGATTGCAGGTAACAAGGCCTCAGATAAGGCCTGACCTGGGCACAGAGTTCAGCAGCAGAGTGTGTCTGAATTTGCATCCATCTCTATGTACACATCCCCCAAAGCTCTCAAGAAAACAGTAACCACAGAGGATTCACAAGGCCATTTTATACCGCCTCTTTCCAGGCCCCTTGGGATGGCACTTCTGATTCCTTCTTATGGAAACACGTAACAAGTCACAAGTTCCCTCTGATTATCAAGAAGGGCAAGAAAGGGCACAAGTGTTCTTCTCTGCTCAATGATCCATGTAGTCTGAGCAATATCCATCGTAGGCAAATTCAAGGCAGAGATAAGTTGAGATGTACAGCCCAGTATCTCTCACAAATGAATTTAGTTCAAGTTGAATTAAGGTGATCTGTGAAAATGTGTTCCAAAATGATTCTCTTCAATACTAAGGACACCAAATCATTCTGAAAAATGGTTTAGCACTTCTGGTAAATGTTTCTATTATAGCCTCATAATTCTATAGAAGTTAGGCTGGGGACTTCTAATGAGCTTACTGAAAATGTGAGCACTAAATGCTGTTTAATATTTACTGTCACTTGTCTGAAGGCAAAAAGGCTTCTTCACTTTGGTTTTGCTTACTGCTCTCAGCTGTATTGTGAATCGGCAGAAAAGACTGCTTTTCAGCCATGGAAAACATGACCTGTAGAAGCTAGAAATTACCAATTATTGTTCTTGATGTAAAAAGTTGATGTCATTTGAAGAGACAGAGGCTTTTCCTGGTAGAGAATTCTCAGTCATATTTTCAGATTTTATGGGGGAAGTTTCAGATTCTGACTTCTCTTGTTGCTTACTATTCATTCTAGCCCAGACTTGACCTGGAGCTTTTTGAATGGCTTCAGAGGTGGGGATGTCAAAGAGACTGGGAAGATTTCTCAGGAATGCTACACCTGGAGGAGATCTGAAGGAATGTAATTGAAGTGACTATTAAGGGAAAAGGGATGAGGTCTCTATGTTCAGTACAATGGGAGCCATTAAGTATTTTAAGCATTAGGGAATCATGATAAGATTTATTTTTGGGAAAGATCATTTGAGTAAGTTTCAAAGGAAGAATGAGTTTGTAAAGGCAAATCAGATGGGAGGCTATAATAGCAGAATTGTGTGGTAAGAGGTACTGGTAGGCTGGGTTAGGGTGCAGGTGTCTATGGACAGAGGGTGTATTTGAGAGATAATTAGAAGGCGACTTAGTAGGACATGGAAGAGGGTACAGAATAATAGCATGGAGGTTGTAGGAATCAACTTGCGGGCTGACCAAATCCTGGAAGAGGGCCAATTTCTATTACTTACTTGGGGTGCAACCTGGGGAAGCTGAGGTAGGGAGGTAATTAATTTGGTTTGGGACATTTTGAGACTAACACATCATTGAGACTTCAAACTGGAGATGTCAAGTAAGCAGGTGGACATGTGATAAATATTGATCTAGACCATAGAGTGAAGTCTGCCCTGAGATGAAGACTGGTATGATATTGCATTTGTGTTAGCTAACACTGAAGGCATAAATACATTCTTTGGAGAGAGGATACTGAATGAGTAGACAGTTCTAGATAACACTGAGAAAGTAAAGAATTTACTGAATGAGGTTAAGAGAATGAGATTTCTGTGAAGATAAAGTTGGAGAAGCAGGACAATAAAATGTCTCAGAAATACAGAACGAGGACCAGAGTGTTATAAACGGGGAAAGTGGTCTGAAGTATCATGTAAGAAGAGAACCGAGAAACTAGGATTCACAATTATGGAGACATTTTGTGAAGCAATGAAGAGAGAAGCCGTATGACAACAGAGTATGGACAGTGGATACATGTAACTCCTTATGGAATTTTATTCTGAAAGAAAACAGAGAGACAGAGTGTTAGATCGTTCAGGATAGAAATGGTAGGTCAGGAGAAGTTTGATTTTTTTTTATGGAAGATACTGGATCATGTTTAAAAGTGAAAAGGGTAAGAATGATCACAGAGTGGTGGGAGAGATAAATTAATTTGAAATTGGCATATTTAAAAGGTACAACAAAGACTAAGATCTATCAGGGAGTATGCGCTGAAGATAGAGTGGCAGTGTAGGTCACTGGAGGAGGAATGAATCAAGGAAATGACGTTGGGTGTTGAAATCCATGTGGGTGATGAGTGTCTAGATTTACAGCAGTGTTTGCAGTGGAGAAAGGGGTTATGGGACAAGTGCCTAAATCTGTAGTTAACTAAAGGGCATAATCAAGATAAGGTATAGGGCCAGGGGAGAACCCTTAAGTTCAGAATAGAATAGAAAAAGCCTCAGAAGAGTTAAGGGAGGCTCCAGAGATAAGGGCAACAAATTCCAAAGGGGACTAATCAAACACCCCAGGACCAGGAGCAATGGCACCTTCCAGAACAAGGACAACAGAGAAAAAGGACTGGAAGGTAAGGGCTGAGACATAAAGACTTAGTTGTGGGCACGGAGACATTAAGACAATGAGTGAGACCACCAATAACTAAACAAATCACAAAGAGACTGCTGGAGCTTGAGAATAGTTAGGAAAATAAAGTATATGTTCCCTGAGACACAATTCCACTTTGGCTTCCTTGCCCCTCCCTGGACTGGTTCAACCAGCCTGGGAGTCCCACTTTCTGTTCCTTTTCTCCTCAATAAACTTTTTCTTTCTCTAAACAATTTTGCCTCCTTGCTTGCCTGCTTGCCTGAGCAACTGCGAAGTCCCTGCTGCGGTTCCATGAGACCTATGGTGGTCTCCACCAACAAATGGTGGTATAGTGGTGGGGCTCAGCGCTCCCACTGCAGCCTGGGATCTATTCCTGGCTGGGGGACTAGGTCTGAAAACCGGACATTTTGGTATCAAAAGGGTGATAGCTGGAGCAAATGTGGAAGCAGATTGGTGGTATTACTGTATGGCCTAGAACTCAAAGCACCCAAAATTCATTAAGGGGAAGGATAACACCATGCCTATGTAGCCACTAGGTCACCATTTAGGAGTGCTGTATAGAAGAAGGAAGGTCCTGAGATGGGCAAGAGAGTTCAGTTAAAATCAGGTATCCTGACGTAAGAATGGGACTTTATAAGATATTTATTGAATATGGGATAACACAACCATTGAAGGCAATGGAAGGTTAAGCATAACCAAAATCAGGAATTGATATTCTTATGAAATTCCATCTCCAAAAATTTAAAATTTAAATATTATGACCAAGACAGAAAATTTTTAAAGCTGAAGTAGCTCAGTTTTAGATTTACTTGTGTAAATCCACTTTGGTCCAGTTCAAATTGGGATCTTAAACTAAAAATTCCTAATTCTTTTTAGATTACATTTAGAAATCAAGTAGCTTTTGACTATAATATTAGTGATTCTACTTTTTTTTAATATTTAAAACCCCTAATGACATTAAATGTTGAATACCTAATTGTGGATGTAGGTAGGGGAACTTCACCAAAGAGCGATTCTAGCAAAGCAAATTTTCTAGTTGAAGGGGTTTGCAATGCACATAACAGGTGTGTGTAGGTTGTGCAGCAAGAAACACCACTTTCAAGTTGTGTTTTGCCATAAAAGCAGTGGGTTTTCTACGTGGATAGAATTTAGCAAGTACCCAACAGCCCCAGACAATGAGTAGAGTATGTGCTCACCAGCTCAACCAGACAGGAGGGCTGAGCGGCCATTGACAGCACCCAGACAGGCCCCCTCTGTGTTACTGTTACTTCGGCATGTTTTTCCCTTGGGCTATACTCAGCTCTGTTTTGGGGAAGTCTGGAGAATCTTATCTTTTCATCAGAAAGTTGAAGAACAAATATGAGACACTGAAGATTGGACAATTTTAGGTACAGGCATTTTAATAACATGAAAACTAAGGAAGAGTTTATAAATTGAGAGCCTAGCTGAACCAGGAATAGAACAAGGATTGCTGATTCTCAAGTTACTAGTTAGATTTGGGCCTTAACATATCATATAGTGTCATTTTCATTTCCATTTTAAATACCCAGAAGTGCTTTATTCATAAACACCTATGTTGCCAACTATCTTTTTAAAACCTGGCTCTAACTTTTCCCCCTTTCTCCAATACATAACAAGCATGTATGCTATAAATTGCCAAAAAAGAAATGGGCACCCTTCCTTATAAGATTAGCTCTATAAAAACACAGTCATCACAGCCAATGATAAAAATTTCTGTTCCTTATTGGCTTTGATAAGGAATAAGGTTCTTGAGACCTGAAAGTCACACAGACTTTGGAAAGCTGAAGAGAATGGTAACTTCCCAAAGTCCCTGATTAAGCCATCTGTGCTTCCCCAGTGCAGCACCCCTAATGCATTCTAATGCAAAATAGCCTCTTCTCTTGTTTATTTTGGAACACAGCTGTTGTCTTAATTGAGCCTAACAGATAATAGAAGTATTGTGGCTCCCTTCCCCCTCACCACCACCCCCCTCTCTAAACAGTGCTTGGTGGGATTTGAGAAAGGTGGGAGGGATCTTTGCTCCTGGGAATCTGTATGTCTGTTCTAATTCTCCAAATGTGCTTATTAATTTATTTTGGTAGTATATTGTGTGCATGTGCATATGACTGTGTGCGTTGTTTCTCTTAGAATTTGAACTTGAATATTTGCTTTTCCTTATATAGTCTTTTGATAGATTTCTCTGACTTTGTAATCAAATGATACAGCCAGTGATTCAGGCTGAAATTTCAAAGAAAAAAAACTTCTTAGCTTTTCCATTCTCCAAATGGAAAGGGGAAAAATTGATAGAGAATACTAGTTCGCTTTTCTGAATCACTTACCTATGCTCTTCTACTCTCTGTCTGTTTTGAGCAGTGACATTGTTTTAAATTCTATTGTTTTCTCCATCCCCATTACTTTAATTAAATATCTTACAGTATTATTTTAGATTTCTGAAATGAAAGTTCTATAGGACAAGAAAACTACAGAATGCTGTGAGGCCTTATTAAGAAAAATAATTCAAAATGTTATGACTGACAGCATAAATCTCCCAGTTCTAGCGAAATAACAGAAAACATTTTCATTAATTAACTATTTAAGCATTTCTATAAAGTTTTTCCCCTACATATTATGATTGCCTCTTCATTTGACAATGAATTTGTAATATTACCTTCTATGAGCGGTAGATTATTATTATACTCAGTTGTGAGACATGCAACTTGTGACTGCACAGTTGCACTTAGTGTTTTCAATAATGCTTGCTAAAACTGCGTACCCTATAATTATATAAACTGAAAAAAAAAGAAAAAGAAAAAACAATGCACATTGTATGATTTCCAGTCCCCCTTCCAATAATAGATATTGTTTCCAAAAAATGTACCTAGGTCCTGGAATAGATTTCTTACTATAAACCTTAACACCAAGCAAACTATTTAAGACAGTGGTTTGCATTTGATCTTTAAAGGAAAACAGCACATTCTAGCCCCTTTACCAGATATTCTCCACAAGGGCCAGTATATAATAAATAATTCCAGACCTATGAAGAAACCGGAAAATATATCATAAAAGACAAGTGCCTATTTAAAGCAGAAATAATATCACTGTAAGTTGGTGCTCATATGTAGAATAAAATACAGGTGATAATAGCACAAAAACTAGGAATGGGTATAAAAAGAACTATATTACTGTGAAATTCTTATATTTATTATCATGAAGATGATTTGGAAATAGTGAAATATGGATTGGTACAATATTGAATCTATCTAGACTATGAGAAGTTAAGGATGCAGGCAGTAAAAAATAAATAAAAAAGATATAGCTCAAAAATGAATGTTGTAAGATATAAATAACACAATTAACACATTGGACCTTATTTAAATCTACAGAATACTAAAGTTAATAATCAGAGTGCATGCTTTTAAAAAGTCTCAATATATTTGATGACACTTAAATTTTATAAACTATGTTATTTAACTAGAATAGCAGTAAGACTTTGCTCAAATAATTAAAAAGTATAAAACACTTGTGAATAACTAATGGGTCAAAGAAGAAATCACATGAGAACTTAAGAAAAAAAAAATCAAACTGTCTAGAGAAAGCAAACATGGCCTATTCAGAGAATGAAATTTAAGCAGTTCTTGGACCTATATATCTACAAATACATATTTTTAAAAATAAGTTTTAAACTAAAAAAATATAGATTTCTCCATGAAGAAACTTAAGAAATTCAGGAGGAAATCCAGATTCATATAATCAAAATACAGAAACTAATCAGGATTGAAACAGAAACCAACAAAATAAATCAACAGTAGTCAAAACTAAGAAATTTTGGTGCAATTGATAAATTCTGAGCAAACCCAGTAAGAAGAATAAAAATATAAATTACTCTTATGTGATAAACAAAGAATATCACTACAGATTTTAGTTACAAGGGATAATGAAAATATGTAGATCTTCATGCTGATAAACTGGAATCACACAACATAGAAAATAATTAAACCAACCAACATTTCTTTCTGAAACTTATAAAGACAAAATAAAAAGTCTGAAGATCATAAACCTGAATATCAAAATCTGAATAAAATTGAATTAATAATAAAATTTTTCCCATTAATATAATTTCTAGTCCACTTTATTTCATTAGTAAATTTCATCAAGAATATGAAAACAGGGCCCTCCCTGGTGATGGGTAAAGGCAGCACTAAGAAGCTAAAGCCACTTCAGCATGAGTTCAATCCCCAGCCTCAGAGGTGACCCACATGGCATGGCAGACCTCTCCTGACCTGCCTGCTGCTTCCCTCAGCAGTGTACTTCATCAGTCAGCCTGTTCTACTCCTCACTCGGTCTCTGGTGAATCCTCTCACCGCCCCTGCACCTCTGGCCTGTACCCCAGTTCTGTATGCATATATAAATAAATCTTTAAAAAAAAAGAATATGAAAACAAAAGAATAAAAATTTTATCCTAACTTGTGATGATAAAGAACAAAGAGGAATACTTCCCCATAATTTTTACTATAGTGAAAACTGAACAAAATCATGATAACAACATATTCCTTACAAACAAATCTTTAAAAATATTAACAAATTGAATACAACATTAAAAAAGATAATGCAATTGATCAAATGTGATTCATAATAATATGGGCATTTCTACTTTTGTAAATCATTCAAGGTCATCAAATACATAAGTATCATGGAAAAAGATCAAGTAGTCATATTAGTTAAAGCTGCAAAAATATTTGAAAAAACTAACACTAGGTACATTTCCCTTCCAGTACAGAATAAAAGATAACATCCACCACTGAATAAAGGGCATTTAGAAGTCTACAGAATGCTTTCCTCTGAGAATGGAATAGAAGACAATGCTGGCCACTCTTATTTTGTTCAGTATTGTTATCAAGGTTTCTGCCAGTGCAATGCCCAGTAAAACTTGTAAAGACTGGAAAGAAAAAACATGTTTGTTTTTTTTTTCATGTAGAAAATGTTTTAATATATATAAAGATGTAGCCACAACATAATTCAAAAGTAGGTTTTTTTAAAAAAAATTGGAGCTTATTTTTAAAAATGAGTTCATCTGCATTAATATGGTGTTTGTTCTTTTTAAAAAAGGAAAGATAAAACAGTAAGAATGTAGTGAAAAATGACATTTGACAATGGGTCCTGTTTCTAGGAGACACCAGGGATGTATAATATGCTTACCTTAACATATGACCCCACTGAAATAGTGGTGATCCTTGTTATGTAGAAATGGTGGTGGCCACTATTGCCAAAGTTTCTTAGTTTTTCCAAAGAGGCTATAAACTAGGATTTTTATGTGCAAGCTTCTAATTGCTATTTTTTCTAAGAATTCATTTTTTCAGGTCATGAGAATAGAAAAGGATCTAAGGTTTCATACTGCAGTCCATGTACTCCAGGGTAGACTTTGGGACCTGATAGTTTTGTAAGGATAGTCAGTGGGAATAGAATTGAATTTGGCTTCAATGAGCTCACTCCATTTTTAAAAATGTTTACTGAATATTATCATGTATCAGTTGAATCTTTGAGTGTTCAAAAAGCTAGGCAGCATATACATGGGAGAACTGATATTCAAGTTCAGATTTACATGACTCTAGAATTCAAAGTCTCAGCCATAAGTTTGCCACCAGAATGGAGTCAATGCAGAGACAGAGAGAAGCCCAATGCAGAGACAGAGTGAAGACATAGCTGGTAAGGGAGGGGTTGAAAGTTAGATCTGGCACAAAGCTGGTTATTCGAATTAGTACCACTCCTACCACTCACGCTCAGGGAACAGCAAGGCTTTTGTTTGGGGTCTAGTCCATCATTACATTTACTTTCTCATTGAGAGCTTCCTCTGGGAGTGTCATTGTTTAGCTCTCTGGGCATGCCAAGCTTATGTTCTCAGATGACCTCAGTGAGTATTGTCATTTCAAGAGAGGGTTCTAATAATCTACCGAGCATCTGTGAGTCCAGAGAAGTAAGCTGCTTTATCCATTCCCATGTGTGACTGAAATTAGCCTGAGAAGGCAGGCTCAGGAGAAGATGTTTAAACGCAGACACACATCAAAAGACAAAAGTCCTAACAAAGCACACAGGGGAGTGCTGGGTATCTTGCCAACACACCTGCTCTGTAAGCAGGTCTCCAAAGCCAGCTCTTACCAGGTCACCAGCATGAGGGGCTTCTGCTGTGATGACTTCCCGGCCACTCCAGCAGGAATGTTACATGGGCCTGGGCATGATGACCCAAACACAGAATATTGTCCCAGATGAGGATGGGCACTTGTCCTCAGAGAGCAAGTGGCTTGCCATGTTTCAGTAGGTAACTGAGTTGAGGCTTTTTAGCACAACAAATAGAGAAGCACCTTTGGACACATATAGATGTTAAAGCCATTCCCAGTTGTTATGTGCGCTTGGTTTTCCAACATACACTTTTCATGCCATGCCTTTCTTAGAGTCACTTTCCTTTTCTCCTGTCTCTTGTCCTCGTCACCTAAACCTTCTTTGCTTACAACATGGTAAATCACAGGAAGAAAGATAAACTACCCATGAAAAGTTTGAAAAATGTCCGTAATGGAAAGACCACCGAGTATATTTATTAAGGGCAGTCTGAACAACACTTGAATAATGGTAATTTGGTGCACATGTCTTCAGGACATTTAGAACAAGTGAGACACATACTACTCTAACATAGTAAGTGTCACACAGAGCTCCATAACAGTGTTTTGGGACCACGGCAGAGGCTGTGAGCAATTTTCCGGGAGCCAGTGGGCATAGAAGTATAGGAAGATTCACACATTTAAGTGGCTGGTTAGGAACAAATAGCTTGGGTCTAGACAACGCCAAAGGAGTTATTACCCACTCCCACAGCCACGAAGTTGTTCACTGTGTCCTTCTCCATAATCTCCTGCCCAGTACAGAACTGCTCCAATTCCTCCCTGCAGATTTTAGCACTCTTGTCTCTTCTTCTGTGAGATGCTTTCACTTGAACCAGACTCACCCTTGACAACTGGCAGGACCCTTCATAAGAGTTGACAAAAATCCTGGATTCAGTATTGGATAGATCTGTTGCTTTCTTGTCTGTGCCTCAGCTGAGTCCTGGCACCCATCTGTTTGTCCCAGCTCTGCCTGCCCTGTCATCTTTGCTGCATATTCTTGCTCTGCTTTCCCCTGGGCCTCTTGGTCCCATAGATTACTTTCCTTACGTGTAAGCCGGACACTGGAGTCTCCTTTTCTTAGTATTTCCCTCTGGTAGTTATATTTGCCTTAGGGCTTGACCAGACCTTTTTGCTTTCACAAACTTTGATATGAAGTGATTTAACATTTTTTTGGCACATGTACCTGTGGATGTTTGTGTTTATTCCTCTAGGCTTTGTTTAGCTTTGTTACGTAGAAGAGCTGGGCTTCACTAACAGACTGGGTTTGAATCAAATTTAATAATTACTGGATCCTATTAATAATCATACAAAAGAACACGTCCATGGAAAGTTTAGTCAAATCCTCTTGGTTTCTTCACATTGAAGTTGTTATAAGAACCACTGCCTAAGTCATAGAGCTGATAGAAATAGCAGTGAAACAATGCCCATAAGCCTTTTAGCAGAGTAACTAAACCAGAGCAAAATCTTAATGTTACTTATTGTACCAATTGCACCCAATCACATACAACTGATGTTTAATAAATATTGCAAAAAAAAATCAATAGGGAAAATAGTCAAAAGAGTCGAACTAATAGTACACACAAAAGCATCCTTCAGGGTTGAAAATAAACTTACAAATCAAACTCATGGTACATTTTATACTCAAAGACACCTACCTGGGGATATGGGGAAGCTATCTGGCATCCTGAATGGGAGTGAGAGGGCTGAGAGGAACTCACTCATATTCTCCATTCCTACTTCTTAATGGATGGAAAGTTCAAGCCTCAACTATGTTGACTGCTTGTGCAGGAATGAGATCCTGAATTTGCAAGATATGCCACCTTTGAATGCACAAGTACAAAACACAACTACATAATGCAGTGTAGAAATTAAGTATGATACGCTATATCAGTTCTAGGCACATTAGCAGAGACTGAAAACAGTTTCACACTTAGACATTTTCAATGGATGATAAATAGGATTAATGAGTTGTGACTGAAATGCTCCCGCCTCTTAAATCTTCCAGGAAGCTTTTAAAACTGGTAAATAGATATTCTTCAGATGGTTTGCAAAAATCTGTTCTAATTTAATTTTGAGCTACTTAGGACTGTGCAAAAATACAAAACCCTGGCTACAGAAACATCCAGGTCCTGGCATTTAAAATGCATGTGCATATTCTGCACGTGCACACACACATACATGTGTGCATACACACACAGACAAATGGCATGTTATATCATTCTGCTTCCTGGAGTTTTTGATGTCCTGCCCTTTAAAATTTGCCTGGTGTTAATCCTCTCCTATCAATAAAACCCAAGGTCAGTATTTCATTTTGCATGTTTACCTCAGGAAGCCTTGAAATGCTTGGGGCTGTTCTTTTAATTGATTTGTGTATATATCCACCTATAGCAGAGGAGAGAATCTGGGGCAGTGGAATCTTGTCATCTCCACAGATGCGATGTTCCCCACTTTACCACACTCAACCTTGAGGGAAATAAGCTCATCTGAGCCAAAGGACAAATAACAGAACAGCTAGGACTGTGCTGCTGTGCCAAGTGAGCGAGCGTGGCTTCCCTGGCAGCTCCAAAAGGATTGACAGACACTTGGGCAGAGTTTTGGGAGTCAGTGTCTTTTCCACAGAACCCAGTAGGCATCTGATGTGCTGCCCTCAGTGTGTAGTGGCACAGTAGAGGTGGCAAGAACTTCCTGCGTGTGGCTGCTCAGGCAGACAGATCAAACTGAACAAAGAAGAAATATGAGGCCACAGTAGTTTTCTCTGAGAGCTGGTGAACCAAGGCACTGAGGCTCTTGGAAAATCACAGGGAAACACAGGCCATGTTCAGACATGGAAGGCAATCAAGCTGGGTTTGGGTGTGTGAGTGTGTGGGTCTTACTTCACATTTCTAAAGTGTATTGTAGGGATATTATTAATAAGGTTAAAAGCTAGGCTTTTACTCCTTGCCCAGCTAGAAGGTTTGGGAGGCTTGAATAGATAAATGGAATTGATAAAGTGTCTATAGGAACCAAGCCATATTACTGATCATTCTGACCAAGAATGTAGAAGCAGAGTCAACTCCCCAGTCACGAAAAGCCAGCAAGACAGATTATAAAAGGGGCCCCAAGCCCTTCTTTGAGTACAGACTTCTGTCTTGCTTGCAGCTTCTCTTCACAGTGTATTTTAATAAATCCCCCTTTTCTCTTTTCTACTCTCTCTGGTGAATTCTTTCATCCCTGAGTCTCCAGATTGCATATATATTCTTCCCAACAACATGTATCACCCTTGAGGGAGGGAGGGGAGAAAACCACTTTCTTTAAGCCCCATACTTTGGCTTTGCAAAGCTTTTCTATTGTCATGACTTTGCTCAAAGGAAGAGTGCTTGAATTTGGGCGGAATATCTGGGTTCATATTGATAGTTTGATTTTTTTTAAAAAAGATTCCTGTTTTGAGATTTTTAATTCCTTTTGAAAAAAGGAATTATCAAATAGACCTCAAAGGATGCTTTTATATACTAAGTAATACAGAAATATTTTGTCAACATTAAAGCCCTACATAGGTGTCAATTATCTCCATCTGCACAATCATTAATTGTCAGGAAGCAATCTGACAAGATGGAGTTTCTTTCTCCTTATAAGAAACCCCAGTACAGAAACCTGAAACTAACATGGCTACCAATTCCTGATGAATAGACTGGGGAAGTAAATACACCTAACTCATATTTATATCTTACTTTGCTGTAAGCAACTTCTATAGCACCCACAAAGTTAAATGAAACAAATATATCTTGAGTGGCTTGAGTAACGGGGATTCAAATACCGGTCTGGCTCAGGCTTTACTTCCAATGAATTGAAAAGAAGGGAGTCCAGGGGAGAGAAGGGGCAAGATCCAGGCTGGGTCACTATGCAGATCAGTGGTTCTCTTTACAGGAGTTGTTAGTGCTGTATTTGATGAAACAAAACAAAAGACCTATGTGTTGCATTTTGCTGAACTGACAAATAGCTATTGCATACATGACCTCACAAAACAAAACCACCACTGACTCTTATCCACATTTCATAAAGCAAAGGCCATTTTAACACCTTGTTGGGAGGACAAATCACTAATTAAGAAATACTTAAGATCCTTTTCATGTCCTAATAAAATCAAAACATTGTCAAGATGAGTGGAATGAGGACACTTTCATTTGGAAATCATTTATATGAAAGTCTCTAGGTACATCAGTCTTCTGAAACATCCCCTAAACCCAATTTCTTCTTGCCTTCTTCTGTCCTATGTAAGCAGCTATAACATCTTCAGAATAAATAGGGACAGATGAGACTATAAAAGTCATATTCCCAGAAGCTAGTAACCCCTGTTATGGCACTTCCTGGAATAATTGATTTCTCATTGTGCTGGGCATTTGACAGGCACACATTTTCCCTTGTTTATCTTTCATAGAAAGCAACACACTTAGGATAATGGAATAAAGCACCACATTAGGATCTGTAAGCATATGTGCATATATTCATAACAATACTGAAAAGAATTTAAGTCATTTAAATCAATTGCACATGTATTCACCATATAATTTAATTAGCACTTATGGAAGGCACCATAAGAGCTCCTATTACACTATTTCCATTACAAATAATTAAAAAAATTATTTGTAGCATTAGAGATGGTGCTCACTTGTGATTACAAGAGAGCAATTTGTTTAAAAGCTTCACTGACGTCATGCATGCAATAGCTATTTGTCAGTTCAGCGAAATGCAACAGATAGGTCTTTGCCAAAGGAAATAGTGTTTCTCATTGTAGCAGTTTACATTACTTAAATCTTCATAATCAAGCCAACAGAGTTAGGTAATCACTATATAAATTGCCTGATTTGAAAATCAAGTAGAAATTTCAGAAAAAGGAAGAGAATGGTAACTTCAATGTCTTAAGTGACAACAATAATAACTATTTATTGGATAGCAGCATTTACTGAATACTTGCTATTGGATCGGAATTTCCACTGAAAACTTATAATGCCTCTCACTTTCATGAATAACTTTAAGTCTTCCAAATAAGCTCCATTTTACTCCTGAGGAAACAAGCCCAGTTTCTTATGCAAACTACATAGGGTAAACTGCAGGGAGGCCTAAGGACATTAAGTTGTATCAGAACATGCACATTATTTCCAGTACAGGACATTGTCTTTATGAAAGTGTAACAGTTTAGTGTAAACCCAGGTGACAACGCACGGTGACTTGCCTTTGGATTTCAGGAGACCCAAAGGGTCTAAATTACTATACGATGCAGAAAGTCCCTTACACAGATGATTCACACTTATTTTCAGTTTTCATCACAAATATTTTCTACTTCATAAAATAAAAATGGGTTCCTGTCTATATATTTTTCAGAAGAGGAACAAAATAGTTTTTCTTCTTCCACAATGAGATTCCAAGACATAACCAAAAGACTTTCTGAGCCTTAAAATATAGTATCATCGGTGGGAGGATGCTTATCTCTGCACAGAATCACTGAACTAGAGACAGTCAATATAAGATGTTGGCTGCTTTCTCTTTCCCCTTTCATGTATGTTGGATGATTTCCCAAAAACACAGTACTCTCACCTCTCAATTTCTTCAGAAGGATTACCAATTCATTGGGTAAATTTCCCTGATTTTTAAAATGGGTATTTTAAAGCTTTTAAAAGTAGACAGCTTTAAACACTCAATTGAAATTACTAATCAGCAGAAAATTACATCTTGAAAACAATCATAGATTTGATAGCTACAGCCAGAGTTTGTGCTTTTCTGATTGTGAGACCAGTCTATGTTCTTGGAAAGTGATGTATTCCTGATATATTTAATTATGAATGTATTCCCTGCAGAAACAAAACTTTACCTGGGATTCAGTCATTACAAGAAAATGTTTCCAGATAGATCAGTGTATTTTCCAACTGACATTAATTGAATAAAAATATCTGGGAACATGTTCCTCTCTGGGGATTGGCTTTTGAAAGGTTCTGAGAAGTTCTGCAATAAATGTTTTTTTTTTTTTTTTAATCTGAGCAATACAATTTGAAATGCAGAACAGCTTTCCAGCACTTCCATTAACATCTGACCAGACAGTTGTGTGATTCAGACACCCTCTTTTAAGGAAGCATTTCTTTTCCTTTATGTCTATTTCCATTTGGGGGTGAAGTCTATGGAAGAAAAGAAGGGAAGGGCTCCAGGGTAACCCCACCTCGCCAGATTCCCTTAGCCCATTTTAAATGACCATGAACAAGAACAAACCACCAAGGGCTTCCACTTGTTTGAGTGAAACTGATGTCAGGAAAGCAGAAAAACAAAGCAAAAAAAGAAAAGATGGGTCCTTCTGGAACCAGAAGCAACTGAGATGTTAGAAGAAAACTCCAGAAAAAGTTATATGGCACACGTAATGGAATTAGGCTCACACACTGAATCCAAGTGGCTATTGCTTTAGGTTATGCAGAATTCTTTATCCTTTTGTTATAAGGCTATCAATCTATAGGAGCCACCTATGATCTCAGTTAACCTTAATTATCTCTTAAAATTCCTACTGCCAAATACAGAAAAGGTCAGCACTTTAACCTAACAATTCAGGGATGCACAACTCAGTCCATAGCAATTTCCACCTTGGAACAACACAGTATGGTGCCTCACCAACATGGGAGCTTTTTCAAAGAAACTTTTGAGCATTTTGATTTTATATAGACGTAGTTATATTTGGAGGGGAGGAGCCCATTCAAGTTCCTTTTTTTCCCCTAAATATTTCCAAAATTCCTATCTGAGATTTTTTTCCTTTAGTTTTTTGTTAATATTTTGACTCTATTATCCTTTGTGACTAATTCTGAGCACACTGTACATTCTTCACTGAGAAACAAAAAAAAGCCCTTTTTTTTTTTTTTAAAGAGCGCCCCTTTTCCTTTTTTTTTCTTTTTAAGATTTATTTATTTGCACATACAGAACTGGGTTACAGGCAAGAGGCTCAGGGGCGGTGAGAGGCTTCACCAGAGACAGAGTGGGGAGCAGAACAGGCAGATCAACGAATTACACTGCTGAGGGGAGCAGCGGGCCGGTTAGGAGAGGTCTGACATGCTATGTGCTCACCTCCGGGGCAGGCGGGAATCGAACACATGCGGAAGTGGCTTTAGTTTCTTAATGCTGTGCTTTAAGCCGCTGTGCCACTTTACTTTTAAAAGCAGTTTTAAGTTTTCAGAAAAATTGAGCATGAAATAATGCATCAATGGAATATTATTTAGTGAGAAAAAGAAATGAGTTATAAAGTTATAAAAACTGTAAGTCCATATTGCTAAGTATGCCAGTTTGAAAAGACTACATGATGCATGACTCCAGCTGCGTAGTATTCTCGTAAATGCTTTTTAATCTCTTATTCTGATTTTCCCCCCACTGTTTCTTGCTTCTCCATAAAGTTCTAAGGTACTAAAACTCAGCACAGTATCTTATTCTGTCATAATTCCCTTATAATTCCTTATAAATTCCAGGTATAC
>NW_004567121.1:12243909-12288290 GCF_000260355.1 Condylura cristata | reverse complement strand
TTTCTTTCTTTCTTTCTTTCTTTCTTCTTTTTTTTGTTGTGACTTAATACATGTGACTAATTAATGGTTATATAGCTAATTAAAAGAAAATTAAGTGAAAAGGTTTAAGGTAGAAAGGTAGTAGTAATCATTTTTAAAATTGTTATCTTCAAAGGACTGTAAGTTCTAGTACTTTTCCCAAGAAAATGTTTTAGAAACATCTTTCATCAAGGGTAGAGTTTCCTGAAACAGATGGTTAGAATACAGTTTGGAGTACAAAGTTTTTATTAGGAATCAATATCTGTGAATGGACATAGAAGCAGCAGAACAGACAGAGGGAAGCAGTGAATGATGATATACATTCAATAAAGCCTCAGTCTATCCTTCATAAGCCAAAAGAGAGCTTCACTAGAAGCTGAAATCACCAGGACCTTGTTCTTGGATTTTCCAACTTCCAGAATAGTGAGAAAATAAATTTCTGTTGTTTAAACCACTCAGTCTATCATACTTTGTTATGGCAGCCCTAGCTGATTCAGACAGAAATTATCCTAAAAGAAGAGGCGGCCTCTTCCCCGTCAGATTTTATACTCTGCCAGAAACAGAAAACACTGGCAAGACCCATGTCAAGAAGGGAAATGTGCCAAAAGTATGTGTCGTGTATGAGTAGGAGAGGAGGAAGATAAAATACACACACAGATCTCACTTTATTTTAGTTGGCTGTACCAAGTTTACTTGATTATAAGATATTTATAATTTTATAATCTAGTAAGCACAAAATAAGCATGTTGGGTGAGAGACATAATGAAAGAAAAATATCCTTAAGCAGGAGCAAAGGCCCTACAGAGAAAGTATGACAGTTTGGAGGGTGGAGGTGGCACAGGGTGAAAATTGGTGATACAGTCTTTAGTTTAAATAAGGCAGAGCAAGTAAAATGAACAGAAGCCACTGCACCTAAATGCAGAACTTGATTTACATAGAAACAGGAACAATTTCATGTTCAAGAAATGTCAGTTTTCTATAAATACGGAGGTTCAGTCATTACCACCAGAATTATTCATTATACTATGATTCAAAACAAGATGCATATACTGGGCCAACACTAGGACTCCAATCCCCAACGAAGCCTTTCATGTATTTTTCAAAAGTGGCTCAGCCCATTAGAAAATGGAAGTTTGCTGGGTATGTGATAAGGCCAGAAAATTAAAAAAAAAAAAAAAAAAGGAACTAATTGTTCCCTAATTCAAGTTATCCAGGACTGGTCAATATAGATATTGGGGGTACAACTGATTTAAATAAATTCTCATTTCCCTAGTCATTTTAAACTTAAAACTTGGCAATGCAAAGAATTACTATGTGAGTTCTCTTTCCAACTGTCTCTGCCTCCCTTTAGGCCACTGCTTTCTTCTTTCTTTTATTTACTTCCTACCTCATATTTATCTTTAAGTTCTGCCTGAGATTTCCACTTCTTCCACAAAGCCTTATGACTGGTTTTAGAATTCTCTCTCACGCCACCCCCATGTGTGTGTATTTGTGTGTGTTAAAGATACAGACACACACTCCTATTTATCTTTCTCAAGGTTTGGTGAATCTCACGAACATGAACTCTCATCCTTGACTTGTTTCAGGATATTTTGGTCTGCTGTTCCTTTCATAAACTCTTCATCATCACAGCCACTGTTCTCTCAATTTAAGCTCCTAATAAACAGATTATATGAATTTTGAATGCATGCTCCTAGTTTCTGAATTGTTCTCTCACATTCCATCTCTTCTCTGTTTGACTCCATGTTTGCTTCCAGATCACACATTTTTTTTTACTTCAATAGTGCTCATTATGATTTAGTTCAATTATGAATATATATTTGCATTTAATCTCAAAACACTTATTCTTATTTTTTGTTATTTTGTCATAATATGCTGAGTTTATGTTATGATTTACTTTGCCTAATTTCATTAAATGCACCATACAACTTCCTCTGAAGTTTTCTTCTGACATCTCAGTTACTTTTAGTTCCTGAAGGACCCATCTTTTGTTTGCTGCATATTTATGCAGCAAACAGGTGTGTGTGTGCATTTAATACACAGTGTGTGTGTGTACAGGGTAACTAGAACGATTATTTTAATTACAGTTCTTTAATAAA
This sequence comes from Condylura cristata, assembly GCF_000260355.1. Taxonomy (NCBI): domain Eukaryota; kingdom Metazoa; phylum Chordata; class Mammalia; order Eulipotyphla; family Talpidae; genus Condylura; species Condylura cristata. The sequence goes on along the minus strand of NW_004567121.1, from coordinate 12,286,173 downwards.
TAACTGTGCACTGCTCTAGGAATCCATTTTATTTTGTTTGTTTTGTCATGTTTTCTTGCATATGTTCACTTTGAGCTTGATATTTTTCTTTTGTATCATTCTCTAATAATGAAGTCCCTATTATCTCCATGATTTTTCCAGGCTCATGCTCACTCAATTTTATTGGACCACCAATCCATCTGCTTTTTATATTTCAGAATTATCTTGCAATATCTTAGAGTGTCCCATTTCTCACTTGTTATGGAGCCAAACTTTTTTTTTTTTTAAGTTGAACTAAACTTAGTAAACATAATTTTAGTTGCTGAACATATATAAAAGTTCAAATTTAAAAATATCCTTCAATCATGTATTAGATACATTTTTAACAATGACTAGTTTGAATTTAATAATGAACTATTGTTAAAGTGGCATTATATCAGTAAGTTTCTTTTTATGTATATGTAACTTATTTATGATAAATAAAATCTTGAGAAAAGCATAGTTTCCATATCAAAAGTTAACTCAAATTCACACCTTTAACATCAGACTTGACTCTGTAGGTAATTTTTTTGACAGTCTTCATTTCAATTTAATTTTAAAATGTATTCCCAGTTTATTTTACTTACTTTATTAGCTAGAAAAATGTGAATGTGAAAATGATACTTACTTCTATCTACTAAAATGCTATTATCTGGGTATATTTGAAAACAGCAACATTTAGGCAACTTGTTAATCTTTTTAGGCAGAATTAGGTCTTGGGTTGTTGTTCATTACTGGCTTAAGATGTCTCCAAATCCTGGGGGCATTTGCATTTTAAAAGAGAAGTTGTGTAGCGCAAAAGCCTTCACCACCAAAAGAAATTATCTCTAAAAGTGAAAATTTGATATATGACAAGTGTTTTGGGGACAAAGAAATAAGGGAAATTTTAAATGACAATCCTTCTACCCACCTTAAATTGCATCATACAAGCTTTACTAAAGGGAAAAGTCTAGACATCCTATCTATCGGCCTTTATTTCCCATAGCAGGTAAAATTTACTTAAAGCTGTCAAAATATTAAAAAACTTTCAATAGCACAACAAATTATTTACCTATATACAACTTTGTATTTTTTGCTGATTATTGTACAAAATGTTACTTTGAATTAATTACTTAGTTCAAATAAGACTTCCTTATTCTAAAGGGTATGAATCAAATGATTTATATGACACATACAATATTATATGACATCCATGCATAGGTATGGCTATCCAATTGGCATCAAGTATCTCTGGAATAGTAATATTGATGGTGGTAAATTTCCCCAGGGTGAGCCAAATGTAAAAATTTCAGAAGCCATAAAAAGCATAAGACCTGATGGCAAAGGGCACAATTAAAACAGAACTTTTCAACTATGACACAGTAGGTCAGACCAATGACACAGCTAGGTAATTACAGACCCCAGAGTATCCAAAAGTTTTTTTTGTTTTTTTTCTCTTTTACATTATGAAAATATAATGCTCAGTCTCCTTTTCCTCCTCATTTTCTTGTACATTCTACTTCTAAGCTTACAGTTATGTGTGGAAGTCAGCAAGTAAATTGATTATGAATAATATGCTAGAATCCTAGTAACAATTGAGACATTAGAATACCATGGCTTCACTATGACAACACACATTTTAGAAGATGAGGTGGGGCTATTCCTTTTGCCCTGGTATAGACGTCAGAACTCTAGAATAACCTAACCAGGAGTATTTATTGCAGAGAAGAGCCACTAACACATTCATCAATTGTAGTGATAATCTATTTTTTTTAAGCTTATCTAAATGTATGTATATTATGATTTAATTCAAACTACAACAAATGTAATTGAATGGTCAACCCCCAACCCCTGCAAAAAAAGAAAATTCCTTTACTTTTCTTATTTTATGTGAAGAAACAAAAGTTGTAAAAGAAAACAAGGAAAAGAGAAATAAGATTCCTATGTCCAGCAAGAAGAAACCTAAGCTGAATTCCTACCTCCACCTCCACCAAATACACAATTAGAAAAATTATTTAGTGATACTGTTTGCAAACCTGGTTATATTTTCCTTATATTCAAGCAACAGAGTTATATTTACTTAAAAATTATAGTTGTAAACTGGAGGAAGAGGCTTTTAGATCTCATTGTTCAACAAATATTGACCAGAATATTTTAATATCACACTTGTGATATTAAACACACAGGAGAGTTAGATAGGAGAGAAACATGAAAAATCTATATTGTCAAGCATTTCCAAAGATAAAAGGTATGAACATTAGGCAGTCATCTCTGTGACCGCTCTGAGTCACACTTTTATCTTACAATGAGGAGAACAATGACTAATTGTATTACATCTAGTGGCCATCTTTCTTTCAAAAAGCATCCTTTTCAAGAAAAAATAAAGTATCTCAGATCATTGATACAAACAAATACAAGGTTTTAAAATTATCATTCCTTTTAGCTTAAAACTGCTGTCTAGCTGACTTATTTTTTAACTGCTAGAAACATTATCTCAGAATCCACTGGATGTTACAGACAAGAAGAAAGTCTGTCATGTTCACAGAAAGAACAGGTGTGCCCTGAAGAAAAAAAAAGATCTTGTTTTCATGCAATTATCTTTTTTAATGAAAATAAATGAAGGAGAAAAAATCATAAGACCGTATCAACATGAGAATCTTCTCTGTTCCTCTTCTCAAAGAGCTTCCCCTGAAAACTAAAGCCGCTCTTTAACCTCCTCAATTCTTGAATCATCTACTAAGTAAGTACTCGTCACGCTAAATGCTGAAATCTGAAAAGATCTTACTGATTGGGTTTCAAAAGCAGTCATTCATCTCACAAGAGTAACTTTTTTTAATTAAGAACTGAACAGTAGGTAGATTACAAGATGGTAGAACAGATGAAAGAAAGTATAAGGGATGCCGAGAGAATCTTAGATAATATGAAAAGGCTTTCTAAACACAGTGGCCCCAAATGTATATTATGCTACAAATCAAGAGATTAGATGAGGAGAAAATGAGAACATTATAGTCCAGAATAAGAAATTAAGATACTTGGATCAAAGGAGGCGCTGAAGTATCTCATAATTATACTCTTGTTCCATTTATATAAAAGTGAACAATAGGAAAATTGCAGCAGTTTGGAGAGAAGTGTAAAAACAGCAGAAGCTTTGGGAATCAGATGGCTGATACTATGTGAAGTTCAACAGGGCCCAAAACCCAATGAACCTAACCTAACATGTCCACAGTGGGGTGAGTGGGCAAATGGTAAGGATTATACTCTTCATTTTTTTTTTATATATTGTAATGCTCTAACTTCAGTTAATTTATTCTCCATAAATGAGCACTTTCACCCTCTTGATAATGCCATCACTTCAATTCCTTTTTCTTATCTGAATATTCCTCCTGGTTTTCTCAGCAATGGTGTCAAAGCAAAGAGAAAGACAATTAACAGAAATTCATTTCTCATCCACTGGTTCTTTGAGGTATATATGTCATACATATATACACTCACATACATATATGTATACACACACACACAAAATAAATAAATGAATACATGGATTTATTTATGCATTCAAGAACTATGGTACAGGCCTGAGGTGAAGGGCAGGGTGATAAAAGGATTCACCAGAGACAGAGTGGGGAGCAAAACAGTGGATCTACTGAAATCCATTGCTGAGAGGAGCAGTGGGCAAGATGACAGGAGAGGTCTGCTGTGCCATGTGGATCTGCTCCTTGGCCTTGGCCGGGGATTAAACTGAGGCCATAGTAATGATAACACTGAGACTTAACCCTGGTGTCACCAGGGAGGTCCCTGCTTTAGACTGGTATTTTAAGAAAGTGAAAAAGTGCTTTCTTCCCTGCTGTCTCTGGCAAGTCCTCTCAACCCCCTCACACACCTCTGGCCTGTACCCCAGTTCATATGCATAAATAAATAAATCTTAAAAAAAAAAAAGTGAGCAGGATGTTCTTGGTCCAACTGGAAAACGAAAAGTGTGTGTGTGTGCCTTTTTTTTTTTTTTTTAATTAAGCATACAAAGCTTTAAATTACTAAGAATTACGGATGCTGGGGAATTGAAAGCATTTCTACAATGGTTAGGAAATACCAGTAGAAGAAAATGGACTTGACTTTTGTTTTGAAAGGTAGGAGAAACACATGGGAACAAGGGCAAGGAGATAAATCAAGTAAATAGAAGGAAAAGAACAACAACAACAAAAAAGTATGGTAAACTGCTTCTTTCATGCAGAAAATTTTTCTTCTACAAAAAGTTCAACTAAAATAAGCAATGTACACAATAACATATTTATTTATTTTTTGGCATAAATTTTCTACTTCTTATGAATTCCTAACAGGTTAAAGATTTTGTTTAGTATGTTTGGACCTTGGAGAATAACTGACATAACTTCTGAGAGAGGCTGGAAGTTTTCTAGAAAAACCTAGAAAATAACATAATGGAGTATTTTTTAAAAATTTTTTTTAAGATTTATTTATTCATACAGAACTGGGGTACAGGCCAGAGATGCAGAGGGTGAGAGGATTCACCAGAGACAGAGTGGGGAGCAGAACAGGCAGATCGACGAAGTACACTGCTGAGGGGTGCAGCGGGCAGGTCAGGAGAGGTCTGCTGTGCCATGTGGTCACCTCGGGGCAGGCGGGGATCGAACTTTAGCTTCTTAGTGCAGTGCTTTAACCCGCTGTGCCACCATGGAGGGCCGGAGTATTTTTATGAAAATATTTTATTACTTTGGTGGACTGTTTGTAATTGTTTAGAAGGTATCAATTTTCACAGTAACGTACATTTATGAAGTGGTTTCTATGCATCGGACTCCAGGACACACACATTATGTCAATGAATTCTCTGAACAATACTCTGGGGGTAGGTACCATCATTATTTATTTTAGGGCTTAAAGAGGTAGCAAGTGGCAAAATCAATATTTGAACACAAGAAGACTTCACTGAGATTCAGTGCTCTTAACATCTTTGTACACAGGCTTCTTTATATATATAAAAAAAATCAAGTGAGAAGGTTCTCAAAGACAAGGGGTCCACAAACATTCTAAATCCCCAGATGTTACTGGCCAAATAGTGGATGAAGCATGAGAGTAAATACATGGTGACAAGTGCTACAGAGTAATTTTTCACCACAAGACCATCAAAGTCTAAGTCTCCATGATTAGGAATTCCTTCTTTGGATCTTGAAAACTTTTTGGATTACCAATGCCTGCTAATAAGAAGAGAGAGATAAAAACCCAAATTTGAATCAGGCTTTGTTAGTTTGGAAATCTGCATACACACACACACACACACACACACACATATTTAACACTCCCCGGGTATTCTGAAGAACAGACAAGCTTGGAATCATCACTTCAAGTTAGTCTGTTATGAAGCTGGTGGAAATTTGTCAGTGCTGGAGTGGCGTGGTGTTAGGATAGTGACAGAGAAGGATGGAAAAATGAAAGCACTAAGTAGAAATAATATTTTCCACAATTTTCCCCAGGTTGAGTCTTGTCAAAAGAAATTATTTTTAATACTGCCTTATCTCTTTTAGAGTGCTGTGGGACTCTGCAGCAAACTGACCCAATGAACTAAATAAAAGTTACAGCACATCCTACAGGTCTGACTTGGTTTCTTGAAGGAATGAGTGTCCTGGAGACAGATAACCTGAGTGAATATAATGTCCTGCTTTGAAGGGACAGTTAGAAACCAACCATGTGCATCACAACACATTCAGTGGAACAAACAACAGAACACTGAAGTGATTAGACGTGATTTCATGAGCAGGTTCCTCATCAAAATCATATCTAGTAGGGATGTTTTTTCTAATGATAAATTGATATTCTACTTGGTATTTTGACATGCCACTTTGGCTCTCACTTTTATAAAGCAGAAAAATGGAACTGCACAGAGCCATGAACCTCAGGCTACGGACCAATACCAGGAAAAGCTCCAGAAGGAAATATGTCTTAAGTCAAGGCCTGGCTTGGGAACAGCTTGATTTCCTATCACCCTGGTTCTTTGTTCATATATTTCTATACACTTAGGCCACGGGATGCATCTCATGCAATAATGTCAATATCCATTATCCTTATATATTGCTTGCAAGTCAATCTAAATGAGTTCAGGAAGTTTAAATACTATTTTAAGAAAAATAACATTAGCATTATGACTTGTTCTTTATGTCTAGACTTGTATGCAATGCAGGGCATCTTGGTTCATTTAAACCATTAGGCAATGCTGATAATAACACTTTACATTTAATGAAAGCAAATCCTAAACAGAAGCATTAGAGGAATAATCCAAAATAGCTAGAGCTTCGGTGAGTTTGAGTGTTTACATAAAAAATTCCTCAGTTAACTAACACATAATAGTAAAAATAGAAATAAGGTTAGTGCCAGATGTTTGCTTAAGGTTGTCACATATATTTACTGGAAGATGATGAGGGTTGTTTATTGAGAACAAGTGTAGCTATTATCTGTTCAGTTTCTAAAATGATAATGGTTAGAATAGTTTACTTGTCTTAGCAGATTTCAAAATCTTATTCTTGTATTGTTCATGCAGGGGAGCAAGAAAATTTAATTGTAAATAGTTGCTAAGAAAGGATAACATTAGAAAATACACACATAGGGAAAACAAATGAGAATGTTTCTGCTCAATAACTGTACTCACTACTGTGTTACATGCGACTGAATGTACAAAATGTGAGTTTCATTATAATTAGAGTGGGCTGAATTCAAATATTGATACTGGGTGCCAATAAAAGTTTGGATGCTTATCTGAAATTCATGTGCACAGTCTGTGCTTCCTAATCAACAAATGGTGAGGAAAAAGCTCTAATCAATTTCTTTTAAAACTGCTGATCACAGATGGGAAAATAGAGGTGGGTATATCCATCCAGCGAGAAGAAAGATTGAAGAAAAACAATATATAAACATTTGCAAACTTGGAAGGTTGTTTGGGGGTTAGTACAAGTGAATGAATTTAAGGTCATTTCTCATTTCATACACATAAATCTTCTTAGTCTGGGCTATACATTTAGGAGGATATAATCTATAAAATGCTACAAATCACTTACATTTCTTTCACCTAGAAAAATTTAGTGTGACTGGAAGGTTCTGTTCAGGAAATGAAGGTTTCTAAATTGTGGCGGGTTTTATCAGAGGGCGAATCTTCGCTGTGAGAGAGGATCAGAGATGTGAGGAAAGGGCCTGGCTAGTGATAGTCAGAGATTGTCTCAGTGCTGACAGGAGAAGGAGGACACAATCTAAAAATGAAATGTGCTGTTCAAAGGATGCATTCCCTACATCTTTTCCCCAGATGCGAAATGTTCTCATTGGTTTAATATACTCCCTCAGCTTAGATGCCCTCGCAAGAACCAGAAATGGAAAGGAAAACTAAAACTTCGAGTCAGTTCATTGGATGTTTAATTATTAGTGAGGTATGTTTGGTCTTATTGCTTTATAGAGTATCTCAGGGAAGGTTTGGAGAGCACAGGTCTCTGTTCCCTGCTTCTGCACTCAGCCTAAGCAAACATTCCTCCCATAAGGTTTATGAGAGACAGTAGAGGGAGAGAGTCAAAGGTGAAACCTGGCATGAAGGTGATTTATTCTAATAAAACTTGGGCAATGCATCCTTGTCACACTATCAGCTGTCAAAATGCCACTGGTCCTTTTATTTACTTGTTTCAGTACCTACTCCTGAAAATCATCAATCTTCGCAAGTGGAGCTTTAATTAGAATCTAACAGGAAAGGGTTGATTGAAATCATGCAAGTGTGTATATGTGAATGTGCCCCCTCATAACATTGGAGTTGTGCGTGATCATGTAAGTTAGCATTTTAAAATATATATGTACTTTCCAGTGTCATTCTATTTGATGCACTGAGGTTTGTGTAAAGGCATGTATTAAGACTTGTAATCACATCTGAAATCATAGTGAATGAGTGTATCTTTTAAAGGAGGTGTACTGTAAATCCTTTCAAAAGCAAATATGTATTTTAAAAGGTGGATACCATACCTTTCTGTAACTTGTGAGTAGCTTAGATGTTTATAGCTTATATTTATTTTAAACAGGGACACTCTAGTTGACAGTACTGACACTAGTCAGGCAACAGAATAATCAGATCTGAGAATGTTCACCATTGGACCAACACCTACGAGGGCAATGTCTCTCTCTACCTATGTAGACTTTAGGTTAGGTTTTTCCACACAGAAGCTTCTCTCAGAGGATAATATAATATTACTACTTTCCCTCACATCTTGCTTACTGGTGGTATTCTCCATCTTGGGCTGGATCATCTCCCTTTTGTTCTTCTTCCCATTAGACACCAACTTGGAGATACACTTTTCTAAAAGAAACTTCTCTCTGCAGACTCATTTTAATGTTCTGTCTTCAGTTAACTGTCATGTTGAAATAATGTTAACAGATGCAGAGTTTAGGTGAGATTTTCCAAAGGTAATTTCCCTTTAACTAGGGCAAAGTCATGATGTATACAAACGATCACCTAATGGAATGTCATGATCCAGAAACAGAGTCCTTGATACACAAAGTAAGAAAAAAAAATTAATCTGTTTCCAAGAGGCTTCACTCTTTTGGAGGTTATCTCCCAACAGTTTAAAGTAGTATGAGATGCTGTTACAACAGTGAAAAAAGAAGGACGCAATTGTGAAGCAGTAAAAAAAGAAGGATGCAGTTGTGAAGCGGTGAAAAAGCTAAAAGCCAGGCTGCTTCTTTGTTCCCACTGTGCAGCACACATACCATGAAAACCCATCCAGGATATTCCCTTTTGTCTGCTCTAAGGGACCCTTTTTCAGCAAGCCAAGTCACCCTCACTTGTTGGCAAAAGAAAGGGTGAATCTGGAGCGGAAAGTTCCAGGCTGGTAGTTTGGAATCAGGAATAAATAGAAGGACATTTATGTTTGCCAAGAAAGAATCATCTGCAATTGGGGCAATCTAGATAACAAAGTATCACAGAGGCAGGACTATGTGCTGCATGAAGCCCATCAGTAAAGAAAAGGACTCATAAGTAACAATGAAACAATTACTGGATTCTGTTTGTAGTTATTTTTAGCCTCAATATGAGAAAGTATATGCTGTTACAACCTCCCGACCTCTGGAAAGAACCTACTAGGCACATGGCAGCATCTTGGCAATCACCTTGCAAGATGCAGATCAGACTAGTTTGATGGAGAGTGAGGAGAGGGGACTGTATCACAGGCTGTGAGGAAAACTTGAGTGACAGTGAGATGACAAGTGGACCTGGTACTTGACATAGTTAAAGGGGAAGGAGAAAAAATCTGTAGAAGGCCAAGAGGAAATCCCTGCAGGGCTCCCCCTGCATTTGTTTGCTAGGACTGCTGTGACAAGACCCCACAGACCCGGTGAATTTCACAACACATATTAATTTCCTCAATGTGCTGGACGCTAGAAATTCAAGATGAAGATGTTTATGTGTCTGTTTTTTTCCCCCAAGTCTGTCTTCTTGGCCTGCTCTCTTATTATTCCTCTGTATGTGCATGCCCAAGGGATCTCTTTATATGTACAAATATCCTCTTACTCTAAGACATTAAGTCAGGTTGGATGAGGGCCTCCGCAAAGCCTCCTCTCTAACCTAATCATCTCTTTAAAGACCCTACCTCTAAATCTAGTCACAGTCTGAGGTATTACAGTTAGGGCTTGCTTTTAGCTTATGAATTTTGGGGGTTCCACATAATCCAAGTTGCTGTTATCAAATCTAGGGCTTGGCATAGTCTTGGTGACCTATACAGTGCCTGTTTTTCCTCTTCCAAAATTCCAACAGGCTCAGGATGTCACTTCCTGCATGTGCCACTTTCTCTCAAGGATGAGCCTCTATTACCAGTTGTATTCAACTTATATACAGTAACCATTGGAATCCAACATGTGTGTCACTTCAATATTTGGTTTAGATTACAAATTACAAATTAAAGCCTATGGGGAAAGAACAGGCTACACAAAAGATAATTAACCCAGCACAGGCTCCTGGGAGTGCTGGGAACTGCATTGGGCTGGATTCAGAAACTCCATGACTCTTGTCAAGGGGGCTGGGCTTCAGAGCACTAGCTGAGGGAAGCCATGTGGAAATTCTGGTGGTACCAGATGTTGTGACTTTCTCAAGAGAAACTGGGATCATAGTTAAATTTAATTTTATTGAACTTACGTTGAATTCATTTAATAATTATTTTCTTTGAACAATTTTAGATACAAAATACCATGTTGTTCCTTTGTCTAGAATGCCTCTTCAAGATTTATCCGGCATCTATTAGGGAAACTATTTCAGAGCCGATGGTCAATATAGACATTCCCCCAGAGACCAACAGAATCTAGAATTGGGTATTCATGGAAGGAGGTGGAGACATTTTTATTTTACAGAATCCATATTAAGTGATGCCTTATGTATATTTCACTGGAAAATGTTACTTGGTGTGAAAGAAAAAGTACAAAGGAATTCTCAAGCCATTAAAAATTAGTTAAACTATAAATCAACAAAGAAAGGAAGGGTAAGGAAAGAGAGCAAGAGAAGGGAAGCACAGACAGATGTGACAGACACTGAGATAGGGACAGGATTGTACCTCAGAAGGGGTAAATGGTCTGAGTACTTAGAAGCAATTAGAAAGACCAGGTGGAAGTAGAGTACCTGAATAATAAATGAACAGAAAGACAAATTTTCATATTAGGATTCAGAAAATGGAAAACAAAAATATATTCTTTTATTTGGGAAATTGTACAAATTTTGATTATCTGAGAATGTTGGCCATGCTTTTATAAAGTTAAAGGACTTTTAACTGACATTTCTAGTTGGTATTATTTCTCATTTCCCAATATTGTGATCTTTGCCTGAGAATGGCACACTAGAGAAGAAATGAAGTAAGTTCTTACAAAACCTTTGTTTAAAGTGAAGGCAAACTTTCTAGGGGCCCTTCTGCCTCTGTGAAGGCACTCAGCTTGGTCATAACATGCAAGCAGATACAAGCAATACATACAAAAATGCGTGTGGCTGTGTCTCAATGAGTCTTCATTTATATTAACTGGTAGTGGGCCAGATTTAATGCACAGGATATAACTTGATGACTCCTGGTCTTGACGGAAAAGACATACTCATATAGAGTAGGGGGAGGGAAGGAGAAGGAGGAAGAAGCTTCCAGAGAAAGTCTCTAAATAGTGCTAAATACAATATGGGGCATTCTAAAAATGATTAATATGTTTTGTTGAAACTTCATGGAGGTAAATGGAAAGAAGGAAACAGCAGCAGAGATGATGGATGGATGATTTTTTTAATGCAGAAAGAAATGTGTGCCTCTACATGGGGAAAATAAGATCTAAATGAAATGCGATACCAAGCCTAGTTTTGAGAGCTAAATGGAAGAATAAAAGCCAGAGCATGGAGGTCGATCATTCAGGGAAATGCCAAACATCAGGTAAGAGGAGTAAGGAAGAACAGCAGGAGAATGGGCCAATAAAGAAATCATAGGCTCTTAATTCTGGTAGAGCTACTTCCTTCAAATAGGGGGCACATCAGTCTCATTAGAGGGGACTGATTTTTCTTTCAGCAGTTACCCCAAAAATCTCACTCTATCTCTCATGAACTATTCCAACCCTGAGTGCAGATCAGGAAATGAAAAATGACGAGGGAGATGAACCTTTCTTGGCGTTTCTGTGTCCCTCTTCAGGGCCAGCCCAGATGACACTGTTCCTTATTTCTGAAAGCTCTGTCGATTCCAGTGAGGACAATCCCACAGGCACAGTGTGGAGTCTATGGAGTATTAAGCCTTGTAGATGTCATTACGGCAATGTTCTCAGCAGATGTAATGAATGCAGTCAGCGGGAGACCCAGAGAATTGAGTTTATCAAGGGGATTGTAGAAGTCTTTTTATCCAGTTTAACAATTTGGGGATCACCAAATCACATATCATCATCACTCCCTTTCTGCCAATGTTTTCCCCTTCTCTTTCAAAACTTGCCACTGAATCATTTCACAGTATGCCTTAATGACAGTGGATATGGGATTCACAGTGGTTTCATAATAAAGCTGCAGCTGCCAGCCTTGTCTAAAGAATTACAAGGTCTCTTTTTTTTCAAGCACAGTATAATGAATATCACATCAAAAATAAAAGGTGCTTGGCTATAACTTACAAGAAACAAATCCTCTTTTAGTTTCCCTTCCAAAGTGATTCCTGAGCTGTGAGACTGCTATTTATTTGGAGAATAAAAGGTGAAGATTTGTTTAGACTAGGGCTAATTGTAGCAATGGCCTCTCTCCCAAATATGCCCTGCTGATATCTTATTTGTATCTCTGCCCAGCCCATACCTTGCTCTGGGCCTTAACCTGAGATGATGGCTAAAAAGGAAGCATTTGAATTATGACTTTACCTTGTGGTTCTCAGGTCTTGGGAGGGAGCTGGTTAATGTCTTCTCTTGTTATTTCATCTTTACTTTGGGAATTACTGTCATGATTGGGATACAGTCCAAAGAGGAATTTTTATTTAGCAATATGAAAACTAGGCAACCCACTTTCTGATTTTAAGTTAAATTTGAACTATTGCTAAAGAAATGTTTTGAATTGATAGGCAATTCTATTTCTGTGCACTAGCTTGTAACCTATGGACTTGAATGCTGAGATGTTTGACAAACAGACCCACAGTACAGAACACATCTTTGATTACATTGTAAATGCACAAGAACCACATAGAGTTGAATGTTTCCTCTTACTCAAGAGAAGCAGAAACAAAGGCTGGTCTTGATCTTAGGCTCCTTCTTTGTCATCTCTCTGCTTTTTCTTCAGGTAATTAAAATCCATGGGATTCAGGAATAAATCAGGTTGAATAATTTATTGTATAGTCATCAGACAAGTTATCCTTTTTGCTTATTGGAGGTACAATTAAAAACACATAAAAGTTTAATTCATATAAGTTTAATTGGCTAGTTTGAAGCCAATTATGTACTTATTCCAACTTTAACTCCTATATATTTTTTCATTAAAATATTAAATTAAAAGAAATTGTCATTAAATATCAGAAAAAGCTGTCACTGAACTTAGCAGGTAGCATCTGTTCACAACACTAGAAATGGTTCCAGTGGAATCATTCTTTGATAGCCACTGTCAGGCAACATACTAAAAATTTAAAATTTAAACATTTATCCAAACCAGAACATTGAAAAACATCAAAATACAAAAAAGAAAAAACAAACAAACAACAACAACAAAAACAATGAAATAAACATGAGTTAACACAGGACAATAAAATTGCACTCTTAAAAAAAGATAAATATGCCCATAAGAAACTGGATTACTCAGTTGAAAATTTTAAATGCTGCCAGAGAACATCTCCTCCCTCATTTCTCAATTTATTCCCTTCTCTGGAGGTCTTTACATCTACGAAAAATCAAAGCTGTTGGGAAGGTTGAACCCTTGGTCTGAACCATAAAATGTGTTTCTATCACTTTCTGTTTCCATATATCACAGAAGGTGGCTATAGATACCTTTACAGTCATCATCAAAGGAACTTGAAATTATAGTCCTCTGCTCTTTTATAGCTTATTTTTCCATCTAATTTCTACTTTTTCTATACTTCTTTAATTATACACCCTGATTAGATAAAAATATTTATTCCTGGAGGAATAATGATGTATAATGTATGGTGGCACAGAAATCATAGGGTCCCAAGGAAAGATCAATTTTCCTCCTAGTATTTAGACATTATTGCATCCTCAAGTTGTATCAGAACTTTATGGCATGTTACTTGATTCAATTTTCAAGGCTTCCTGTCTTGCCTCTCTTTGATAAAGAGTCCCATGTTGGAAGGAACCCTAAGTATTTGATTTTATATTCCTCCAAGTTGAAAATTGCCCTGTATTGTCATCATTTAGTTTTCTATTTGAACATATCCAGGGGAAAGGAGGTTGTTGTTTCGCAGGCATCAAATATCACTTATAGAAGAGATTCCCTGTGATGTCTAGCCCTTATCTTGATCAAGAGTTTGTTTATATTTGGAAATAATGTCAGAACTTTGTTTACTTGGGGCAGGTTTTTTTTTTTTTTTTTAAAGATTTATTTATTTATTCATACAGAACTGGGGTACAGGCCAGAGATGTGGAGGGTGAGAGGATTCACCAGAGACAGAGTGGGGAGCAGAACAGGCAGATCTACGAAGTACACTGCTGAGGGGAGCAGCGGGCGGGTCAGGAGAGGTCTGCCACGCCATGTGGTCACCTCCGGGGCAGGCGGGGATAGAACTCATGCGGAAGCGGCTTTAGATTCTCAGTGCTGTGCTTTAACCCGCTGCGCCACCAGGGAGGGCCCTGGGGCAGGTTTTTTAATCCCTGTAGTTCTCTCACTTTGGAAGGGATGTGAGCACCATCATCATGTCTGCTATAGAATCCCTGGCCTTTAACCACTAGATGGCAGAGAACCTCTCCACCTCCCACCTGGCCTGCTAAAACAATACAAATCGTCCAGGGGTGGAGAGGGTGGGGCAATCCTATCCCTGCTTGAAAACCACTGACTAATGAATGGGCACACAGAGCGCGTGTGGTAAAACTTGTACTCAACCCTGGGCTTTTATTCTTTTATTATATCTGCACTCCACACAGAATCTCATTTTAGAGAGAGATTTAGAAGGATGACGAGGACAGGGGTTGGGGTCCCCTGTTTTAAAGCGGTGTGTATTGTGTCATCTGCTGCCATTCAGTGGACCTACTGCTACACTTTCATGATAACAAGTGCTCCCCAGATGGGGAATTGGACAAGACCTCTCAGCCTTGTCTCCGTCTGCTAGAATCCTGTGATTTCCTGCATTCATAATAAAAAATATTTTTATTATAAAAGACTTTTATTATGGGTTACATAACTGAGGAAGTTATCTATCAACTCTGTGATGGTCTGGCCTGGTCTGCTGCTTTTTGGATAGACACGCTGGATTGATGTTTACTAAGACATTTTGTAAGTTTACACCCAGCTGTCCTGTTCCTTTCATTTAGAAAATGTGTGGATTTTTATTAGAGTTTTTAAAATATAGAATCTACATAGGTTTTGAGTAGTCTTCCTCAGCACTACTTTTCTTCATCAGCCTTAAAATTTTTAGTGAACAATTCTGGGCTGTGCAAATCTTCTCAGGAATACATTTATCACCTTACAGCTGTTACGGCTTGTAGTTTAAAAAAGTCAAATAGTGCAAAAAAGGCTTGTAAAAATAGCCCTGGATTTCTATCTCAAAACCTTTAGAACATTTTCTTTATCCCTCATGTTTTGAGATTTCAGAACATGCTTTTTGTGGGTCCTTTTTCATCCATTTCACTCACTACTCAGTGGGTACTTTTAATCTGGAGTTATATGCCCTCACTTGGAAAAATTTTCTTGTATAATTTCTTTGATAATTCTCCTCCGTCCATTTTTTTCTAGAACTTCTATTAATACAGTGAAGCGGAAGAAAATTTAATATGAAACTTCCTCAGTTATGTAACCCAAACTATAAAAATCACAGTGAAAGAAGGCTGATGCCAGGTGTTAGCTTAAGAGTGGGTATATATTTGTTGGGAGCTTATTGCAAGTAAGCTTTGATATTATTTGTTTCATTATTTCAAAAATTAGCATAGCCAAAATACTTCTGATCATTTCAAAAACACATTATTTGTAGAATGTATTTCAATAAGAAGGAAGGTGATTAGGAGTTTCTAGAAAAAATTTAAAATTAGAATAGTTATATGGGGAAAGTGAATGAGAAGGTTTCATTCCAGTAATAAGCTCTTGAACAGCAAGTATCATTTTCTGGTCTGTAAGAGTTTGGGGCTAACAAGACAGGGAAGCCTCTTCTCTACAGAATTATCCTGTCCTATCTACCAGAACCTACCTCTCCTGAGGCTTTGTGCATTTACATCTCAGGGTTCAGAACTCACACAATGAATTTCTTGGGGGTAAAGGATTGGAGATTTGCTTTAAAATGGGATTGATTTAGTGATGCAGTTCAGATATTTTTACTATGGGATGAGACTGAAGAAAGTTTCCAGTTGAGATCAGATTCTTGGATAGGTTTCTTGCCCAACCTTATCATGTGTCTCTCCTCTCTTGAAATTTCAAAGGACTCTTCATTTCTCTTTGCTCTTTTCTTGTTCCTGGTATCTTGCTCTTCTTACATGAATGTGAATTGCAGGTTAGTTCTATTTCCTACATCATTTCTATTTCCTTTTCATATACTTGCTTTGGCAATTTTTATCTCTCCACTCCTATTTAGGGTAGGGATACATACACACAAATGATTTCAAAGCTCTATGTGGATATTAGACTTGTCTTTGATGGATTCTACTTTAAGAAATCTTAGTGGAACTGATTATCATTTGATATTTCCATCTTTTATCTCTTGGGTGTTTCAGTCTTTCTAGAGAAGGGCTCCCTTTTCTCTTACTTGTGTTTTGTTAACTTGGTTGCCTAACAGATAATCTGAAACAGTGGAGTAATGGTAGACAGAGTCATTATTTAGAACATTGTTTTACTTCAGCTCATTGTTTCAATTCAACTGCTCATCAATGCCCATTTTTCATATATGAAAAAATTCATATATTTGTCTCCAGTGCCACTCTGATTCCATTTCACTAGAACATTAACCCATAATCTCCTGGAAAGAGTCAGGGTAAAAAAGGAATACTCAAGTTTCTGACTCTTATTATAGGAACTTTCAGTTAAGTTTAAGTCCTTTTTTAAAAGTGTCATCATTCTGTTCATCCTTCTTGGTCTGCCTGGCTTCTTATATCCAGCAGCACACATTTCCCTTAGACCAGATCTTTCTATAATATTCTATTTAACAAAAACCTCTGTAGTGTCGAGTATGTGCTAGTGCAGATTTAAGCACTTTACAGATCTAATTCATCCCAGCAATAAAGTAACCTTAAGAGGTAATGTTATTCTCCTCATTTTAAAACTTAGGGAACTGAGCACAGGGTAATTTGCCCACATTACAGAACTGCTTAAAAGCAGTGCTGGGTTTGAAATTCAGGCAATGTGAATTTGACTGTCTATTCTGAGCCACTATGTGACTGTTGGGTCATTTGCCATATCACCAAACCTCTCTTATGAATTGGGGTGACAAATATCTGCATTTTAATGAAGGTAGAATTTCTCTTTCCAGTCTTATTTCAAAAAGAGGAGGTCACCATGATTTTTTGAGTAAAGTTTTAGACTCTGCATAGTTTCCCTCTTTAAAATACTAATAACTGGGGCCTCTCTTCTGGCCTATGCTAGTCTCAGCACTATCATTGCTAGGGCCTGAGCTCAATCTAGGCCAGGGGCTGACCCACATGGCAAAGCAGAAGTTTGCTGTCTTTACCAGCTGCTCCCCCTCAGTAGTATATTTCAGTAGATCTGTCTGTTCTGCTCCCCACTCAGTCTCTGGTGAGTCCTCTCATTCCCACACCTCTGGCCCACACCCCAGTTCTTTTATGCACAAATAAACAATTAAATCTTTAAAATACTGACATCTTGCTAGAGGGACAGTACTACTAGAACACTATAACTTTGCAGAGAAAATGGAGTCATCTGACTGCCTGTTTCTGGAGCTTTTGGTGTCCTCTTTCAGTCTGGTAAGTCACCTGATTTTTAACAGATGCTGCATTATATCAGATCACATTGAGCATAGTCTCACTTATAATTAGATAAGTAAATTATACACAAAATGTAAAATGTAAGCTTCAAAGGGTAGAATATAACTTCGATAAATAATGGTGAAGATATATTCAAAACCTAGATCATGAATATACCTATCTACCAATAGTGTCTTTTGTTCTTTGTAACCTAGCCTTAGAACCTCCATATACTCTATATATGGAGGATATAAATTTCCCCTTTTCTGGAGGCATCCACAGGAAACTGATTTGCTTTCTACAACTCCTGATTAGTTTGCTTTTTCAAGAATTTTATAAAAATAGATTCATGGAATAATAAAATATCTATTTTTGTCTATACTCCTTTACAAAAATAATTATTTTGAAAGCTATCCATATTTTTGCATGTATTAACAGCTTATTCCTTTTTATTACTGAGCAGTGTTCCATTGTATGTCTACATCATATTTATTCATCCATTTACCCTTGGATGAATTTTTGGTTAGTTTCCAATTTTTGGTTAGTTTTCAATATAAATAGAGCTTCTATGAATATGTGTATGTAATTGTTTTATGAACATGAACATTTATCTTATTTAGAAATACTCCTAGAAGTTTAATACATAGATCATATGGTAGATACACATCTAACTTTGTAAGGAAGTGATACAATATTTTTCAGAGGTCATATCATTTCATTTTCCTTACCTTCATCAATATTTGGTATGTTGAGTCTTTTCTTTTAGACTTCTGATAAATGTGTAGTGGCATTTTATTAAGATTTTTGTTTTCCTTTCCCTAATGACTTATTACATTTAATACTTTTTTCCATGTATTTTCTTACCATATATAAATATTTTTATAGTGAAGTGCTATTTGAAATATTATTTCCCCCTATTTATTACTTTTTTTTTTTACTAATTGCAGTATTTGAAAGTTGTTCTTTACGTAATATAAATCTTTTATCATACATGTGATCTGCAAATGCTTTTTAATGTCTTAGGCATTATTTTTTATTTCTTTTTACAATATCTTTCAGTAGATCCTAATTTTCATGAATCACATTTACAAGCTTATTTTATTTATTAATTTATAGGAAATGTTTGCCTAACTCAAATATATATTTTATTTTTATCTAAAAATTTTACACTGTACATCAAGAACTCTTATCCATTATTAGCTCATTTTTGTATGTGGTAAGAAACATGAATCAAAGGATTTTTGGGGGGAGAAATGAATAAAAAGTGGCCTTACATTACCTAATTTCAAACTATACTATAGAACACTAGTAGTTAAAACAGCATGTTATTGGAGTAAATAGGCATGAAGATCAGTGGAACAGAATTAGGAACCCAGAAATAAAACCACACTAATATAGACAACTAATTTATGGCAAAGAAGCTGTGGAGCTTCCAGTGGAGCAAGAAGTCTCTTCAATAAATAGTTTTGGACAAAACAGACATAGACAGATGAATGAAACTAGACCACTGTCTGTTATCATATACAAAAACTAATTAAAAATGGGTTTACACACTTTAGTGTAAGTCTTGAAACCTTCACATATAGAAGAAACCATAAGTGATATGCTTCTTGACATTTATTACAGATGTCTTTGGGAACTTGATTCTATCACTAAAAGAAACAAAAGCAAAACTAAACAGGACTGCATCAAACTAAAAAGCTTCTAAACAGTGAAAAAAAAATCAAAATGAAAAGATGCCCTTACAAGGTAGAAAGCTATTTGCACATATATATCTGGCAAGAGGTTAATATCCAAACTATTCTAAGAATTCATAAAATTCAACATTAAAAACAACCAACCAATTAAAAACCGAGTGAGGAAATCTGAATAATCATTTCTCCAAAGAAAACATAGAAATAACCAATAAAATATGAAAATATGTTCATCATCTACTATCAGAATTCTAATCAAAAGAATGAGATAGTTCCTTACACCTATGCAAATTCTATTATTGAAAAGAAAAGAAACTTAATAAGCTCAAGAGAATGTCAAAAGGGACTTATATGCTGTTGGTGGGAATGTGAATTGCAGTAGTCATTGTGGAAATAAATATGGAGAAGAATCATCACTTAGGTTCACCAATTCTGTTCTGTAAATTGAAATATAGTAAGTTCAAAGATAATTAATTCACTAGGTTGATATTACCAGTGAAAAATAGATTTGGCGTTGAATTTATACTACTAATATGGTAAATTTCCAACAAATTGCTACTGCCTCTCAGAAATAAGATTTTCATTCAACATGTCCTAAATAAACAAAAAAGTACACATTCTTGTCAAAAAGGATTCAGAAAGGACAATTACTTATTCTCACCCTCAAGAATTTTGCTGGTAACCAATCGTCTATTTTAAGTAAACTTCTGAGGCATATTTTGGGAAATACAAAGATTTTGTTCCATCTACTCCCAAATCTCTTCTTTGGCTGAATTGGTCTTTTCTCCTCCTTTTCTGCAGACATTAATGACCCAACTCACTTTCTCCTTCATTGGAAATTACTAGAACCCCTCTATTTCTTTGTCCTTTTCTCCTAGTATATTAACCTGCAGCATGACAGGCTATATGGCTGCCTTCTTACTTAATGTCCTGAAGATAAGCACACAGACCCTTTTATTTTAGGAAGTTTAATGCTAATCACTATGAAGTAACAGATGGTAATAGCAAAAATAACATTACCAAGAAAGTTACAAAGGTTCTAGAAATTTTACAAAATTCTTGTAGTTGTATTCTCTGGTTGAGGACACTTGTCTCTCCCTGAAGGGATAATAAATAACTTGTTTACAGTTTGTAAGTGGGGACCCTCATCCATTTCTAACAATGAAATTTTCTTCCTCCTCTGAAGTTCTTTCTAACTAGAAGATGCCATAAACCTTAAGTATTCAGCAAAGGGAAATCACTGTATTTCCTTGAGTGAGCAGTTTGCATCTCTGTAGATACTCAAACTTCTTGGTAGCCACAGTCCTGTCTAAGAATGATTGCTTAGGATAATTATAATCAAAATCTCTAGGGTTACAGATTTAAATCTATACCAGGAAGTCCCATAAACAAACAGACTTCAGATTACAAATCACACTGAGTTTCTAGAATCTTGAAAAACAGAGAGACTAGTCCTTCCACTTCCCTGAAATTAGCTGAGGGATTTTAGGGTTTTCCTGGGTCTGGGAGTGCCTAAGTAGAAAGAAGATCAGGAGTGTGAGCCAGATCAAGGTGGGGAGAAGACAACCAGAAACAAAATATCTTGGAGTTGATAGAGGGGAATTATATACAGAAGCTCAGAATTATAGATGACGTGCTAAGTAACTAGGACCAGTTAAGAGAAACCAGTGGTGAGTGCCAGAAAGCTGAGTTAGAAAAAATAACTGAGTGAAACAAGAGCAGAGACAGAAGCCATGTGTTGTCACTGAGTATAAACAGTAATATCGGAGAGTCATGTTAGCAGGATGGCAAAGTGCCCTTGAATGCTTTGATATCTAGCTACGTCCGGTTCTAACTTTTCTTTCAATTGATTTAGCTTAAAGATGACTTCCTTTGCCAACTGTCTACATTCTTATATGGTCTCATCGCACTTGAATCGTTATGTAAGTTCATAGACAGGAATGGTGTAAACAATAAATGATCCTTTAGAGCAACCTATTCACTATAAAATGAAGTGAGAAAGATGTAAGTTTGTGAAAAATATGAGGCATGTATGACGTTGTAGTAGTCCCTGTGGAAGCAGGGAAATGTACCCAACCAGGTATCAATATGCCTGAAGATGTTGCCTCTCAAGTCCTCTCTACACTTGTGGATTCATCCTCTTAACTGCTTTTCTTGAGCATTTGCATAGCTTGAGATCAAATAAGATGATGCTTGTGAAAAAAGTTTGCAAATTGTGCAGACAGTAAAAAAGTTAAATAAAGCTCAAGGTTCAGAAGACAATGTATACCCATTTTAAGCCACAGTCTGGGTATTCCCAACAACCAGAGTTTGAACAACTTGTGGGATCTTACACATGTGCACATATAAGGAAAAAGAAATGTCAGTTATCTGTAAGGTAGGGAAAAGACACAAATAATAATAATTACATCTGCTGAATGATCACAATGTTTTTACCCAATTTTGTTCTCACAGTGACCTTTAAATGATTACCTCTATTTGATGAATCAGGTGAGGTTAGCAAACTTCTCCAAAGACAAAAGGGAGAAAACAAATTCAGGACTGGAACCCATCAGACTTACCAGGAGCCCAAGTGTTTAATTAACTACTCTACCTCCACTAATAAAAATAAAAGTTCTTGGAGGACATTTGAACATGTGTTGTAAAGTGATGGTCTTTGTGTTCAGTCTACTGTTTCAAAACAGGCAATAAGACTGATTTCATAACTTACAAAAAGATTCTTTGAGCGATGGGTAGGTACTTGTTAAGGTGATATCCTGAGAGAAAGCGAGTGCTCCAAAGAACAACGTGGGTTTTCTAAGCAGATCTTAGTCAAGGAGTAAGCCAACTATTCCATTACCTGCCATCCAGACATTTGAGGGGAAAAAGAGATTTCCTTGACCTGCTATTTAGAAAATAGGGTAAAAAGTTGCCTATTTGAAAGGTGAGAGTGAGTCTTGTATCCCACTGATAATATTTTAATGAGGGTGCAGAGTCCACAGCACCCGTGTCAGCAAAGGCAGCTAATTAAGCTTGGAAATAGTCTTACTGGATTGGAGAAACAGAGAGAACCCCTTCTGTTTCCCAAGCTACTGACTCTTCTGCAGGACCTGTCTCATTAACAACAGAGTTCTGATTATGTAAGGCCCAAGAATTTGCTGTCCTAGGAAATTTAGCAACTATTTTGAAATTCCAGTGAGAATAGAAATAAGAGGAATGAAATATTCTAGCAGGTGAGTTTTATTTTGCTAAAATTAGGAGCCAGAACTAACAGATTTTGACAAAAACTTATTTACACCCACGATAAGAATTATTAAAAAGAAATAGAACCGAATCTTCTAATGGCCTGGGGAACCCAGCTTGGTGCCAAACCTTGACATGGTAGTGAATACTGAGTGAATTAATGCAGTCATACTAAATGGTGGGCTATTTTGTCCTTCAGGCTGGTATTTGGCAATGTCTGGATACATTTTTTATTGACACATCTTTATTGCCATTCGGGTGCAACTAGCATCTTGTGGGTAGAGACCAGGCAAACTGATAAACATCCTGCAAAAGACAGAATCCCTCTGCATCCCCCACTCCATATACACAAAACAAACAATTATCCACTCCCAAATGTCAACAGTGCTGAGATTTAGAAACCTGGTCCAAAGCAAACTCTGAAGACAGAGTCGTCATAGTTAACTCGCTCTCAGTAAGCATCCTTTATTGTTTATCTTACTACACAGATAGCACAATACAGAACTTGTCTGTGGAGAAAGCCATTGGTTTCTTTTCTGTCCTTGTTTGGCGATTCTTACTGTTGCCACCAAACTGAAATTTTCTGATACTGGATATTTCGCCAGAAACTCAGTCTATTTGTAACTGCTGCTTCCAAAAACTCCTACATCATTAGCTGCCCCTGGATCAAAGTCTTGTGTTAGTTTATCTGGTTAGTGAAATGTAGGTCACTGATCATGCCTGAGGTGCAAGGGAGGATGGAGAAGTGTATTTGCCATTTTCTGCTTCTGTATTGGAGGCAGGTGCTCCTACAGAGCTTCAGGAAGTGGGGACTTCTCAAACATAGGAAGGAATTCAGTGAGACAAAAAGAACTAATAATCTGTCAGACTGAGATGTTGTAGTGGTGACTTTGAGAGGTGATAGCAATTCATTATCATGGGAATTACAGAGAGAAAAAGGAAAACATTTATCTTCCAATGTTACTCTAAAACGGTGGCGGGCTTAAACTGATGGATGAAGCTAAAAGAAATTAGATTTTTATTCTTTTTACTCCACCTAAATTATTAGTACTAAATGTATTTTTAACAGTTCAACAATTAAGGATTTCCTTCTAGACTATGTCTTAGTAACTTAGGTACTTGGAGTGTCTGCAACATTCAATTAACTTTGACTTTCCTGACTGTTTAAAATTCTCTTTTGATGTCTATAAGACTGTGGTTGCTGTCTTTGACTGGGTTCTCTTTTTTCAAATGATCCCTTAAATCCTGAAGCTGTCCTGAGTTTAACAATTGGTTTTCTTTTTACTTTGCAGATTCTGTAGTGGATATTGTCTGTGTCCACAGTTCTACTTCTAGGTAACACTTAGTGATATTTACATTTAATGTCTTGCTACATGTCTCTTCCACAAATGTTGACGAATGTAACAATTACCTATTTATCATCTCTACTTGATCATCCCAAAGCATCTCAATTTTAACCTGTCTAGAATGGGAACTTCTTTTATCTTTTCCCTCCACTCAATTTCCTCCATATTTTCTATTCTATTTAGTGTTGCTAATACTTGTTGTTCCAAGAAATAGAGATATCCTATTCATAGTTCTTCCTTGCTGACATATTCAATCAATAATTATATCCTTTTGTTCTTATCTCTACAATGTTTTATATCTTCCCCTTCCTCTCCAACCAAAGTTATTGGTTTACATGTCTGTTTCCCACATTAGATAGTAGATTTGTGAAATCAGTAATATGTCTTATTCAGTGTTATCTCACAAAACTGAAAAGGGAAAACAGAACATCGTGGTAATATGACTTAAAAGTAAAGATAAGGCTGTAAATCAATTAAAAACATTTTTGCCCTTTGTTTAAGGTAATTCTGGCAAACCAATTTATCTAGTTTGCTCATCTGGGCAAACAGGTCTCTTTAGACAGCATCTTTCTTACTTGTGTAAACAGCTGACTTATCAGACACCTGTTTTCCCATCAAGAATCTTATTTTTTCTTACCACCAATCAAACTATTAGTCATGAATTTTGTCCAATTCCAACCATTTCCCCAATATAAAAGACTCACTTTAAAGGATATGAGTCTAATGTTAAAAACCCTATAAATATCTTTTGAGACATTAGTAAAACTATCAGTAGAGTTTTCTTCCTTGTTGCAGTATATCTAGTGAATTCAACTTTGTCTCACTGACATGTTTCTCTGGAGAAGCCTATGAAGAAATAAACCATCAGCAGGTCCTAACAATTTCTGACGCATAACTGAAGCACAACAGAAGTTTTTTTTTTTTTCATCAAATAACCAAGCAGACATTTGGATAAGGTGTTATATAAGAAATATTATAGAAAAGTTATGTTTCTGCTCATATATACTGAGGTGTTTAAGATACATGGCATTTCCTATAGTCAACCTGAAATAATTCTGGACATAAATACTAAATATCTCTTATTTTCATTTTACCCTGAGGTAACTATGACAAGCAAAATGACTATTTTTTTGTTTTCCAAACTCCACTTTCTACTTTATTAATCTGTCTCCTCCTATGATCTCTGTTTCTAAGAATCTAACATTTTAACTCACAGTCAGATTACAACTGTTCTGTTAAGCTAATATACACCAAGGTATTAGCTTTAATAGATATTTGAACATGAAAATTTATTTATGTTTAGAATGAATAAATGGATGCATCAATAAACTTTACTGAGACAACAATGAGATTTACAGAGGGTAGAAGAAGAGAAAGGAGTAAGTTATATCTAGTTGATCTTGATAGTCTGAAAGAAATTGTCACAAGACCTTAAATCTCTGGTTTACAAATACTAACAGATCTTACTATTCTCTCTCTAGAGTTACAGGATACATAGTGGATAAAATAAATCCCCACTTACTAGCTAAATATTTTTTCTCCAACTTCACTTTCATACAGATCCCAAAGCCTGATG
Source organism: Condylura cristata (assembly GCF_000260355.1). Lineage (NCBI taxonomy): Eukaryota > Metazoa > Chordata > Mammalia > Eulipotyphla > Talpidae > Condylura > Condylura cristata. Next base: position 12,260,770 of record NW_004567121.1, on the reverse strand, counting down.
AATTGTGATTCAATCCATGCACTGCAAAAATTACAAATTACTCTTTGTTATAAACTTTGAACACATAACTATTAAAGCCTGAATACAAAATCTAGGAATGACAAGGTTCTCCTATACAAGCTGATGGTAGTCTTTCTGTTTTTCTCATGATAGCAGACATGATACTAAACAGAAAGGTATTCAAGAGGTCACTGCAGACATTAATTTTCTTTGATGAAGTGAAATACAGAAATACTAATGTATCTCCAGTGACACAAGTGTCAATGAAGTATCTGATGTGGTGATGATACATTGATTTTCCAAGAAAGTCCTGCTAATGCATGTGTTTCCAGCATTTGCTCCTACTTAGAAATTTTTTCAAAACATAAGTATCCAAATTGGGATGGTAATTTATAAGAGCACTTTTTAACTTTGATCATTTTTCTCTCTAAATATGAAATGTGTCAGTTCCTAGAGGGTCTCACAGTGGGGACATGAAATTATCTAACAGATCTTGCAAAAAAATGAATTGTTAACATTGTTTTATTAGAGAAAAGGGCTTTTTTTACATTTCTAGTTTATACTGAGACCTGAGACTCAAGTTCTGTCTGTAGGGCAATGTTTAAAGTGCCCATTCTATGGGAGAAACACTACACAACATACACTTTAGTAACATCTTTGAAGATTCAGCATCTAATGCAACGGTAGTGAAGGAAAGGATAAATAGATAGAACTGCATCAAGTTAAAGAGCTTCTGTACAGCAAAAGAGACATTACAAAAAACAGACAGCCCACTAGTAGGGAAAATTTTTTCTCACACAAAACTGGCGATGAAGGATTAATCACAAAGATATACAAAGAGCTGATAAAACTCAACAAAAATAAACAACTCCATCAAAAAATGGGCAGAAGAGCTAAAAAGACACTACTCCAAAGAGGAAATGCAGATGGCCAACAAGCATACGAAAAAAAATGTTCAACATCACTTGTAATAAGGGAGATGAAAATTAAAACCACAATGAGATACCACCTCACCCCAGTGAGAATGGCACATCTTAAAACAACTAGCAACAACAAATGTTTCCGATGATATGGAGAAAAAGGAACTCTCTTGCACTGCTGGTGGGAATGAAAACTACTACAGCCACTATGGAAAACTGTTTGAACTTTCTCAACTGCTAAACATGGAATTTCCATATGACCCAGCAATCCCACTCCTAGGTATCTACCCAAAAGACACAAAAACACTGATTCAAAAAGGCACCTGCACCCCCATGTTTATTCTGCTTTATTTACAATTGGAAAGACATGGAAACAATCCAAATGCCCAAAAATAGATGGCTGGATTAAAAAGATGTGGTACATATATACAATGGAATATTACTCAGCAACCAAAAAAAAATAAACACATGCCTTTTGCAGCAACATGGATGGAGCTGGAAAAGATCATGCTTAGTGAGATAAACCAAAAAGAAAAGGAAAAATACCAGATGGTTTCACTCATAGCAGAAGTATAAAGGACCAGGTGAGAAAATAATAATAATAATGAACAACTATATACCAGAGACACTTTATGGGGGTAGAATGGGGAATGGGATCACAAACGGTGGGGGGAGGGAAGTGCACTGGACTATGGTGATGGTACATGGGTGATCTGGTGATGGGAAGCCCACAGGGATTACGACTGAGATAGGAAAAGGCACAAAATGATGTAAAAATAAACTATTATATTATTTTTAAAAATGCCCATTCTAGTTTCTAGCAGACAATGAAATGGAGAATAACAAGTATCAGTTTTCAAGCATTTTTTTCATATGTGAAGGGGACCAAGAAGCTAGGATTTTATTTTCAGAGAAACAGATAAAATAAAAGTTTAGAGATGTATAATTTAAAAAGAGTTAAAGTTCACGTTTGTTTTTTTCTTTCCTCACATAATCTCTTGATGCTCACAGATACCTACAGAGGCCATATCATCATTTCTGGGAAGGTTTGCTTTACTTCACATGAACTTATATTTATTTAGGAGATTATTGTGGTCTAGAAATTATTATCAATTACATTTTTTCCCCACTGAAAAACAAAACAATGTTTATTTAAAGGAGTGGAGCATCAAGTAATTGTTGAAATGGAAAACGACTGCTTAGATATTATTTGGGTTTAATTATAACCTTCACCAAGGCTATTCCTTTCAAGTCAGATTATTAGTAGTATTCTTAAGTGTGGTAAATACAAAATGTCACCAAATCACAATCATACACTAGTTATATACCCTAGTATATAAAAGCTTTTAATTGCTGTGAAGGATTCTTAGGAAAAAAAATAAATCTCCTCTCTCCTGTGAATTCTAGACCTAATTCTGTTGATTTTGACTCAACAGAAATAGAGACGATCTGCTTGTCTAGGAAAAAGTGTTGAGCTTCCACTAATTCAATGATTGGCACATTTCTTGAGTTTCAGAAGGCAGTGAATTATTCCTAGGATAGAAAACATTCTCACAATAGATAGCAAGGAAAGAGTTCCAAGCTATATAACATTAACTGTATGGTCCAGGTGGAAAAGTACAGTGGGAACTAGGGGCCAGAACCCAAATCATGGGTTCTAGGAGGAATAAGACTCACGGAGGGCAGTGATGCAGAGTAGGAAGGTGGGCAGATAGAAAGTAGAAGTCACGGAGGGCAAGAAATAAAAAGCGGTTCAGATAAAAATCATAAAAAATATAATTTTTAGGGCAAAATTTATTTTTCTTTATATGTAGAGACCATGTGCCTACTAAAATTATACTGTTAAAAGATTATGAGTAATAAATTCTTATCAAAGAAAATATATAAGAAAGGAAGAACAGAAATTACTTCCAGGGCCCTTTTGGAGCTCCAGGGGCTAAGTCTCATTCCATGACGGCCTGTGTTTGACCCCTGCCCCGGAGGTGACCCACATTGACACAGCAGACATCTCCTGTCTCACCCGTTGCTCCCCTCAGCAGTGTATTTCAGTAAATCCACCTGTTCTTCTCATTCTGTCTCTGGTAAATCACCTCACTCCTGAACCTCTGGCCTACATGCCAGCTCTTCTACACAAAAATAAATAATAATAATAAGGTAATTTTTAAACAAATAATATCCAACTATATATCCTATCCCAGTCACCACTGATGTTTTTAGTTGATTCCAGATTTATTCTGGATATTTAAATCATAGTTTCAATCATATCTATATAGTGTGGTTTTTTAAATTTAATGTTACATAATAAACATTTTCCACATAGTTAACATAGAAATATTTATTTTATCAAGCATACCTATGAAAGTTTTAACACTTCATATAACTATACCTTTTATAATCTCATATTCATTATTATTATAAATTATTTTGTTATGAACATCTTTGTACACTTAACACTGCTTTTCTATACTGTCATCATTGAGAAGGGGAGGAATGCCATACAGACTTTGGAGTTTGACAGACCTGCATTTCATTTATTAATAGCATGTAATCTTAGGCAATGTATAACTTCTTTAGAGTCTTGGTTTCTTAAAATATAAATGAGCATCACTATGGTTACTTACTGATACTATTTTGAGAATGAGAATTAATAATTGGGAAGTGCAAAGTGCTTAGATCAGTTGCTGTTTGTCTTAGAACTGATGCTGGATGTTCAATAAATAATGGCTATTAATATGCATACTGTTATTAGTGATAAGCTTGATATTATACTGCACCCATTAAGACTAATGAGGAATAACAAGTAAAACTATCCCTTGAAAGGTGGGGGGAATCCTGTGGAAAAAAACATGAGAAATATATTCAAAGCAAAAATGTAGCCTGAAACTTTTGAGTCTGCTGAAATCTCCCCTTTCTCTGCTCTTAGCTCCTTTCCATCAGCTGTTTATTATGCCAGAGGAAGATAGTGTTTTAATGAAAGCAATATTTTGAGGAAACCAAAGCTAGTCTTGTTTTTTCTACAGAAAATCAACCTCTATATTATTAACCTCTTCCTCTCAGATCTTAGGCTTTTCAGGCCTCAGTGTTCTCTCCATTGCTTCCTACTTAACAGCAGTAACTTCCGTCAAAGTGTGTGATGTGACTCCTTCCTCTAAGTCCCTACCCAAAATTATATGAGGCCTAGATGGGGACAAAAAATAAAAAGTTGAAATGGAAATGTCCAAAAGAACAAAGGCTTTATATATTTGAGTATGATTCCAAATTTTTGCTTAGCAAAATGAATTAAAAGGCTAAGCCCTGAAAGGAGACTGAATAAAACACTTTGGTAGGTATTTTATTACTGAAATCTTTCTATGTTATAAAGATTACACACACACACACACACACACGCACATATATATTTGCACTCAAGAAAGTCCTTCAAAGATTTATCCTCTCAATTACCAATGAAAAGAACTCATAAACATACAGCCAGTGGACCAGGCAGGATTAAAGCTGCCCGAGAAGACAGATGCTCCCACCATAGCATCTGAGCTTTAAACTCACTCCCTGTTTATTCCTGGACCAGTGACAGCTGACAGACAGTCTCATGATGAGCCAGTTAGTCTGTTCTATAGCCACATTCCTTGCTTATCAAACTTAGTAAGACTGAGACTAGAGGGGCTGAATATTAGTTTTTGCTCCTAAAGCAGAAACTTGGTTCAAGGGGGAAAAAAAAAAAAAAAAAAAAAAAAACACTGGTAAAAACATTCTATCCACAAAATTTAAAAAGCCATTGAAATGTACTTCTTTCTTTTCAGAAAACTAGTTAAAGAAGGGATGTAATTTTATTTAATTTCCTTCATCTTTACGAAATCTATAATAGTATTATCTGCATAGGTTGGTTCTAATATAAGTGGTTCCCCTATAAAGAGGCAAATTTGGACTCTGTTATAGTTTTCTCAAGCTGTTCTAATAAAATACTAGAGACTAAATGATTTAGGCAACAAACACTACTTTTTTCTCACAATTCTGGAGTTTAGAAGATCAAAATCAAGGTGCCATAAGGGTTGATATCGTGTGAAAAAACTCTTCTTAGTGGCCATTTTCTCACTGCATCTGATATGGCTTTTCTTCTCCTTTCTTATAATGACACCAGTCTTATTGATTAAAGCTTATGACTTCATTGAGTCTTAATTACTAGCTCACAGTGCCGATCTCCAAGTACAGTATCTATGTGGATAATATTGCCATCAAACATTTTGGGTGGTACAGTTAGGCACAACAAACACAAAACCAGACACATATGGACAGGAGATGATGTGAAGTGACATTAGGGGAAGAAACCATCTGTAAGTGAAGGAGGAAGGCTTGGTATTTGGCCTTCCCTCACAGCCCTCAGAAGAATCCAACTCTGCAAACATCTCAGATTCAGACTTCTAATTTCCAGAATGGTGAGATGATACATTTCAGCTGTTTAAGCTAGACAATTCATGGTACTTTGTTCAGGTGATCTTAACAGACAAGACATATATCTCACATCTTATAAGCTGGAAGCAATGATGTTAGCTTCATGGTCGTTACATTGAGACACTTGTGCCTTTGCTCAAAGGAACAGGAGAAATGTAAACTGAAAGTAAGTTATTTGAAACATCTGAGAACTTTCATTAGAATGAAGCTGGTTTATCATTCTTTTTAAGGAAATACTTTAGTTAGGTTTTGTTGTTCCTATGAGGTGTGATCCACACTTCTGGTCTCTTACAGTAATTTCTGTAAGAGGAAATGTGGAAGTTTAACTTGAAAAGCCAGAGGGAGGCTACATACCCAGAGCAGAGGGGAAGACTGGCATAGAGGGTGAGGGAATGGGAGGTATTATTGATCTACAGATGCTAGTGAAGGACTTCTACAATGGAGAAATATATAGGGGTCTGAAAAGTACAGTTACCCAAAGGAACTTTTTCTACAAAATATATTTATCACAAATTTCTACAGTACATAGGAATCTGATGATGAGAATTGGTGAGGGATGGAAAAATGAGAGATCTTCAAGTGAAAGACAATCAAATAATCCAGTATAGGTTATTTCCTCCTTTCAAGAGCAAATTTCCTAGCTGTTTATGCAGCCAATTTAATACATTCTTGTGCTTCTTTTAGTAAAGTGTATTCTTTTCTGCTTTAGCCCATTCTAATTATGAAGTCAGAATTGACTGAGGTGACAGTGTAGGAGTAACAGAAACTGGCACAACATGCCATTGGTTCAATAATAGGATGAGGAAATAAAATAAACAACTCTTTGTTATTTTTTTTTTTAAGATTTATTTATTTGTGCATACAGAGCTGGGGTACAGGCCAGAGGCTCAGGGGCGGCGAGAGGCTTCACCAGAGACAGAGCGGGGAACAGAACAGGCAGATCGACAAAGTACACTGCTGAGGGGAGCAGCGGGCGGGTCAGGAGAGGTCTGCCGCGCCATGTGGATCTCCTCTGGGGCAGGCGGGGATCGAACTCATGCGGAAGCAGCTTTAGCTTCTCAGTGCTGTGCTTTAACCCACTGCGCTACCAGGGAGGGCCCTCTTTGTTATTTTAATACTACTATTTCAGTAGTAATCTTTAGAGGTATTATAGATGTATCCTAATTCCATTTTATATGTTTGGTAGAAAGCATTTTTCCCACATTATCACTACTTCTTTTTATTATTATTATTGTTGTTGCTGTTTTTTTTAGTTAACATTTTGTCAAAGATCCAGATGTCTCTATCTAATTGTGCTGTCAGACAGCAGGGTTATTTCTGTCTTCTATCTTAGCATATTAGATTTTTCAACCCTCAAAGAAGCATTTTTTTTTTTTATGGTGGTTGTAGCATTGGGATATAATAGAAGTTGTTTGCTTTTGTTAAAGTAAGAGGGGAAAAAAATGGAGTGAAATCAACCATGGTGTTTTTAATGCTAGTTTTTCCTATTTAGAAGATTGTTACTGACGATATGGCAGAAAACATATTGCTATATTAACAAGGTCACTCAGTCACAAAATCCTATTAATGTGGAAAATGACAGAACCAAGCTGTGTGGTGACAAGTAAGGCAAATTCTCACCTTGTATTCTTAAGACTCCTTGTTCAAATTCACATGGATGGTAGGGAGGCTGAGAACAAATTCAGATGTGCGTGACCCTGTAAAAACCACAATTCATATATCATCAGCATTGACTGTGTTCTGATTTTTTTATTTTTTTGCAAAATTAATGCTAGCAAACTAAATCAAGAACTGCAGTTTCTAATTTATGCTCCTATAAAATACTTATCTGTAGAAGTATAAAGGAACCTGCTGAGTAGAAAATCTCAAAATAAATATATACATTCATAATATCTCTGACATGTTTACTTTTTTTAGAACTAAAAGTACCAGAGTCATTTGCATTTTGAATGATAGCAAATGCATTTCAGATTTAGTTGTCAATTTAATGAAGCCTCAAATATTGATTTTAGCCAAACAGTAAAGTAGAAAATAAAAAGGATCATTATAATGGCACCCCAGAGGGAATAACTATGGTCACTTCAGTCAATGATAAACTGATTTTAGTGGCATGGGCTAGGCAAATAAAAGAAAAGATTGCCTTGACTTAACTTAAACTGGAAAAGAAATCTTGTAGGTTTTTATGGTTTCATAAATTGTTCTGAATGTTTAACATCCCATGAAGAAGCAAACAGTGAAGATACTTCATTCAAGAGTACAAAGCCAGCGTACTCTGGCAAAAGCCTTGTAATTCAAATTTAGCATCTTGTTATCCGTGTTTGCAATGCTGAAGTATCTTCTGTGACTAGTCTCAGAGAACATCTCCAGGCAGACATTTCTGACCATTTTACTTCTAGATTTTAAACTCTAAGACTGTCTGACTTCATAGTTTTGCAACTAACTGAAACCTTTATATTACCAGTTTTCATACATTATGACCTTTTGTTGAATACAGTAAATGATACACATTGAGAGAATAAATGATTCTTGCATATAGTGGTAACTCTTTGGATCCAACAAATACTTTCATTTCTAATTGTAAAATAGCAAGACAATGATTGTTTTGTTTTGTTTTGTTTTTTTTTTTTTACTGTAAAGGTGACACAAAGCAGAGTCAGCCAAAAATTATGAATTTTACATCTTTTTCTCAGAAAATAATAAGCATTTATTTGAAATCTGGGAAGGCCTTAGCCCTGTCTTATTGCTGATCTGGAAATATTCCAATGGATGCATCAACATGGTTGGCTCCACATAGATTAAACTTGTAATAATCTTGTTGTCTAGCTATATTCAAATGGGAACTTTAGGAGTGAGAAAGAAAGGGATGGTGTTACAGTTTTTCTTTTTTGTTTTATCCTACGCCATAGGCTCTTACCCCTTCTTATTTTTCATATAAAAGGAACAGTACATCTTAATAGGAGTCTTACTACAGCCCCCTGTGTAGAATATTACTGCTATTGACATTAGATATACCTGAGGTCTAACATTCCATAGAGATTATGTGAAATTTTCTTTAAGTGACCCATGATATATTTCTCACTACCTTAGGCCACTTGTTTACCTTTATTTTAAACCCCTAGTTTTCTTTCTTTTTCTAAGGTACATACTCTACATCTTCAGCTTATTACATAAGATACCCAAGATCTAGAATTTTGGCTGATACATGTTCTTTTCTATTCACAAATTCACATATATTAAATACACTATCTGTTCTTTTCATGAAACATGCCAATCAGTTTTCAAGTTTTGCTTTGTTACTGAGGAACCTCAAGCTAAATTTTGTTTTATATTTGTTAGTACATAGACTCTCCTGCTCTCAAAATTCCATCCAGTGTTTTTGTCTAGATTCAACTAATTTGCACTTTATATAGCAGTACAAGAATTCAAGTACTAGACAAGTATATTTACTTCTCTATGTTAAGATCTTTAACTTATGTTTCTAGAGCAAAAGGCAATGGCCAACGGACTTATTTTACAGACACCCACTTGATGAAATGACCTTGAGAGAGCTGAGAAAAATAGGCTGCCATCTGCCAAGATGTTCAGTTTCTGAGACAATCTACACATTTCTACATAACATTCCTTCTCCAGGCCCTACTTAGCACGTAACTCTCCTAGAAAAGCCCTAAGTCCCCTTCTTTGGGATGGTGGGTTGGAGCCTGGACTGTGATCACCTATGTTGATGCCATTTTGACAAAAGGTGCTCACTGTTTCAAACCCCTGGTATTCAGTTATTGGTCCTTCCTGTCATCAGGTGCAGAACCAAAAACAAGTATCAACATATTTTTCCTAATTTGATGTTTTAATCTACTAATCACATTTCTTATTTTATTAAGTATCATTTGGTACCAAAAGATAGGTGACTAACTATGAAGAATTAAAGAGTAGTATATGTTTCTCAATGGTTCAATAATAATAAAAAATAAATTAAAAAAAAAAACAAACAAAAAACACTGTACTTTGTTGTTTTGGAAATAGATTCTAATTCCCAGTAAGTTCGTCTACCAGTTAAGAAGAATTAAGGCAAATAAATGTACCAGATTAAGAGACAAGACCAAAACGGGGGTGGGAAGAGCACATGGGACTATGGTGATGGCACATGGCTGAAGTGGCAGTGGGAAGACCACAGGGATTACTACTGAGATGAAAAAAATGTACAAAGTGAACACGAGCAATTAAAAAATATATAAAAGAAAAAATTATAAAAATTTAATAAAATTATAATAAAATTATAATAAAATCATTTTAAAAAGCAAAAGCAAAAGAAAGAGAGAGAGAGTGAGAAACAGAGACACTATCATAGGTGTAAATGATCCAGCTTCAGTGATATGGAATATGGGTCTTGAATAAGTGTAATTTTCCTAGTTAAATTGTGGGGAAGACAATTTATGAGGTGGAATTAGCATGACACAAACAAAAGGAGAAAGAACATAAAGTTTAAACGAATCAGAGACCTCTTGAAAGAGTTGGGAGTAAACAGGATTGATTGATAAAAATATTGTGTTGCATTTTGAAAGTAAAAATATATTCAAGCAAACCATAAATTGTATATAGGAAAGAATAAAATAGATTTAGAATGTCAAGAACTGATTCTTTGAGAAGATACTATAGAGCAAGCTCTTACAAAGATAATGAAACAAAGGAAAAAATATCCACAAAGCTAGAATGAAGCAGATAAAAGTCTCAGACACAAAAGAACTTATTCTAATGAAAATGAGATAACATCTGTTCAACAGAAAATAAATCAAATTATATAAAGTGCAATAAATAAATGGGGACAAATTATCACAGAGTAAACTTTCATAGTAATGAGATTGTGGAAAACGTCCATAAGGAACCCTAGGTGTCTATATAATAACTTATAAAGAAGGCAGATTAAGTTAATTAGGTTATTCAATAAACAGTATCAAGTAACCGGTAGATCAGTTAGATAAATACAGTGAAATATGGGTAAATGAATTAAAAAAAAAACTTAAAATGTTCTAAGAGATTATCCATAACTTAATGCATCATTATTTAGACATTTCTAATATGGGAAAAAGCCATTCTGAAAATGACACAACTTCTTTAGTGAACTATTTTTTTTTTCTTTAAAGATTTGCTTTATTTATGAATACAAAAGCTGGGGTGTAGGCCAGAAGTATGGGGGCGGGGGGGGGGAGGTGGTGAGAGAGGATTCACCAGAGACACAGTAAGGAATACAAGAAGGAATAAAGAAAGGAAATACAATGCTGAGGGGAGCAGTGGGTAAGATGGGAGAAGTCTGCTGTGTTTTGTGGGTCAGCTCCCAGGCCAGGAATTGAACTCAGTTCTGTAGTGGCTACAGTTGCTGAGACTTAACCCATTGTGCCACCAGAAACTCTCCTTATTAAAACACATAAGCAACCAAAAACACAATCAAGTATATTCAGAAAACAATAAAGTGAGAGCTACTTTGTGTAGGAAGATGAAGAAGCAAAAACCATTTATAACTTATTTCTAGTTATTAACAATCCAAACTATGGCATTGACATGATATATATACATGTACTTATTTTTAAAAACATATTTTGGATGTTTGGTATATATATTAGTGCATGGATAAACATGTTCAGAAACACACACCCTTAAACATTTTTAGTTATAACTAAAATTATTCTACTATAAACAGAATACTGTCTAAAAGGATATTAGATGAGTCACAAATTCTCTAGGGAGGGTGCATGATAAAAGATTAGGCCTCAGCTGCTGAGGGGTTATAAACAACATAGCTGAAATCATGCCTCCAGATCCTCAGTCTCTGGAAATACTCATTGCCATTGATGATAAGCTTCTCCTATGTCTTTGATGGAGCCACAACTATTGGCCATTGCTACATTTTGTATTCCTGTATTGGTTTCCCAGGGGGAAAACAGCCATTTAACAGATTTCTCCAATGGGAGGTCACCATTTCTGTCACAATACTTATCCCTTAAAACAGGTTTACTGGTTTATATATGTTGGCTGCGTGCTTTTGCTGACATATTTAGTAAATTTTGACATTATTTTGTTATGTGTAAAGCACACTGATAGTGACGTTTTGTCCAACATATCTCAAACATCGATTTGGCACACATTTTGGGTATACACCAACTATATAGATGTTCCCTATAAAGCATATATTGTTCCCATTCAGGAATGTGTATCATTGGATAAGAGGAGCCTGTCTGAAATATCCAATAGTATTCCTGAATACTATTAGACAGCACATATTTTACAGTGACTGATACAATTGATAATTGTAGGTAAAGTTTGGAAAAAAGAAAGATTTCATTGTTTGAAACAGCTAAGAAGATTCAAAGAAAAAGTATAGCCTAAAAAGGACTTTGAAAGTTGAAAACATTTATTATATATAATGTTTATAGCTTGCATGTGTGTGTGTATGTACATGGGAACACATATGTTTGTAATAGTAATTGTAGCATCAAATAGGATATACTTCGTTAGTGATTGAGTTAATTGGGTTATAAAAAAATATAGAGTTCGGCACTCCCTGGTGGCGCAGTGGGTTAAAGCACAGCACTAAGAAGTTAAAGCCACTTCAGCATGAGTTCGATCTCAGTCCCTGAGGTGATCCACATGGCAAGGCATACCTTTTCTGACCCAACCGCTGCTCCCCTCAGCAGTGTACTTCGTCGATCTGCCCGTTCTGCTCCTTACTCTATTTCTGGTGAATCCTCTCATTGCCCATGCACCCTTGGCCTGTACCCCAATTCTGTATGTAGACATAAATAAATCTTTAAAAATATAGAGAGAGTTCATTTCACAAGTGGATTCAATTTTTCTCAAATAATCAGTTGATTTTTGTGATAAGCTAAAATAATACCAATTATTTTATAAACTTTTAATAAAGTATATTTATATAAAGTATAATTTACAACTTGTAAGTTTATACATCATGATAAATTTTCAGAGTGAACAGACCATATCACATTAAGAAACAAAAAATTTCCAGTGTTCCAGAAATCCCAGTTGTGGCCAAGCTTATCCTTGCCTTCCGAAGGTAAACAGTATCTTGACATGGATCATCATATGTTTTGTTTTCATATCATAGCAAGGGAATCATAGAAAATGCATTCTTTTGTTTTAGCTTTTACTGAGAATTATATTCATGAGATTTACTCATGGTATATGAAAATATTTTCTCTGGTTGGTGTACTTTGTATGAATACAGCGCAATTTATTTATCCATTCTATTCAGTTAAATTTCATGGTTTCCAATTTTGGCTTCATTAATATTATTGTTGTATTTTTTGGTGAACAAATGAGTGTCTACCTGTGTGGTAAACATTTAGGAGTAAAATTCCTAGGTTATAAGTTACATATTCTTTAAATGTTACTAGACATTGCCAAGTGGTTTTTCAAAGTGGTTAGTTCATTTGTATTTTTATGCACTCCCTTCTAAGAATTTTGGTCCTCCAATTCTTACTAAAGCGTCATACTATTAATTCAACTGTTTTTGCATATGACATCTTAATGGTTAAAGTTCTTGTGGTTATGTAGCAGTTTTTCAACGTGTTATTAACCTGGATTTATGGTAGGCACTTTTGTATGTGTTTACTGAATATTTGTGTACACTTTACATTTTTGATGGAATATATGTTCAAGTTGTTTGTTTTTAGAATTTAATTACTTGGCTGTTCTTAGACCTTTAGAGTTCTTGCTATCTTCCAGATAAGTTCTTCTGTTATGAATTATGAAAAATATTTTCTACTTTTTACTTACTTTTCACACTCATGTTTTTTGATGAAAAGTTTTGATTTTACTGAGGTAAAATTCATCAAAGTTTTCTGTTATGGTTGGAGTGTGGGATATATGTTTGTATAAAACAGAGATATCCAACACACCAAGGAAAGTCACTAGTGGACTACAGTGGATTTTTTGTTTTTATAAGCCAAGTGGCTATATTTCTATGGGTCTGTTTTTAATCTCTCTATTCTGAACCACTGGTTAATTTCTCTTTTCTGGTAAAGAAAGTGACTACCTAAGCCCTTTAAGTGATGATACAAAATCAATATCCAGGGAAAGCTCAAATCTGCAATTCCAGGGAACATGGTCTAAAGATAATACCAAAGGTGTCACTTTATTCACCTTTTCCTCCTCCTTAAATTCCTATTTTCTTCATCTTTATTGTTACTTGCAGTTCTGGACTAGGTTAGTTATGGCCTAAGTTACTCACCCTAGGTTACTTCAATAGCCTTCCACTATCCCCATTCCCACACATATGCCTTCTCTATTGTTACCAGAATAATCATTTTTTTTGTGCTTCATTTTTTTTGCTTACATTTGGGCAAAGTGTAGAATAGCTTACACCACTATTTTCTCTGCAAAACTAGCTGCCTACATCTACATTTTATTTTACTTTCCAACAATCAATAGTTGTTGCCCAAATCTTACGAAGGTTTAATTGCACAAATCTGTGCCTTTACCCTTGCATTTCCTCTGTGAGGAAATTTCCAAACACCCGCGACAAGCTCTTAGTCATTCTTAAAGCCCTAGCTCAAATTATAAATTCTATATGAAGGGATCCTTCATTCCTTCTTGACAGAAGTTCATCATTCACTTCTCTTTACTGAGTACAAACTGATATTACTTCTACTGCTATCATATCCATCTTCATATCCCACGTACCTGCAAAGATTAGGTTCTTAATAAATATTGGTTGAGCTGAATCATATTGATGAATTTTGATCTTCCTATAACATTACTGCAGACACACAAATACAAACTCAAATGGATTGGAGCTAAATTTTAAACATTAAAGCCTAGACATAGAACAATGTAAAATTAAATATTAAACTTTACTATTTAGAAAGTACAGAAGAAATAACCAAATAATATTTTTAAAATTAATATTTAGAAAGTACAGAAGAAATAACAAAAAATCATGTCTTTTTAAAATTAATATAAAAAGCTTTTTTTTTTTTTTAGTATACATCTTAAAGGGAGCAGAACGAATTTTCATAATGCCTGTCACTTAAATACAATTATCAAGATTTTATAATATTTGCTTTATCTGTCTCTTCTGTACATTTTTCCTTTGTTGGAGAAGTGAAAACAAATCAATGATGGCAGTTCATTTCACTTTTACATATATCAGTATGCATTTAAAAAATACATCAATAAATCTTTCAGTTGTACTTCAGAAGGGCATGTGGTCATTTTTTTTTAAAGAAATATATGAAATGAAGCCACATGTGGATAAAATTGGATGAGATTTCATCTTTCTGAATAATATATGTATTTAATTAGTGAAGAACATTATTATTATTATCTACTTCTTTATTCTACCTTTCATCCTTAACATCAACTACAAAAGAGATATTTTTAAAACAATATTTTGGTAAACTCCTGTGAAAAGAGATGGGGTCAGAAGCCACCTTGTACTCAAGGCAATTTTGTGTATCAATAGCTTCCTGAGTATTATTCTCTGTCACTAACAAGCCAGGCACACAACTGACTTAAAGTTTTTGTCTTTTTATCTCAGGACATACACAGTGATTTTTTTCTTCTCTTTAAAAACATTTTTGAAAACTAGATAAGGGTTTTGTAGAGGAAAGAAAAATCACTACTTGCTTCTCTCCTTCCCTATTTGTAACTGGTATAACATATATATTAGAAAACAAGGCAAAAATAAAGCAAGCCCAATGATGCAAAAATTAGATCAGATTCAATTGTCAGGGTATCTTCCTATTGTTTTCTATGAAAGTATTTTCCTTTCCAAGTTTATCAACAAATGTCTCCCCAAAATAATCTATTTTCTAATAACAAATCAGACTCTGTATATTTGTGTTTTATGGTGACAAATACTGGTAAACCTGATACTTAGAATGAAAAGAAAGCTAGGGTGAAATTAATTTTTTTTTCCTTTAGGGTCATTCATAAGCTCTTTGGTTCTTAAGCAGATTGATGACAAAAATAAGAGTTTTGTATCAGGTAGTGGGAATTCAGTATCAACCTTTGCTTAATGCCTTGAAAGCAGCAGAGAGGGCAAAACCATACATCATATCTAACACACAATAAAACCTTGTGAAGTAATAGGAAGAGCTATTGCTCAGCCAGTCATCTGAATGCAGCAGGAAAACAGTCAAATTGGCAGCTAATAAATAAGTTTAATTTTTTACCATCAACTTTTAAAACAACCAAATGCCCTCAACTAAGTTATCTGGAAAAACTGCTTAAGCATTAAAGTCTGCTGAGTCAACAACAAGGAAACTGGTTACCAGAAAACCTAGATCATGTAAAAATGATACAGTTATGATACCATTACAATGAAAAACAAAAAATCAATTGCATAAAAAAAGTTTGAGTAAATCCTTCTTCACATTCAATTCATTGCTTGTCCTACAGGGTACATTATTCTATCAAAGCTTTGTTCTTGGGAATATAAAACACCAAAACTAAATCTCAACTACTATTGAAGAACATTTGGTAATACTTAGAATAATTTTTGCCTTTATATTTTGACTTACAACACTATGTCTAAGCACAGTTTCTATACCAAGTTATGCTGAGAAATATGTGGAAACACTCATCCACAAGTATTTGACTCTAGCAGTATTCATATAAGTGGAAATCTGTGAACAATCTAAATGTACATGAAATAGACAACTGATCAAAGTGTTACATGTCAACATATGGAAACATTGCATAATAGTATACAGGAAGAAAAAGTTGTCTGTACATATTTACTTGTATATACATATAAACACACACATAGCTAAAAAATGAAAGGAGATATATACCACATCTTCTTGATTCAATCAACTATTTTTAGAAATTTGTGTTGTTTCCATATCTTACCTATTGTATGTGGTGCTGCAATAAACACAGGGGTGTGGGTATCTTTTCAAATTAATATTTTTTTTTGTGTCCTTTCAGCAAATATGCACAGTGGAATATTACTCAGCAATCAAAAATATCATCTCATGTTATTTGCAGCAACATGGATAGAGCTGGAAGGTATTATAACTCATAGAAGAAATGTAGTGGAACCAAATAAGGGATCAGGTGGAAAAAAGAAATTATAATAAATTAAAAATCAAAATCAATAGGCAACCACAAATCAGACATATTCTGCAGGGAAGAAGGAGGGTGTAGGATCAATATGGGTAGAAAGAGCACAAGGGACTATGGTGATGGTAGTGAATTGGTGGTAGGAATTTCATGGGGACTATACCTGAGAGAAGAAATCATACACTGTACAAAATCAAAGAATGATGTAAAAATATACAAAATGAAATAATGTGCTGTTAAAAATATCCAAAAAAAGGCCCTCCCTGGTGGCGCAGCGGGTTAAAGCACTGCACTAAGAGACTAAAGCCACCTCCGCATGCTCCGCATGAGTTCGATTCCTGCCTGCCCCGGAGGCGA
The DNA here is from genome assembly GCF_000260355.1 of Condylura cristata. NCBI lineage: Eukaryota > Metazoa > Chordata > Mammalia > Eulipotyphla > Talpidae > Condylura > Condylura cristata. The sequence continues at coordinate 12,243,974 of NW_004567121.1, read as the reverse complement.
CCACATGGCGAGGCAGACCTCTCCTGGCCCGCCCGCTGCTCCCCTCAGCAGTGTACTTCATCGAT
>NW_004567121.1:12238719-12243621 GCF_000260355.1 Condylura cristata | reverse complement strand
TATAGTTTTGTGTTCATAAGTGTTTTAAAATACCTAACATGAAATCTTAAAAATAGAAATATCGAAAACTTAAACCCCCCCCAAAATTATCATAAACTTCCTAAAGACATTTTAAAAACAACTTTAGAATATTTGATTGCATGAACTTAGTGGAAAATATACTAAGGACAACTAAAACTACAAAGAAATCGTGGACTTGAGAGATATTATGTATTATTTTGCAGCTATTTTATATCTTACAGATTAATGCAAGTAAGTAATTTTTCTTAAATAAAATTTTACTCAAGAGGAAAAAGGAATGAGGCCCTTGCTAGTGGCTCAAAGGGTTAGGGCTCAGCCGCAAGGTAGCTGTAGCCGCTCCAGTGCTGGTTTGATCTCCAGCCCCGGAGGTGACCACACGGCGCGGAAGACCTGTCCTGACCCGCCAGTGGCTCTCCTCAGCAGTGTACTTCGCAGATCTGCCTGTTCTGCTCCCCACTCTGTCTCTGGTGAAGCCTCTCACTGCCCCTGCACCTCTGACCGGTATCTCAGTTCTGTATAAATAAATACATGAATCTTTAAACAAAATAAAACAAAACCTGTTTTGTTTTAAACATCCCTTTCTCATAAATAATTGATTTACTTTATTCCACTTTAGTGAGAGATGACTGGTTAATTTTTTGGTTTACAGCAGTGTATCTTACTTACTGAGATAGGCTTTATACCCCAGAAGTATATTACCACACCACTCGCAGTTTCAAAGTACCTGTAACACTTTAACTGAGCCCACTGAGTCCATTTTCTTCTTTGTGGAAGAAGGAAACACATTCCTGGAACCAATGCTGTATAATGTTTTGGTATGATTTTATCTATGTATTTTATGATCTCCTGTATTACATCTAAATCATAAATCCATTTTGAGTTAATTTTTGTGTATGATATGAAATAGTGGTCTAGTTTCATTTTTCTGCATGTGGTCATCAGTTTTCCCAGCACCATTTATTAAAGAGACTTGTCTTTATTCACAGTATACTCTTAGCTGTTTTGCCATAAATTAACTGTTATTATAAGTATGGATTTATTTTCTGGGCTTTTTATTCTATCGCAATGTCTATTTTTTAAATCTAATACCTTGTTATTTTGATTACTATAGTTTGTATTATAGTTTGAAGTCTGGGAGTGTTTTGCCTATTCTATCATTGTTATCAGTTGTTTTGGCTATTTGGTATCTTTTGTGATTCTATATAAATTTTAATAATGTTTGTTCTATTCCTTTGAAGAATTATATTGAAACCTTAATAGAGATAAAGTTATCTTAAACTTGGTCCATTTCTACTAATAATTAATTGAATGTTTGCTGTGTTTTGTAATTATGAAAACTTTAAGCTTTAGATATTGCTTTCTATTTTGTTAGATTTCATTTTAGGTATTTTAAACAATTATTAATGTTAACTCTTCAAATTTATGATCATGGAGTATCTTTGCATTTCCTTATGTTCTATTTCTTTTAATAATGTCTTATAGTTTTCATTGAATAAATCTTTCATTTCTGTTAAATTTATTTATTAATAGTATTTAATGTGATTAATTTCAAACATTGCATGTGTAATGGTTTGTATATTGGTTTATATATTCAAAATATAATTATTGTATAAAATTATAGAAATTAGATACTAAGGTTACCACTGCCTAAGAAATCACATGATGAAGGAAAATGTATTTTGACATAACTTTACTACTTCCTGATGATCCATCTAATAATTAAGCTCCAGTCTTGCAAAGTATACATATATTTATAAAAATGAATGAGTAGGGCCCTCCCTTGTGGCACAGTGGGTTAAACCACAGCACTAAAAAGCTAAAGCCACTTCCGCATGAGATCAATCTCCACCCCAGAGGTGACCCACATGGTGCGGCAGACCTCTCCAATCACTGACTGCTCCCCTCAGCAGCGTTCTTCATCAGTTCTGCCTGTTCTGCTCCCCACTCTGTCTCTGGTGAATCCTCTCACTGCACCTGTGCTTCTGGCCTGTACCCCAGTTCTGTATGCATAAATAAATAAATCTTTAAAAAAATGGATAGGTAGATAATGTACTTTTTCCTTTAGTAATTATAGCTTAAATGTTTTCACTTTAAGTTATCCTCTGAGCACATTTAAGGAAATATTATATTGTAATTAAACACTAGGTTGAATAATGTAGAGTTAAAAATCCTAGCATAATGAAAGTGCCTAATTGCTCTTGCACATTTTAAGTAAGTTTATCTTTATATATAATAGGTATTCTTAAACTTGGTTCCATTTCTACTAATAATTAATTTGATATTTGTTAAGTTTGCAATTATGAAGAACTCATGGCAATTCTGTATACTTCTATGCATATTTAAAAGGTTTAGGGCATAAAAAATGGTTTTTTATAGTATTGAAAATAATTGTTAAATCTCAGAAGGCAATGCCCTAGAAATTATTAGTCTTCTAACCAATTAAAGCTGATATCCCAAAATGGTAACTGACATGTTAACACTAACAGTTTCTTCAAGATAGCAGTGTGGGATTTTAACACGGACACATATTTTGGAAACAGGTAGAAAGTCATGACGAGGTAAGATTTTTTTATATTTTGAGAAATATTTTAAAGTAAGTCTCTCAGGAGACTTATTTTTCATAATATTTCAGATTCTGCATCTAATTACTATCTTTGACTATAATAATTAAAAGATGATGAATTTACATTGATTATAAATGGCTCAAATTCTAGGTTTCCTGAGAAAAGGTATTTAAGACCTATATCAATATTTTCTATGCTAAGTCTTAACAAACTAATCATAAAATCAGACTGAAAACTAGTGTTTTCTACTTATCTCAAATATTTTCACCTTTCAGTCCACAAGGAGGGTTCAGTAGTTGAACATTTATTCCTTCAAATTAAAGAATTTAACAGGTCAATTTGGTAGGATTGTTAGAGAGAGAAGCATAACTATAAATTTAAAATACCTCATTGGGCTTGCATCAATAACTGAGAACATCAATAAAATGTAAAAGATGAAGGTGCTGGCTCATAGAAATTCAGTAAGGGGAACATTATGGAGAAGTTAACTAAAATGTAATAAAGTTAAGACACTGAGGATCAAATAAATTTTGTGGGTTTTGCTTTATCTTTTCTGTGAGTATATAGGTTTACTTTCAAATGTTCATACAAATTTTCAGTAAAGGTTTTATGCTTCAATATGGGAAGTCTGTGATATAAGTTAAGCCATATATTAATGATGAAATAGTAGATTAATTTCCAAATGACCCTCATCTTGAATATAAAATAATGTTTTGATGCATGAAGAAGCAATTTCAGGTTTAACTTATTTAGTATGGAACCTCTATCTTGCTAAACCAATCTTTGTAAATTATCTTGCAAAGGTACCGGCAATTCAGTGCCAAAACCTTATGTGGGAAACTAGCAAAGTTCACCCAACAAAAATAACACTTATTTTATTGTTGCTCAAGACGTAGCCTCAAATAATACTAAAGGACATCCAGATATGATAATGAGTATTCATACATTAAGCCTCCAGTGACTCAAACAGCATCTAATGGATTCAATAAAGATGAGTTAATATAAATACTTAAAAACAAACAAACAAACAAAAAACAACACCCCATAACTGCATCTTAAGACCATGATTTCAGGGATATTTTTTTTAAAAGATGTGTTTATTTATGCATATAGAACTGGGGTACAGGCCAGAGGTGCGGGGTGGTGAGAGGCTTCCCTGGAGACAAAGTGGGGAGCAGAACAGGCAGATCAAGGAAACACACTGCTGAGGGGAGGAGCTGGCGGGCCAGGAGAGGTCTGCCACACCATGTGGTCACCTCCAGGGCTAAGAGGGGATAGAATTCATGCTGAAGTGGCTTTAGTTTCTTAGTGCTGTGCTTTAACCCGCTGTGCCACCAGGGAGGGCCACAGGGATAATTTTTATAGACCATTAAAATATCATTAAAGTAGTTAGTGCTCATTCCGTTAGTTGTAATATGACTTCTTACTCTAACAACTCAGTCTTCTTTACTGTAAAGTTAATGTGATATCACCACAATCCTGATAGGCAAATGAGTAATTTTTACACTCACATAGAAATGAGACCTGTATTTTTTAGTTTGAATTTATAGACATCTCTTAATAATAAATCTTTTAATGGTGACTTGAGCAAGTACTCTAAAATGATATATGTATACATCTGTGATTTCTAAGGAATGTAAGCTTAAAATTATACTCAGAAATAAGGAAAGCAACTCATGAAAAAAAGAAAAAAGCCCCTTTCTCCAAACCCAGACTTTAGTACCTATTTGTTTTGTTTATAAGCATTTTGAATCCATCATTATAATTCTGTAACAAAACTTCTGAAAGCAGTCATTTCTATTGCATATAATCATATGTAAATAGAAATTTCATATTTAACATTTTTCCATTTAAATAGATCAAAGGGATATTTTCACAATGTATACATATATGAAAACATCACAGTGTAAGGTTTACAGATCTTAAAGTTTTGTCAATTACATCATAGTAAATTTGAAAGAAAGTAGATATTTGATTTCCAAACTATTTTAAAATGAAGTTTTCCATGTTGTCTTCCAATATATATTGATAAATACACATCAAATACAGATACAGATATATCTCAATACTGAGTCTAGCTCGATATACATATATGTGTGTGTCACTAGATTTCAACCTCTTATTTCCCTAATTTGTGAATCTCAAAAGATAAAAGAGTAAGCATGATTTTCCCTTGGTATGTTTAATATTATAAATGTTAAAAAAAATAGTTAACAATAATGCTGAAAGAAATTTTCATTGATTGACATACAGTCATACTCTGGCTAAATATTAGATACTTTAATTTCACCATGTGGTTTCCATATGGACCTGGTAC
>NW_004567121.1:12202809-12238619 GCF_000260355.1 Condylura cristata | reverse complement strand
ACAGAACTGGGGTACAGGCCAGAGATGCGGAGGGTGAGAGGATTCACCAGGGACAGAGTGGGGGAGCAGAACAGGCAGATAGAGGAAGTACACTGATAGGGGAGCAGTGGGCAGGTCAGGAGAGGTCTGCCTCCCCATCTGAATCTCCTCCAGGCAGGGATCGAACTCATGCGGAAGTGGCTTAAGCTTCTTAGTGCAGTGCTTTAACCCACCAGGGAGGGCCAGGGATCAGGCTCTTTTAACACTTCCAATGGTCATCTAAAATGACAACATGATGGCCTGTACAACTGACCTGAGATATGAAACTTCTTTCCGTCTGCCACATGGTGATTTAAGCTAGTGGGCATTCATATTACTACCTCTTGTAAGTTGTACCCTACCATCTCTGGCCCTGAATCAATTCCAGATATTTAAGAGCACTGTGATCCTACTTGAAATTTCCTTATGTTTTCATCTTGTATCACACTCATATGGATAACCAAACAGCTAACTTGACTCCAGACAGTATCTCAATCTAATGTATAATATAGCTAAGAAGGAATTCCATTTTTTTCTAACTGGCCTTTAGAGGAAAATGAGGAAAAGCTTTCAGCCCACTAAATTATTCAATGATGGCATAATTTCCTAAATTTATTCCTCTTGGCTGATCTATAATTTTAAACAAAATAAATGTTAGAATCTAAACTAAAAATGTAATAAATAGAAATGTATCAACAGTGGCTATAAAGATATTTCCATTTTCATAATTCACTGACTGTGGAAATATATCATCAAATTTATTTTGATAAAGGTTTAACAAAGTGAGAGAAATGGATCTAACTAAAATAGCATTCAGTACTCTAACTTCTGGACCATGTGAGGGCAAGTAATCACATATTTTTGGTTAATTGCTTCACACATATTCCTGGTTTTAACACTTCTTCAGTAAATTAGACAAGACTACTAAATGTGTTATGGAAGTTATGTCAAAGATCACATGTTATTTCACTTTTTTTGTATTATTATAGCTCATTAAAAAAAAAGCAAAGGAATAAAAGTAAAATAAAACAAAAAATGCCACTTAATGAAGTTAAAAAATAAAAGAAAAACAAATTTCTAATTTGTCCATTGCTCTCACCCACTTTTTAAATTATTATTTCAAAAGTAACAGAGGTTACTTCCACTCATATAATGCAACAGATTGGTGACCTTGAAGAAACCAGCCTTTATTTAAATTATTGTGTCTGCTGACATAAATGTTTCTTTCCATTTTGGGACTTTTAATAGACTCACTTAATAATGAAGACAATTATGCAATAAAACTAATAAAACTATTTAAATACTACTTAGCATTGAGCATTTACTGTACCAGGAATAAATAATGCTAAAAACTACCTGAATTTACCTACGATAATATCTTCACGCCTGTAGAAACACTATAATTTACCTCTTTCAGTACATGAAGAAACTGAAACCCAGAGATATATATTAGTTTGACAAATATCCTTAGAGCCAAGAATTTCTACACATACCATACATATAGCATTTTTAAATATAAGTCAGACTTTATTATTCTGCTCAGAACCTTTTATCATTTTCCCATCACACTTGGAAGGAAACTCAGGCCTCTGCCATGGCCTACAAACTGCTTTATGATCTCAAACCCTGTTTTTCCCTGACTAACTCCTTCGATCTTTCACATAATCACTCTCCAGCTACAATGGCTTCCTTGATTCCTCCAACATGTGAAGCACACTCAGACCTCAAATTCTTGGCACTACTTTTACTTCTACCAAAAACAATATGATCCCTAGTATTCGCTTGGCTCACTTTCTTACCTCATTACAGTCTCGGCCTGAATAAAATATAGAGAGGAAGACCCTCAATATCTCTTCTATGTCATCACTGCTACTCTTTAACTATATTTTTTTCTTTTTCAGACTTAATTACTGACATTATATTACATATTTGGAGGTTCATTTTTTTTTTTCTTCCTGGAACAGTAGAGACTTCACTAGGACAGAGACTTTGTTCTATTTGTTTCCCTGATGGATGCCTAGTGCTGAACAAGGTCCATCATGGCTTATCAACTAATATTTAGGCAAGGAAGGGAGGAAAGAGTTTAGAGGTCAAAAATAGGATATAAATTCTAAAGTCTGACTTGTTTCCAATTCAAGGCTAAGCAGAATTTCAAACAAAATAAAGCATTCATAACACACACCACACGAAACTATAGTTCTAAATTAAGAAAAATATAGAACCAATACTGATCATGACAGAAGGGAGACGAGACATTTAACTCTATACAACAAAGGGTGGGTGGACAGAGGTGACTGGAGTATGGTCTTATGGAGGCAACGGACTGGTGGGGAAATCTGTGTTCACATGTTCAACTGTCCATGTAGCTAAGAGAATACCTGGTACAGAAATGCAAGGAGACCCATACCAAGACATACAGTAGAGAAGTTTCTAAGTTCTCAAGGCAAAGAATGAAAATTGAAGGTGGCTAGAGGAGAAAGCAGAACCTATAAGTTCACCCATCAGGTTTACATCTGACTTTTCTGAGAAGCAACACAGCAAGGAGAAGATGGAATGATACATTAAAATATTTAAATCTTAAAAAATACCAGTTAGGGCCCTCCCTGGTGGTGCAGTGGGTTAAAGCAAAGCACTAAGAAGCCAAAGCCACTTCAGCATGAGTTCGATCCCCAGTCCCGGAGGTGATCCACATGGCACAGCAGACCTCTCCTGACCCACCCACTGTTCCCCTCAGCAGTATACTTCATCTCTCTGCCTGTCTCTGGTGAATCCTCTCATTGCCCCTGCACTTCTGGCCTGTACCTCAGTTCTGTATGCAGAAATAAGTAAATCTTAACCCCACCCCCCCAAAAAAAACCCCAAAACTACCAGCTAGCTTGAAGTCTGGGAATGTGATCGCTCTGTGGGGTAGAGAGGAGTATAGGATCAAAACTGAGGTGGTAAGATTGTAGGGGACTATGGTGATGGCACATGGGTGAACTGGTGGTGGAAAGTCCATGGGGATTACAACTGAGATGAAAAAATGCACAAAATGAAGAATGATGTAAAAACTAAATAAATTAAAAAAACAACTACAACAAATCTACCAGTTAAGGACACTTTATCTTGCAAGACTTTCCTTCAGCTACCAGGAAGAAATACTACACCATTCTAAACAAAGAAAAACACTTGCCATTTATGACAACATGGGTGGAAGTAGAGGGGATTATGCTAAATGAAGTTAAGTGAGCAGGAGAAAGGCAAACCAGACAGCGTCTTTTATATGTGGGATACAGAAAAATAAACCAAAGAGTCAGATCAAGTCAAAGTAAGAAGTAAGAAGTTCTGACCTGTATACCTGAGGCTAAAGGGGAAGGGAGAGAAGAGAGACCTAGTGTGGAGGGAGCACATGGATGGTAGTGGAGGACATTCCATGCCAACATGGTAGGTGTGGTAGCTTACGCCTGAGGGGCATGATCTGGTACCTCTAAATCATATACAATGTTGTGTGTCATTGTTACCTTGATAAATTCTTTTTATAAAGAAAACAACCAATGATCAGAGAAAATATTTTCTCAAATCACATACTAGATATCACTTTATTTATATATGTATAAATATAGCATGACACTTGGGTCCAAGCTTAAAAATATATTAATTTCATAATAGACATGCCTGCAAAATTTATTCTCTTTTTAACTTGATTCTATTCTACTCCAAGTTTGTATATATACTATGTTAGACATTTACTTGGAAGCCATGATATATAATCACTATACAGATTAAAAAAAAAAAATGCCCCCATATGGTAGAAATTGTGTGTGAAAGATCCACTTTGAGAATTTTTGAAAAGTTTTAATAAGCTAAAACTTCTAGCCAATACATTAACAACAACAACAACAACAACAAAAATAAACAATCCGATAAAATCAAATTAGAATGAAAAGTAATATGTTTTGGTTTTCCCACCTGGCCATCTTTCATTTGCTTCTTTTCTATGTCACCACGTTAAATCTTCTCAGATTCCACTTGTAATATTTTAATAAATGATCACTCAACTGCTCACACTGTCCTTATAAAAACTTGCTCCAAACGGAAGATACACTAACTTTGTTGATGAAATCTCAGGCTTTTTCCACTGCGTGCAGGACGAATTAGAGATTATTTAAAGGAGCTTAAAAGATTCAATAATCTGATACTACTAAATCTATTGAATACTACATTTCATAATTTTCCCAAAGAAGGAACAACTATATTTATTGTTCCATACAATGCAAGCTTACAGTACAGAGATATAACAAATTCCCTCCAAATCCAGTACTTCACCACCAAAAAGGTTTAGTTTCTCACTCAGGTTATATGGCTGTGGTGGCTCAAACACACTGTGCACCACCACACTGCCATTATGAGACCTGGCTTCTAGAACCATCTTAGACAGCTCAGGTGGGGCTGTGTGGTCACAGATCAGACCTGCTGTCCCTGGAAGGAGAAATATTAACTACACCAGTGACAGGCAGAGAATATTACGAACACCAATACAGTCTTGAACAAAGGAACATGATTCTTTGTAAATAAACACATTGTTCAAAGAAAATACAAACTTTTCAGGCATATTGTTTCTAAGGTCTTGTCCTTTTAAGACAAGAAACAAATTCTGACTCAGTGATTTCTCTAGCTTTGTGATTTTTCTCCCCTCTTCATCTAGCACATTTTTTTTTAATGATACATTCATTATATCATTCTTTATTTTTGTACAATGTGTGGTTTCCTCATGAAATTCCAATTGCCAGTTCACTGTGTACATGTCACTGGTGCTCTTCCCAACCCTGTCCTGGTCCTTCTCCCTCCTCCTCCCCTATAGAATTTATCTGACCTATAGTTACCTGATGATTTTTATGTATACTTTATTATGTTTTTTTTTTCTGATTCCTTTTTTTTGTTTGTTTTTTTCTACATTCCTCCTGTAAGTGAGGCCAACCGATTAGCACAGCATTTTCTCTACAGCATCCTAAACACATGTCTACATTGGAGTGACTACATGACAGCTTGGCTCCATACTGTGTTTGAAAAGTGTAGCTCTGGGGGCTTAATTTTCTCCCTTCTGTTTCCCTTTTTTTCCCTTCCATCTTTCCCTGACTTCCTTAATAATATACTCTCCCAAGCCCCACAGTGAGAATCACTTCTACAGATAAATAAGAAAAAGATACCTTGATAAGTGGAAATTGAGTTACTTAAAATACTGATATATACAAAGTGCCAATTAACACAAAATATGCTCAAATATAATATTTAATAAGCAATTTGGGATCACCTTCTATCTTTAAACAATTTCAAAAATTAAAAAGATAATAATAAGGAGGATTTAGGGACGTGTGTAGTAACCATCTTAGAAGTCATTTGGCAATGGTTGACTATAAAACATTTAAAACATATACATTTTAAACATATGAACATTTACTCAGGGCCCCCTACCTAAAGAGTACCCGCAATATGGTTAACAAAATTATCTCAAGATAAATAAGAATACTCATTTTACACAATTTGTGGGACTGAAAAATCATGACAACCTTAACATCCATAAAAGTATTTTTAAAATTAGAAATAATCTAGATGAGCATTACTAGGGATATGTCATTCAATGGCAAGTTGTGCATTTTTAGAAAAATACATATTGCATCTCATTGAATGTATATATCAAGATTTCTAAGATATTTTAAAGTGACAAATTACCTCATATATATATATATATATATATATATATATATACACACAGATATGTATTATGCACACATCACACATATATATGCATATAGGACCACATATATAAAATTTTATTCAAGATTTATCTTGAATAAATCTTTACATATCAATCTCTGAAACTATGAAGTAGTGACAAGAGTGCTTATCTTACATTGTATATTTCTGTCATTGTTTAAGCATTTAAATATATTAACTGGGATTATTTGTGTTTGGAAAACAGTATTGCTTTTTTTTTCCTCCTTTCTACCTTTAAAAGGAAAGTATTGAAATAGTCTTTGTTTTGTCTGTTTGAAATTTTTTTATTTGTAAAAATAAACCAGCAACAGAGAAAAATACAAAAAGAAAAAAATAGTATAGAATCTCATTCCTAGGGCAATAGTCTTTTAAAAGTATATAACTAATGTACAGAAGAAGAATTAGCTTCATCTTATGAAGTAAGTGGTCTCCAGGAAGGATGACTATTGCATGCTTGTTTTTATGTTTTTTTAAAAAAAGAGATGGAATGTGGGTTGGCTGGGTAGAATATGAACAATGTTAGAAAATGACTGTGTTTACAATGCCCAGATGCAGGAGCAGCTTATATTATTTTTACAAATGTTTACGAGCACATCATTAAGGGGGTTGGTGCAGTTATGGATGGCATGTAACCACATGTTGAACAACCATTTCTTGAAATGATTGACAACGTGCTAGGAAGGTGTATTCTTCAACATTTCACCTAAAAAAAAATCCAATCCAGCAATCTTTTACAGTTGTTTATCACTAATTTAGCTCATTTGCTGTGATTTAAAACAATAATCTTGTAACTCTGAATCAGAAACAGTGTTGTACACCAATACTACATCAACAAAAAGTTGTTAAGATATTAATAATTTTAGAATGATAATAGAAATAGTGAAAATAATTTTAAAGTTAAGAAAAAGTAAAGGTTTTGTTCATCTTCAAACTGTCCCTAGAGGGACAATATATTAACTTTTTATGGCTTTGGCAAAACAGTATGGATTTTTATTATAAAGTATTTTTTCAGAAGACACAGAGTACTAGATAGAAAGGACTGGTAAAGCTAAAGGAGGCGGTAATGGTTGATAACAATAAAGACCATTTTGGGTACACTTGTCAATATGTCTTGCTGTTATTACAGCAGGCACTGGATTTCTTTCTGACAAATTAATTCACTTTACTGTAATGACTAATCCTTATATTTACTTTTATCATTTCTTGCTTTCATTAATGTCCCTTTGTCTGAAGCAAGCAGAAAAGTAATTACATAACACAAATTTATTTTGGGCCCTACACCATGCTGACAATGAATCCACTGAGTTTATTGCTTTGCCAAGTAAAGACAACAGTTAAGAGGAGTAATACTGAATTAGGATTGGTGAAAATACAGCCAGATCTACCCACTGGGTCACTGTGATGGCCACCTGAAATCCAGGGAATTTTGATGAATAAAATATTTATGAATAATATTGCATACCTTGCCTGTTTGAGACCATATGGCAGTGGTTCTATGTTGCCAAGAAAATAAGGTTTCTGTCTGCAGATATTCTGATGTTTCACTCAGAAGCATTAGCTCTGTGTGGCTGCACCATGCTGACAGGATTCACTGCAGAGGCTGATATTCTAAACAAAATCATTGGGAGTTGCAGGGAATTAAATTTTAATCTGATGCCAGAACTGCAAAGGCAGTTCTAATACTTAAAATATTTCTAAAGACCATGCTTTTGTGTGGTCTTAAATATGAAATGTTAACAACCAGCATTAGTCAAATGATTGACTGTCTTCCATGAAATTATTTGAAGTCTCTTCAAAAGTCTTTCCAAAAAAACCTGTTTTTATGTCTGATTAGTGTTAGCCATGAATAATTTTTATTTCTAAGTGAGGTTTCTCTCTACTGTTTAAAAACATACACTGGGGAGAGAAATTAACTCTTTTATTTATCCTATAGAAAGCAACAAAGTGAAATATAAATCTATTCCCTCTCCTTGCTTACTTCTGCCCACACAGCCTGCAATACAACTCCTCCCTCAACACACCTATGTTCCCAAACTGTGAGATCTTCTGCTAATCCCTAGAAAAATATCACTGTGGAATTGTCCCATGAACCCTAATTTCAACTCACCTCTCCCTTATCCAAACGTTAGTATTTTCTGTCTGTGATTCTCCAAATTGGCCCTCATTAGAACAAGAAACCAGTCATTCAATAGTAAAGTAGGAAGTGAAAAATTTATCCTATTACTATTTTTTATTAGCTTATTTCTGTTATGAAAACACCACATGTCAAACTGCATTTATCTTTCTCACAGATCTAAGGATTGGCTGAGGTAGTCGGCTTGGGGTTGAGCTGGGCTATGAACAAGGCTCTGGACAGGGTAAGATCTACTTCTTTAAGTTTATTCTGGACTTGAGCTAAAGAGAGTGGATTTCTGAGGCATGCACCCCACATGACAATCAAGGATCCTAAGAAACCAAGGCAAATTTGGTAAATACATTAAAGCCCATGCTCACAGAGTGTCCTCAAGTATTTAACAAAAGCAGGTCATATGAGCAAGCTCAATATGAACACGATAGTGAAGTATACTCTGTGCTGCAAGGAACACTCAGCGGAACATGGCAGGAAAACAGTGGACACCTGAAATCTGCATATCTCCAAAGCAGCATATTTGCTTTTTAGTAGGAATTCACTGGAGACAATACTTTAGTTCAAGTAGCAATAGAATTTATTGTTGCAAAATGTTGTAATCTCTTTCAGAGGCACTTGAAGGAATTCTGTATCCTATGAATCACAGCCAATAAATCTATCATTTCTTCTATTCAGTCGGTCAAAAGATAAAAGCTAATGCTTTGTGTCAGGTATTGTTTTAAGTGCTTTATCTATGTTAAGGCATTTAATCATCACAGTAACTTCACAAATTAATGACTATTCTTATTCTATTTGCCAGATTGGAGAGGCTTCCCAATCTGCCTAAGAGTACAAATGTACCTAAGGCCACTTGTGTTCCTAATGTGTATTCCAGCTCCAGATACGTGCTATTTAAGAGACTGAGTATACAAATAGGCAGAAGCAGCTTGCTCAGGAAACCCACCTGTTATCTCTAGTTATCAGTCTAGGAAACCAGCCTACTCTGAATTGCACTGCTGTCTTTAGTACTAGGAAACCAAACGATGGACCTTGAAAGAATCACCCCAAGTAGCAATATCTTGACAACTTGCCTAATTTTGGTCCCTACTCTGAATTTTGAACCAACCAAGAGAAATCAAATGTTCATACCAACCAATCACATAGGAAGCCCCTCTCTTAGTTAGTACACCTGCAGCTTCTCCATGCCAACAGGCTCCAATCAGACATTCCTGAAGCCCTCCATTTTATTGCTATGAAACTTCCATTCCTGTGTCTGATGAAATAAATGTCAAGGCTGACTCTCCTGCTAAAATAGACTGAGAATATATTTTGCTTTTCCCGTAGGGTGTATGGGAAAGCTGTAGGGCTTTTCCCTATAGATATGAAGACTGTAATTATACTACTGAAAGATCAATAATCAGCTCTTTTCAACACATAATTTTGGTACTATGGTCCAACTCATAGTTGCTATTTGGAGAAATCTGTTATGATAATAACAATAAGCTCAAATTAATAACACAATAGCAATAAGAAAAATAATAGCTATTTGAATTAAGTACTTATTACATATATATTTAAAAAGACAAATTAAATGCATAACTTGTTTTTTTGTACACTCTAATCATGATCTGAGTGCTACAATAACCATCTTTTTTCAAAGGGAAAACTAAATTTTAGAGAAGTCATGTCATTGCTAATACCCACAACTGGATATTGCACAAATAAGATTTATTTTGGAGCATTTAACTGTCTTAAATTTATACTTATATCAATGCCTGATAGGTAATGGGGATTCAAAATAATACATATAGATAAAAAAGGAATTAATAAACACAACTCAGCATAACCTTCATTGACCACTGAAACACTGGTGAAAACAATTTCATAAACCTGCATGGAACTTAGTAAAGTCTTCCTCAGTCTTTCATTTCTACACACATATTATTTGTGTTCATTTGCATTTAGGTAGATAGACAGGCAGACAGAGAGCTAGACAGACATCCATGCTTTGGAAAATCCACATTATGCCACTTTGCTTCAGTGCCCATTCTTGGGCCAATGTATGCTCTGGGAATGCATCACAGTTTCCCAGGGAATTGCTTTATATGGGCTGTGGATTTATCATATCATTCCTTCTTTCCCCACATGCTAGTATTACTGTAGGTGTTGTGTGTTATTTGGTATGAATTTTATCATATGGTAGGCTAATTTATTGACACAGAAACACTACAAAATTTTTCCATATAAATTAATGGAAATAGTTTCTTTGATTATGCCATTTTGTTGTTCTTATACAAAGTTCCTAGGAAACTTTCAGATAGCAAGGAAAACCATATACGAGAACATCTTAGGAGTTTAGAGTTATTTTTACTTTTTCTCTGGATTTAACTGTTTGCATGCTGTAAATCCTCAACCAAATTGGAGAGAAACAGACTCCAGATTCTGTGCTACTCACTTGCTTCTTTGTCCAGTGAACCTGCTAGGGAACTTCATAAACAGTAGTTCTGATCCCTCACTTTTACTAAATGCAAAAGGCCATGATAATCCTATTAAGCAACCAGCAAATCCTGGCTGAACACTCTGTGTATATGAAAAGTTATGGCTAAGAGGTAACTCCTCACAATTAAATCTCATGACAATATCTAAGCAGCGAACTGTTGAAAACAACCTATTTTCCAATTTTGCAGCAAGGCAGTGAAGGGAGTTATAATCTTACTATACCCATGAGTTAGAAGACACAGGCCATTTTCTTTAAAGAAATTGTGAACCATTGTAAGAAGCCAATGAAATTAAAACTTACAATAAATTTCACTGATAATGCCAAAGCAATGATAGGAGGAATTCATTCAAGTAAAAGTTATTTTCAATAATAAAAAAAATTAACTGCAAGGAGAAGATGAGTTACATTTAGGAAAAATGGCTATAGCTTTAAGTAAAGGCAAAGGAGAAAGAACAGCCCATCCATGGGGAGTAGTATGGTCAAAGGATGCAGGAGGAAAAAGATGTGTAGATTTTTGAGTAGATCAGCCCTGGATAAAAAGTAGAATTTATGCAAGGAAATAGGAACTCTCAAATTCTACTATGCCTTTGTTATATATGAAGCATGTTCCACCTTTTGTGGAAGAAGAATAGTGGGAAATAACACAAGGGCTTATTTTGAAACCCAAACTTCCAAATGGCAGTTCAAAAATTTACATTTTTAGGGAATGAGTTAGCATGACTAAATGCCATTTTTCTTCATATGTGATAATGTCTGTTCGTGTGATAACACGACATTTTATAAGTAACACATTGTACCATTTTTTCACTGTTCAAAGGAAATATGCCTGCTGTCCACCCCATTTCTTTCTTGATGTCTTGGTGCTTCCCCCTGTCAATAAATTTTATGTACTCTTCCAAGAAATTGTCTTTTTTTTAACTTCTAAAAAAAAAAAAGCCACAAAGAAGTGAAATCTGTCTAGCAACCACTGAACTCCTGGTCTTATTTTTAATTTGATTTCTACTCTATTCCAAGTTTGTATATATACTATGTTAGGCATTTACTGTGAAGCCATGATATATAATCACTATACAGATTTAATATATATATATATATATATATATATATATATATATGTATGTATGTATTATATATATATTTACCTTTGTATTTTTCTGCCATTTGCTAACATATTGACATTATCTCTTTTAGTCCTTCATTTTTTTTTTTTACTGGGATTATGACATTCCTCACATCCAGCATCTCCTGATCATCATCTTTAATTTTTTTATCTGGATTTATTTTCAGTCACTAGTGTTTATGCATCCTTGGAGTGTGAAAATCTACAAGCAATTATTTCAAAAGACATACAGTTAATGATTCAAATGTTTTTCAGCAAAGGTACTGGAAAACCAAATTCAGGAGTTGTGCCCTCCATTCAAATGACCTGAAGGACAGAGCTTGAATGACTGGAGTCCATTTTATCATAATCTAGTAAAAGATCTTTCAACAGCTGTCACTGGAAACCTATCTTTTCACAAGAAATTGTGCTTAGTACATGAGGGTAGAAGAATGACAAACGGTTCTTAAAGTCATAATAAAGCACAAAAGATGAGATCCTACTATATCATAGAGTGATGCACATTGTAGGAAAAGTGGAGATAAAAGGCTATGATATATCATAAAAATATTGGACAATATAATTTTTTTATCCTAGCTTTATGTAGGTAAAATAAAGTTTAAATTGTACATCATATATGCTCACACATTGCAAGACAATCCCCATCACAGCAATAGTTAATATTTGCATAGAGTCACATAATTATCGTTCTTTTTTTGTGCTGAGAAAATTTAAGGTCTTTTCAAATTTTCAAAAGTATTATTAAGTATAAAAACTACAGTGTACATTATATTTCTAGGAACTATTAAAACATATAGCTGGAAGCTTTTACCTTTTGACTAACATCTCTTTTTCCCCATCCTCTGGTCCCTTACAACTATGGACTGTCTTGATACTGATTGTAAAAGCATCAGTTTCTGTCTTTGTCTTATTGCACTAGGCATCATGCCCTCAGGGTCCATTCAACTGTGTCATCAAACAGCTGGATGTCCTTACTTGTCCTACACAAACATTTTTTTTAATCCATTAACCTATCAATATGCATTTAGGTTGTTTTCACATTTGGGATATTCTGAATAATACCACAATGAACTATGACAGTGTAGATATCTCTCAAGAATCTTTTTTCATGTCCTTTAGATATAAAAGTAGAATAACAGTTTCTTATTTTTGAGAAAAATCCATGGTTTCTCCTACAGTAGCCTCAAAAACTTACATTCCCAGCAAAAGTTCACAAGACTTAATGTCACAGGGCCTCCCTAGTGGTGCAAGGGGTTAAAACACAGCACTATGAAGCTGCCTGCAGCCACTGCAGAATGAGTTTGATACCCAGCCAGGGAGCTGACCCACATGGCTCAGCAGACCTCTCCTGTCTTACCAGTTGCTCCCCTCAGGAGTAGATTTCAGTAGATCTGCCTGTTCTGCTCCCCATTCTGTGTCTGGTGAATCCTCTCAGACCCCATATCTCTGCTCTGTACCCCAGTTCTTGTATGCATAAACATATATGTGTGTATATATATATTTAAAACCTAAGGTCACAAGGGTCCCCTTTTCTCCATATCTTAACCAACACTTATTATCTTGTTATTTGGGTGATAGCCACACAAAGTTTGTCTCATGTGATTTCCATTTCTCTGATGATTACTGATGATGAACATGTTTTGATCTGCCTATGGGCCATTTGTGTGTCTTCTCTGGAAAGATGTCTCTTCAGTTTCTCTGCCCATTTTTTAATTGGATTTCTGGTGGTTTCTTACCACTGTGGTTATAGATATGTATGAGCTCTTTATAAATTTTGAATATTAACCCCTATTCAGGTATAAATTTGCAATTATATTTTCCTACTCTGCAGGTTGCCTTTTCATTTTGTTCAAGATTTCCTTTGATGTGCAGAAGCCTTTTAGTATGATGCCCCACTTGTTAATTTTTGCTTATGTTGGTTTTGCTTTTGTTATTAAATCAAAAAATCACTGTCAAGGAATTTACCACCTATGTTTTCTCAAGGAGATTTATAATTAAATATCTTGTGTGTTCAAGTATTTAATCAATTTTGATTTGTATTTTTAATTGTTTTTTGGTATGGTATAAAATAGGGATGTAAGAGTACACAATTTTTTTTTTTTAAACACCATTTAAGGAAGAGAACTATCCTATCTCCATGATGTGTTCTTGGCTCTTTTGTTGTAAATTAATTGACCATTTATGCAAGGGGTCTAAATTTAATTTTAATTGATCATTTTGTAAGTATAATGTGTTGTACTAGAGTTTTGTTCAAATGTCAATGCCTCTGCATCATTCTGCACATGTTGTGAAGGTGGGATTAACATTTGGGTGTTTTTTTTTTTTTTTTTTTACTCACATGAAATTACTGTAACAGTAAAACAGAAATATGGGAAACAATTTATTTCTACAGACACACATTAATCAATTTGTTGCTAGTTGATGCAAAGAAAACCCGTTTCCTATGGGGAAAAAAATGACCAGAGGAAGCAGAAACATATATTGAAAGTTATTTTTTCCAATGATAACATAACTACTCTCATAATAGAAAATTCCTATTGTAACAAGGAGAAAAATATATTTTTGCTACTTGGGATAATACTGAGAGGTAACAAAGGTCTTAAGCTATATGTACTGTTTGGCTAAGAGCTATTTACACAGACTTCAAAATTATGGTAATGTACAATCCTTAGGGTTCTTTTTTTCTTAAATTTATATTTTAAACAACAGCTAGGCACATTTTATGAACTACATCAGTAAGAAACCATCTGTACATTTTTATATAGCCACTTAGATTTGGTTAAATTTGCCAGCTGCTAAGCTATGTTTTCTCAAATTACTGAAAGATATCTCTCAAGGCCTAAAATCTTTGTAATCTGAGATAAAAACACACCAAATGCCTGTGGTTGCTTTAAAATTTATTTAGAGAAAATAAAAGCATCAGGCAAATTAAGAGGTTGTATCTACATGTAGCAAAAACACCTGATAGATGTGAGAGGATTGTAATCAATTATCCAAATGATTTTGTGGTTTAGAGAGCATTAGATCCTAGAGGGTCAACCATATCTTCACATTGATTTACAGATAATGTAAGGAATACACATATATGATGTTCTTAGCTTAACTGTGAGGAACTTATAAGGGTCATAACTCTGTATCAAGTTAGTTCAGGACACAGATTATTCTTAGCAAAATTTGTGCTTATGTTCATGTATGAACTTAAAAGACAGTGGCTATCAGCTGACTTAGGTCTGTGATGGCTTTCAAAGCATCTTTTCTTCAAGGATAAATGGTGAGATGTTCCTGTAAACCTAAGGACAGAGTACCAGGTTCTGACCTGTGGCTCAGTCCCATATGAATTTCATTTTTGCATATGGCTTACAAATTCAGGTTTCCCAGGACACCTAGCAAACAGCTTTCAAACTTTTAGTTCAGACAAGATGCTCAGGGTAGTCCTCAGTGAAAACTCAATATGAGATATTTTTGAAGATTTATTTATTTGCATAGAAGAGTTGGGGTACAGGTCAGACAGGTGGGAGGTCCAAGGGTTTACCAGAGACAGAGAGGGGCAGAACAGGCAAATCCTCTGAAATACACTGTGGAGAGGAACATGGGCGAGATAGGTCTGCTGTGCCATGTGTGTCAGCTCCCTGGCTAGGATGGCACTCAGGCCATAGCAGTGACATCATGAGACTTAACCCCTAGACCATGACGGAGGCCAATTTGAGAATTTTTTAAAAATACTATTTTGTCTTCTATACCTTCATGATATTTCATCATTTATCATTGCTAATACTGTCTTTGGAGCTAAAATGTTACATGTAGTTATGAAGGCTAAACAATATCAACACTAGTAACACATGACCTATATTAAATTTAAGTAAGCTATCATGTGTATTCCTAAATTAATCTGAGATTATGTTGAAGCCTCAAAATACTTCAGTGTGCAATTCCAACAATAAGACACTCTCTTATATAGCTACAGAAGAACTATGTATACAAGGAAATGAACATTCATGCAACTTGGGCAGGTCTTTCTTGATCATGTTTGCAGATCCTGGGTTGTAAGGTAGAGATTTTCACACACTCAGTCTATGGCAAACTTGCACTGAGCAAGTCTGTGAAAACTAGTTTTTTTTGTTGTTGTTGTTTTTCCAGCAGTAAGTGCTCATTTTGTGTCTGGTGTCACATTTAATGAAGGTATGTACATTGTTTTCTTAGTAAATTACAGCACATTTAATAGATGATAGGATACAATAAACCTAACTTCTAAGTATTCTGGGAAACCAAAACATTTGTGTGTCTGCTTAATCCTGTTACTCACTTTCTTGCGATGACCAAGGGGTCTCCATGTAATACCTGTACTATTATCTACACTTAGGACCTCAAATTTCAGTACATTTTCCGGATAATGGTATTTATAAAAGGCATTTATAAGCATCCTCCTTCTGTCTCCTTAAAATTCAGTCTAAAGGTCAATTCTGGATTAGTCCTTGCATTTAACTGTTATATTTCTTTTGTTCCAATAACCTGGCATGTTTTTGAAGAAAACAAATCAATTATTATATATTATCTTTGAATTTTTCACAAAGTTAATTTCAGGCTATACGTTTTTGTGTCAGATATAACAGGAGCGATGCTGTGTCTTTAGTATCATGGCAGCAGGGAAAGCATACCAATTTTGCCCATTGCTAATGCTATCTATGTACATCTGTCTAGCTTGGTTAAGGTAATGTTTGCAGGTGCTTTCACCAAAGAATTCCTATTTATTTTATTTGTAATTAATACATATTTTAACTTCGTGTTAGGAACTCCAATCCCCTCTCTTTTGCATTTGAGGGCCTGGTTTCTGTGTCTTTTTTTTTTTTTTTTCTTTTGTCACTTTAACTTCTTGAATATCACTCATGACACTTCTAGTTATTTGGGACAGTAAAATACTAATCTTTCACAAGTGAGACTATGTCTGTATTGTAGCTTACACTTGATTGATAAGAATAGTTGTGCATAGAATTCTTGGATGGAAATAATATTTAGTGAGCTTTTTGAAGACTTTCTTTATCACCTCTTTAGTTTTAGGTGTGACCACAGAGAATTTTAAAGCCATAGTAAATCTGATTTTTTTTTCCATATAATTTGTTCTTGCTCTCCCTTCTAGAATATTTCAGTTTTGTCTTCATCGAAATTCTAATATGTTAAGATGAATCTCATCAAGGATTATATTTGAGTTTTTTATTTATATTCATGATGTTAGACACTCAGAGGACACTTTCAAATTACACCTTGTAATTTGTTCCAAGTTCGTTCTCTGGCAGAAATATTCTTCAGTTAAATATTGAACTTCCAGTGATTATCCTATAATTGTTTTTCTCTCCACTCTGCTATTTTTCATTTTATGTATATGTTTGTTCAAACTTATTGAAAATTTATTCACCTTTATAATTTAAAGTCTACTAGGTTGCTCTAGCATATATTTTGATTCCCAAGAGCTACTCTTTTTCTTTATTTGTCCTTGGCTCTGTTTCTGTTTCATATACAAAATATCTTGATATTTTTGTAGTTTAAAAAAAATCTTCCGGGCCCTCCCTGGTGGCGCAGCAGGTTAAAGCACTGCACTGAGAAACTAAAGCCACTTCCGCATGAGTTCGATTCCCGCCTGCCCCGGAGGTGACCACATGGTGAGGCAGACCTCTCCTGACCCGCCCGCTGCTCCCCTCAGCAGTGTACTTCGTCGATCTGCCTGTTCTGCTCCCCACTCTGTCTCTGGTGAATCCTCTCACCCTCCGCATCTCTGGCCTGTACCCCAGTTCTATACGAATAAATAATAAATCTTTAAAAAAAAAAAATCTTCCATCATATTGTTTCATTTCTTTTTTTCCCACTTTGCCTGTTTTTCCTATCTTTTATGATAATTATTTCTTGATATGTCCTATGATTTTTGCCTGCCCTTCAGATCTAAAAATGACACCAAAGCACTAAACTTTGATTAGAAACTGTTTGCATGACAAGCATTTTTGATAAGGGAAATTTCATGGAGAGTGATCAGTCAGAGGCTATGGCATTTCACTTTGGCATCCAAAATGTTAGAATCTATGAGAAGTATCTCAGAAATAATTATATTTTTTAAGATAATAATCTTCCAATCTTCTGCCTGGGTAGGGGACAGATTACTATGCCTTCTTTTAGATGAAAAAGCATTTATTGTACGAGATACTATTATTTTAAAAGAGTAGAAGTCACTATTGTATAATCATAAAGCAATTTTATGGGGCACATTTTGGGTTTCTCAGTGAATCCCCTTACTTGGAACCTGTGCTTACATTTACCACAATACTACAACCATTGTTTTCTATCAGGTACTTTTACTTCTTCTTCCAAACTCTGCATTTCTGGCAATTCAGATCTTTTAGGTGTCATCATTCAGCAATCACAAACTAGAGATTTTAAAAGGGCCTCAGGGATAATACTACCTTTCCTCATCAGATCTTAACAACACATGCCTTTCCAAGGATACGCATCTACTTTCCAATGCAATTCTGTTATGTTAATCAAAAAGACATGATCTGCCACCAGATTCTGCATCCTGAAAGTCCCAGAAATACATTCCAGATTCTCTATGGAATTTTCCTGAAGCTGCTTTCACCCCTCTTAAGGGACTGTTAGATTATTAAGTAGGACCCATGCTCCTTCACAGGGGGTAACAGCAAGAAGAATTTTTCTTTAAAAATACAACTTCCTCTTTGGATTCTCAAATCTCATCTGCATCCTCAAAGTAAAAGTTAAGCTAAAGGGAACAAACTAGTTTTCTGTCCACTTCCTCGCCAAGCCTTGTTTAGGTGATTCAGCTATTAGATACAGGGTTTGCTCCAGGCATCTACAGCCTCAGCAAAAGCTAAGCTTTAATCTTATTTTAAGGTCATATTGCCTTCTCCTTTACCTGTTAAATAAATTATTCATAAAACGGATAAAGGAAGGAAGGGAAGAAGAAAACTTTGCCTGTAGGTTAGGTTCTGGTCAGAGTTCTGTTATTTTTTCAAATTATCTGGAGGTTTATTTTTTTGTTTCTGGTGTTGCTGTTATTTTTTAACTTGATTTTAACTTTTGGTAGCTTTGGATTTCACCCTTGTTACTTCTTATTTGTCAAATTTAGGACAGAAAGAAACCCACTTAAGTGTTGTGTTATCTGAAAATGTTCACATCATTCTTATGAATTTAGCATCACAACTTTGTTTGACTTATTTTTCTCTGATGTCCCATGATTCGACCTTCTTCAAACGTGTGGGTTTGCAAAGTGCTTACTCTTATCACAGTGAAATAAGAATTGAAACCTTTCTATTATTGCTATGAAGGAAAGGCAAAATATGAATTTCTCCTTTAACTGATCCTTATCCAAATTTTCACCACCCCCACCCCCTGCCATCATTAGAGATACTGGTGACATCAAACTGGACCTCTCCTCAGATATTGCCAATGGGGTGTCTTTCTCCAAGACCTGCCACCCTAATCTAACCACCCAATACATTAACTTAACTCAGAACAAATTGATGATAAAGTCTCATCTCAGAATTTTTAAAATTCATAAAAATAATTTTGTCTAAGGTAGATTTGAGTAGCCATTCATACTTTTTCAAGAAATTTAGTAATCTAAATGTTTTCATTTTGAGTAAAATTTATTGTTCCTGTTCATGAAATCATTTCCTTAAAAGACTGACAAGTTATGCCTTCATGCACAGGTCATTCTACTAACATTTTCTTAGTTGTCAGCTATCAATTGATTACACTTTGAATCTAATGTGTTTTAAGTATCCACTGACAGAGTAGTTTTATGTGGCTTGCACTGATTCTGCCAAAACACAATAATACAACTGGGAAAATTTTATCTTCCACAACTTAAGAAAGATTTCTTGAAAAGACAGTAGAAACTAAATCTTATGGTCAATATTGACCTATGAATTACAAAGTGGGAAGCTTCACTTTAACATATCACCAAGGGGTGGCCATCATACATGCTTAGCTCATTAACCCTCCTTTGGTTTAAATTGATCATTTCCTCCTTTAACTCAAATCATTTATAATACTTATCATAACTAGAACCAGAGGATTGTGAAAGGAAGGAAGTATATTTGCTGAGTATCTACTATTTGCCACTGTAAAAGAAGCAACTGTCAGAACACCTTAAGAAATGGACATTATTCGTTAATATCTGAATTACCTAGTGAAAAACTATAGGCTGAAAGAACAGGGTCTCAAGTAAGTTGTAGTCAAAATATTAAAATATGTTTCTATAATTTTTAAGCCCACACTCTTTTTTTCATAGCTCTTAGTCTATTTCAATATGGTGTTAAAAACTCTTTAATTTCATAGGTAACTGCTTCAAGTCTGATTAATTTATACTATTTGTTCATGACTTTTTTGGGAATAGCTCTGTCCCTTATGAATAAAACTAACCTTATTTTCCTTGGTTGAAGAGGGAAATTGTAATTAAAGTTGTAAAGATTACCAGAGATCTCAGGTAAAATCTGTGACAAATACACACCAATATACACCCTCAAAGCAACTGCCTTACGGATACGAGTGTAATATAGTCTCAATTTTAAGAATAAAAAATAAGGCAGCTGTTAATTTTGTCTATGTACAGTGAAATAGATCATATTATCAACATTTTATGTTCAAATATACATTTATATTAGAATTGTGTTTAAATTGTGAAAAGTATTAACAAAATAATCAACTTTCAAGTTGTTAGCTAAATTTCAGTGAGACAGAAAAGAGAAAACATTTCTAAAAGAAATGGATGCTTCTTATATGATCAAATTAATATATACTTATGCTTATTTTGATAATTTTTTAAGGTCTTGATTGGATATTGTGACAATCTATTCTTTGTTAAATGAATACACAAAAGTGTACATATTATTTATTAATAGAAATGATTTTTTTATGAACAGAATGATTTATTCTTCAGTCCTCGGGATGTCCAAGAAAAACATTATTATTCCCTTTTTATTTAAATCTATTCCAATGCCTTGGACTTACTTGGCCATGAAGCTATGGTATTTTTGGAAGCTTAGACAGGTCAAGTAAAAGACAATTTATTAGGACTTCTACTAAATATAAACTTTCACTGAGATGAATGAATGAAGACTGAGAAATTAAATTGATTGTTGATATTTTGAGGGTTTTTTTTTTTGGTAGAAGAATAAGAAATACTTAATGGTCTTTTGATCTGCCTCCCTGTTAATCAGGTAACAAACTGAACAAGGAACATGAAAACAATATATTTCCCCTCAAAGTACACTGAGTGTACTTTAACTATGAAGGAGAAAGAAAACACCTAGGTAGCTACAGAAACAAACACACCCAAGATGTAAGTCAATTAAAGCAAATAATTACAACGTCAAAAGTGAAGGCTGATATATTTGAACAGAATTTTCAATCAAATATTGGTATGTCTATGAAAACTGCAGAAGTTTAGTTGGTCAGTTTAAAGAGAAAAATCACTTTACAGTTATATCTTTTTATTCCTCTATTAATTTTTTTAGACATACTAGTATTGATATTCACCTTCTTAACAATCTCACCGCAATTGTTCAAAGCACAAAATACCTTTAAAGTTAAATGTAAAATTAACTATGGAAGTAAATAGCAATGTATGCATCTTATATTCAGCTGGATCACTATGAAAAGATAGCAATATTGAAAATAATATTATGACTTTGGCCACTAAGAAGTGTTACATTTATGTCCTGCTTTAAACCTTCAAATCAGTATCTCCCATCTGTCAAAAATTTTACAGCTACTGAAAGATAAAGTCTCCGTTGCTATGGTAATTATTCCATTACCTAGGTGACAGTGTCCCAATGATGTCATTGTTAAAGTAACCTAACTCATGAAGCATTTTTAGGTTTTGTATGGTTAGTCAGAGAGAAAAAACTTACTAATGATGCAAAATCAAGAGGGCCAAAAGATTACTGCTCTTCTTGATAAATAGGATGCAAACAAACACGAATTAGAAGGTGAATGTTCAAATGAATTTCTCCAATTATCTCTGCTTTTAGTTGGGTCAATACCCTCATCAACATTTGACAGAGCTGGATGAGGCATAAGAAAGATTGCTTCTGTGGAGAAACATTAAAAGCAAAGTATTCTACAGATAGAATGGTGGAAACAAATTCCATTTAATATGCATTTTCCTTAACTATCTCTTCAGTTGAACCTCATGCTTAATAGCTACCAAGGAAAAGAAAATTCTGTGCACTTTGTTCTTAGTGCCTTGATCTACATCTTATTCAGAGAGCTGCACACAAAGATCTGAAGAAAGGAGAAAAGGGATACAGGAAATTAGATGGAGAAAACAGCAGAGATGATTAGAGGCTGAGTTGCAAAACTCTTCAGAATATGATTAAGAAAAATTAGAGAGGAAATAAAAAAGGAGAAAGAGGGCTCAATATTTTCTCAAACTTCATAGTACATGCCAGGAGGTGCCTGCTCTAAGACTATGTTGTATCTCATTTAAAGGATTGTTAGCTGTTGGGAGGGACTGACAACACGCAACACTCCAACCTAACCGAACAGGTGACAGGAAAAATATCCTTTGAGCTCAGAATATTCTATAGCCTGCCTCAGCTGAATTACCACTTAGCAAGGGAAAATCAAACATGTCCTTTATGAAGGTGATAAAGCATTTGTACAGAGATTCTTATTCACTTCTCTTCTGGTGCCCTCTCATGTAGTAAGGGTTGAATTATGTAGCTTTTCTCTTGCTTCACTTTAAATTCCTGCTGTTGTTCTTAAATTCACCAATAAGAAATCAGCCTTCAAAAATCCTATCACCCTCCATTCCCACACCTTCGAAGTCAATAAATGGAGAATGTCAGGTTGCACCTGTTCCCTCTTCCTACAAACTCTGTGTGGCCTCAGGTTTACTGTGTCATTTTCTAATCTTGTAAGTAATAAACTTTTTTTTTTTTTTCAAAATTTCCTGATGGTTATTGTTGAGAGGCATCAGGCAATCATGAAAGACACAAGATCTGACAAAAGACACATGCAATTGTGAAATCTGTGAGAAGTTAATGTGTGAGTCTGAACAACTTTTCTAACAAGAGTATGGAGAGAGTAAAGCTATTCTTAACGAGCAAAACTCCAGGCACATAGGTGTCTGGGCTGGTGTTTGGAGGCCAAGTTGGGGAAGAGAAATCTCTCTTGGAGACCCCACAAATCAAACTACTTCTGGCCACTGCTCTCCTTACTTATGTATAAAGCTAGTTTGGTGGAGGTTTTTTTTTTTGTTTTTGTCTTTTTCTCTCCTGCAATGTGCTTGCTCACTGCCAACATATGTATTTTCTGGCAACACTATAAATCAGGCAGAATAGGGACTGATAATGAGCTACAAGCTTAGCCAGAGAAGTGACAGCTGCTGGGGCATCACCTTGTTTTGTGAAAACTGGTAATGGACCCATTAATTGTGGTAGTATAGGCAATGCCCAGAGCTAACATGGAAACCATTCCCTGATTAATAATTAGTCTTTATACAATTAAATGCTTCATGTATTTTGCTTTTGGTATGTATTACACAACTTGACATTACACCTAGGAGATAGTTTTTACAAGAAAACATGATATGTGAACCTTAGTGTACAATGCCTGTTGGTTTCAAATTTTTAACAGGTTTCACTTGTTGCTCAAGGGATAGAGAGAGCGGGTGTACCAAAGGCTGAAATCTAAAGTCTAAAACCCAAAATAATTTGTCAGATTGAAAACAAGATCATAAATCAAACTCATTAACAGCATCTGATAAAGCTTATCTACCTCATATCACCAGGGAGGCAATTGCTAGCAGGGCCTGTGCAGATAGAATTTTCAGTAGAAAGCATCATTGCAACTCAGTAAAATAGCCATCCATGGGAACAGCTTGCAGCAGTAGCTTCCATATCATAATTACAGAAATGATTACAGTAGCAAATATTAAAAACAGTGCAGTTATGCATAATTTCTACAACACACAATCTAATTTACCAGCAGTAAAAACAGTAATAAAAGCATTGCCCAGTGATGAGACAAAGCAATTTTCAGACAAGATGCCTAAAAAATAACAAGTTTCTTACAGCTGGATTCATTGTTAACATGGTTTGCTTAGCCTGCTGCTTGAGGGAGCTTAATCAAGACCTCAAGATAACCATATTGGTTAACGCATGATGCTGATGAACTATTCACACAAAATAATATGACTTCTAACTTCTCTGAAAAGCTACAGCTTTGGCAAAGCCATTGATGGAGGAAAAATCTCAGAAGGAAGACACCATGGCTTCAGCTAGAGAAAAAAAAATCATCCATTAATGTCACCATGATCTAGTTCCTTATTTTTCTAAAGTCCCATTTCCTGCCCTGGAGCTTTAAGCTCTATTTTGGCACTCACCTGTCTTTACTTGTTAGTTCACTGATTTGTATGCATACCAATGCCCATTGTAGGTCCAACCCTTGGATGGAAGCAACTACAACTGATGCATGTTCCTAATTTCCCGCTCAGCCAAGAGTTCATTACTGTTCTAAGTAAATGCTGTACATGTTTGCCAAATTAAATGGGTGAACCTGAGATATTGAGTTTTACAATAGAAATCAAACTTGACTTAGAAATGTCATAATAAAGAAAACATAATCTGCAATCTCTGATTCCTAATTGCACTGAGTTTGTTCACTGACATCAGTCATTCTCAACCCTGGCTGCTCACTGTATCTTTAGGGATCAACTTCTCTCTCTCTCTCTCTCTCTCTCTCTCTCTCTCTCTCTCTCTCTCTCTCTCAATCCAGTTGATAGCTGCCACTGCTGACAATTTAAATAAGAATTTTTGAGAATAGAACCTGGTCATAGGGATTTTTAAAGCCTCCTAAAAGGATTCAGGTTTAAGACTCACTGATTTAAAGTGTTTAGGTGAAAACTCATGTGTGAGCATAAGAGCAGAAGATGTCAGATTTACTATGAATGAAATTTTTTCTTCTTTGCTTGTTTTTAGACATTTGCTTCATTATTGGGGCTTTAGTGCCACTGTGAAATTAAAGGAATTAACTACATATGCAGTAGTCCCTGAACTACTTTTCATAACAAAATTACATGAATTCACAACAACACTAACACCAGCTCCATCAGGTCAGAGCACAGCTTCAGGCATATTGAGTCACCATTCCAACAATGGCGACAGGAATTGGTGGGTTTTTTAATTGTCTGAGTCACACCACTGCTTTTTGGACAAGAATGATAGGACAGGCTGAAATCTGTGGTTTTCTCTTAGAATACAGAAAAAGCAATGAAAAGACAAAGTTAAAGGGTTTCCCCCAAAACACTGTAGTCTAGATCTTGATTGCTAAGTGTCTTTCTCTAATCAAAGTCAGGATTCCTTGGGAGATATGACTAATTGTAGGACTGGGGAAAAGATTATATAAGATGAGGTTGGAGCGTCTGTAGGAAAAGAAAGCATTCAAAGTGAAAACACAGTGCTGTGGGCATGCCAAGGGAACAGAAAATAGCCTGAAAGCACCCTTAAAGCCAAAGGTTGGACAACTGGAGCAACAAAATATAAGACACATGTGTCTACAGATATAAATGCTTGAATACATAAACAAATGGAGAAGAAAGACAAATCTCCCTTAGGAAAACATTTCTAATAATTTATGAGGTTCTTTCCTTCAAGAGGGAGTACATAATCCCCCCTACCCTGGATGTGGGTTGAGATTGATGACATTCTAAAGGAAAAATAATTGCTGTATAGTGGAGAATCATGGCAGACAACCCCAATCAAGGCTGGCATTGCCCCTGTTGGGTTACTTGGCTATCACCAATCCCCTGGGAGGCTGCCACGAGATGGCACTTCATCTCTGTGCTTTCCTCCCCAAACTTAGAGCCCCAGTCTGATCATAAGAGACATATCAGACAGGCCCTCCCTGCTGGCACAATGGATTAAAGCACAGCACTGTGAAGCTATCACAGCCACTGCAGCACGAGTTTGATCCCTAGCCAGGGAGGTAACCCACATGGTGCAGCAGACCTCTCCTGACCTGCCTGCTGCTCCCTTCAGTAGTATCTTTCAGTACATCTGCCTCTTCTGCACCCCACTCTGTCTCTGATGAATCCTCTCATCCCCTGCACCTCTGGCCTGTTCCTGTATGCATAAATAAAATAAAGAATTTTTTTAAAAGAGAGAGAGAGAGACATCAAACAAACCAAACTAAAGTGCACTAAAAACATCTGACTGATTCTCCTCAAAATGGCCAAGGTCATGAAAAGTAGGAGGGCCTGAGAAACTGTCACCAAGAACAGGAAATAGTACTTAAAAATGTGGTATAATATACTGAATTGTGTCCAGGAGCAAGAAAAGAACATTGTGGAAAAATGAGTAAAATCCATACAGTCACACATTTCTTAATGACAGGGACATGATCGGACAAATACACTGTTAAAGCGATTTTGTGGTATGAACATCCTAAGAGTTATAGCCTCCTACAGTACTTCTCCATTTTGCTGGCAAAGCAGTTCAGAAGCAGTTCTTGGAAGAAGAGCTGGGTCATCCATGACTTCTTATTGCTCCTGCAGCACACTGGCAGCGTGTGCTTACTGATATGCTTGAAGGCTTCTCACTGGGCAAGATCACCAAGGGTTTTACTTTCTAGCTGGCAACATCCCCCCAATGCCAGCCTATTATCCTGTTCTTAAAAGCCTTGAATTCTGGCACTGAGTTGGCCTTCTTAAGGATAAAAATCCTTTCTGATAGCAGCTTCCCCAGTAGGAAAGTCTTATTCAGTGTGAGTATTTGTTCTGGCAAGTAACTTTCTTACACAATCAGCTTGTTTAGAGCTTCCAGATTTTTTTTCAATGGCCGTCACATCAGCACTTTCAGACTTAATATGTATTTTGACGTTTTATAATGAATGATACTTCTTTATGGTTTTCATCATATTTTATTTTATTTTACATTTGTCTATATTTGAATCATTGAAAACTTGCAGAATTTTCAAGTTCAAAATCTTAGCAAGGTACAGTTTTTCTTTCAGATCACAACCTTTTTGTGCATATGATTCTCATGGTACCAAGCAGGATAAATTTCTATGTCTAGTCTTAAATCTAGGATAGGATAGTCTTTTCCATTTCAGAGAACTTTCCTCAGTAGCTCAAAATTGTGTTAGTCTTGTTACTTTCAAAGAGTAAGATCATTCAGCAGCTTCTATCACTTCATACTTTAAAGAAAATATGAGTCTATTAATTTTTTGTTTTCCTATCACAAATATTAATCATATTTTCTCCTTATTTTGCTATTTTTTTAATGAGGTGACACTGGTTGAAAATAGCGTATATAATTTGGAGTGTTGGGTTCACGCCTCTTCAGATGGATGTCCCCACACCACACCCACCACCAATTAGAAATATGGTTACAGAACTGGGGCTACCAAGGGTGGGAGGATAATGGGAGTTCTCATCACTTCACTCTTATTCTTGAAGACTGTAGCTATATAATCAAAAATGCTAAACTCATGCCATTTGTAGCAAATGAATGGAATTAACCTAAGTGAAGTGAGCCAGAAGGAAAAAGATAAATACTGGGTAGTTTCACTTATAGAGAAACCAAAGGACCAGACAAAGATAAACTTTGAAACCTACCTTTGATACCTTGAAACATGACCACAGATCGGAGGTCCCCAGAGGGGGAGGGGGACAGAGAGGTAGCAGAGAAAGTAGGGTCAGGGAGGGAAAGATAGTACAGTGGACTATGGTAGAGGACTATGGGTGTTTTGGTGGTGGCAAAACTATGGCAACCACACACCCAGGGAAGAAATTCTGTAAAGGGGAGAAAAAAGCAGATGCAAAATAAGGTACATGATTGAACAAACCTAGAATAAATACAATTGTAGTTACAGTAGAATGGGATATGCCTCACGGACTGGAAATAACCATCACTGATTTTCCATGTTAGTCCTTAATCCTTGCTTATTTCATTTCCAGGTCAGTCACTAGGTGTCAGCTCTTACTGGGAACATTTTAGGGGCCACGATGAACACAACAACAGGAAATGAAAACACAAGGGGAAATGATGCTGTCAAGAGATGAAATATACACAATATGTATAAGGCAAGTGCAAGATTCTGAACATTGTGATGTTCATGACATCCTAAGGTAATAGAAGCTTTAGGACAACTGTCATATTTTAGTCCATAGTTAATCCAAAGGTTGTTAAGTGGAGCAAGACTGTAGTAGCTTAATAGTAATATATCCATGTTAATTTTCATAATTAATCTCTTAATTTTCATAAGTATATCCTGTTTCATTTTATGTATTAGCATTAGGAAAGTTGGGTGATTGTAAAATATTAAATTCATATTACAGATAGTACTCTATATTGTTTTTGTAGGTTGTATATGCTAAGAATATTATAAAGTAAAAGTTTATTTAAAATGATAAACAAAGCAGTGCCGTCATGAAAAGGAAATAATTTTAGAAATTTCTTATTTAAAATGTTTTGAAACATAAACACCCTGTGGTTCCCTGTTAGCTTGGTCAACAATTAAGCGTATAAAGGTATACTGGTATATTCATATTTAGTAGGTTACATATTCAACTTTTTAAAATAATTTGCCCTTCTCATTAAATAGGTCTGAACCTAAAGTTGCCAGGTTGGATTAGCAGTGTACTTTGTATGTGACACAGAACCAGCATGCCTTCCTGCACTACTTCCCACAAACCATTAGTGGGGAGCACATTTCTTCATTTAAAAAATCAACTATGTCAGGTGCATCTAATTAAAGTCCTTGGGGTGAGTCAATTCTGAGTGAACTCACCATACAGCGTCAGTGCGCTGTGAACCCTTCATAATGACTCACACCATACATTTTTCCATCAGCCTGACATCCTATCAAGGAACAGACTAACACTGATGCTGTGTAGTGAGCATTTAACGTTTTTCTGTTATTTTCTTCTGCAAAGATAAAATTTCTCCCTATAAAATGGAGTCCTATCTAATGATAGGATGTTGAAAAGAATTCAAATTAGAAATTTCAGTTGCCAACTTTTGCTAGTCTTACTAAATATTTTTAGATAACAATCCTTCAAATCTTTTTATATGTATCCAATCTTAAATTTTAACTTATATCTCTCACCCAATTTTGTTCTGCTTCTTCCTGCTTTCCCTAGCACAGCTCTTTTCTGCAATCCAGAGTGGTAACACTGAATAGCAAATATGTCACTTACCTCAACACAAGCCTCTCATGGTGATCTAATAATTACATGCTAAGTTCAAATGTTTCATTATGGCACACCACCAAATTTCTATTGTAGGAGGCCTGCTAACTCTCGTGAGATTGTGAAAAGGAACAAACAGCCATTCCATCAAAATAAGTCATGTTATAGTTTTACTAAAATACTTCATTTCCCATGCACACCATACAACTTTCCTCTCCTTCCACTGCTACCTTCATAATTGTATTTCCATAGTACTTGGAAGTATGCTTTCTTCTGAGGGTTTCATTAACAATTCTACCATTTCCAACAACTCTGCTTCCCTTGCAAATAAGCATCATTCACTTTTATGCTTCTATGTCACACTCAGATATACCACAGTTTTAATATACACCATGCCGCATTTTACTTTGTGTAGGTGTTGGTTTTCCTACCAGACAGTAAACTTCTCTCATTCATGTTTGTATCCCCAGGGAGGAGAAAAGGGCCCCTCACTCTCTTGAAGAGATAAATATCTTATTGAGTGTTTCTAAACAGAAATTCCTGCTCGTTCAAATAAAAATAAATATTTTACCCCCTCAAGTGACATAAACTTATCTAGAGTCATTACTCATATTTAGGGTAGTTCGATTTAATAAGTATTGCCCCTCTTTGGACATCCATAATGGTTCAAACCTGTATCACCAGCCAGCTTTTTCCATTTAGTGTCAATCTTACATTTGTATTTCTACCTGAATGCCCAAAAGGAATATCAATATAATCCATTTTTTTTAAAGATTTATTTATTTGTTCATACAGAACTGGGGTATAGGCCAGAGGTGCAGGGGCAGTGATAGGCTTCACCCGAGATAGAGTGGGGAGCAGAACAGGCAGATCGACGGAGTACACTGCTGAGGGGAGCAGCGGATGGGTCAGGAGAGGTCTGCCACGCCATATGCATCACCTCTGGGGCAGGCGGGGATTGAACTCATGCTGAAGTGACTTTAGCTTCTTAATTCAGTGCTTCAATCCGCTGCGCCACCAGGGAGGGCCCCTATAATCCATTTTTTAAATTATTTTCCTGCTTCTTCCACTGTCTTTGCTATATTCTATATTCCAGTCTCTGCTATACTGAGATATAATACCAAATAATATCAACTCCTAACTTCACGGAACTTGTAGCCTGATAAGAGATTACATGGAGTGAATCCTATATACTGTGGTATATTTAAGCAACTGATGTTTCTGCAGAATTCCCGGAACATGGAAGGTTTCCCTAAGATTATATGTAAGAGTTGGATTTAAAGGATCAAAGGCTGTTACTCAGGGTCCTCCATAGTGGCACAAGGGGGTAAAGCGCAGCACTGTGAAGCAATCTGCAGCCACTGCAGAATGAATTCAATCCCTGGCCAGGGAGGTGACCACATGGCGTGGCAGACCTCTCTTGACCCACCTGCTGCTGCCCTCAGCAGTGTACTTGAGTAGATCTGCCTGTTCCACTCCCCACTCTGTCCTCTCACCTCCCACATCTCTGGCCTGTATGCACAAATAAATAAATCTTAACAAAAATAAATAAAAAAAAAGGTTGTTACTCACCTCAGGGTGGAGATGAAGGTCATCACAGGTAAAGGCAAACATCTGAGGAAGGACAGCATGTGAAAGTGGTTTTAGCAAGAAGTAACTTCATGTTTGGGGATCTTCAAGTAGCTGGTGTGCCTAGGATAAAGGATCCAAATGAGATTGTGCAAGGAGATGAGATCAGAGATGAATGTGAAGCCCCTTGTGTTTAAGTTTAGGTATCTGAATTTTAATTTGACAGCAATCACATGATACTGAAGAATTTTAATCACATTTATGTATTAAGAAGATTTCGCAGATGCTGAGAGGGGATAGAGAAGAGAGGAGTAAGCTGGTGACTGTTACAATTACCCAGGTAAGAAAGGGTTAGGACATAAATAAAAGAGGGGGTAGTATGGGTGGACAGTGAGGGGACCAGTCAAAGGCAGGATTTGGAGCACTTGGAGACCAGGAGGTGACTCCCTGGTTTCTGACTTGACAGCAGGGCCAGTCATGATGCTGTGTTTAAAAGGCTGGAAATCCAGGAGTAGGTCTGAGAGCGAAAATCATGAGATAGTTTTTAAACATGTTTGGATTAACATTCCTATGGGCACTTAAGTAGAAAAGGCAATTGTGTAATTTCTAGTTTTAGGCAAGTGGTCCAATTAAAAAGAACTCACTTGGAAGATAAGCCATTTATGTACAGTCCCTTGGTGGAAGAAAAGGAGCTAAAGATAGAGAGCTGATGAACACCAACATCTAAAGAAAGGTGACAGAGGAACATAAATTGCAAGTGAGAAGGCACAGACAGAAAGAGAAAACCAAGAGAGCAGTAGTAGAATGGTAACAAAAATATAAATACCACTTTTGAAAACAGAAGTGTAATCAACAGTGTTAGTGCCCAAAGGGAGGGTGAGTTAAAGTTAAAACAACTCTACTATCCTGTTTTAAACTAATTGTTGGTTAAAACATTAAAGTATAACATTCAAGTTTTGAAAATGACTTTAATCTGGTCCTTCTTTATAAATAAAGAAGGAATTAGTGTCATTATTTTTCTTAACTCACTTTTAATTTGGTAGACAGTCATCACACATGCTTAGTATCCTTGGTGTGGTGAGAAATCACACAAGAATTCTAAATCTTGATCCCTGTGTATGTTGTGTTTGAAAGGTCTCTGCAGAGGCTGAGAGGGACAGTTCTACAGTTTAAATATTCTGACACCCCCACTTTACTTCTATAACTCCATTTTAGTCATAAAATCTGTCTTTGGAATCTAAAGTATACTAACTGGCTGTGTGCACTGGGGGAGTCTCTGTATTTTGTTAATGTGTAAATTAATGTGCTGGGCTGTGCTCCTATGAATGACAAGATAAACCAAGATCTAGAAGAGGTAAACTATCTCTCTTTATTGTTCTATACTGAATTTTTTCCCCAGAGACATAAATGCTTTCTTAGAGTACTTCCCACTCTTCAGTGAAAAGAAACTTTTGCGAAAACCCTTTATGGGTTCTTCATCCAAAAGCTCATTTTCATGTTTACTTCTTTACGCATTAGGCAGAGCTTCTTCTTACCCTGTACCTCCAAAATATACTAAAAACTTCTATTTTAGCATTTATCACATTTTACCCTAATTAAAAAAATGATGTAATCCTCAAAGCACAGACTTTATATTTAAGTAAATGTCACAAACATATAATGTGGGATACAAACTGGTATCTGCTATAAGAATTATTCAACCAAAGTGGTCAGATATATCATGGTGTCTTCTGATGAATGGGGAGATAGATGTCTAGTTCAGTTTGTTCCAAAATCTGAACGAAACAGAAAGTCTATGGATCTGTCATTGTGTAGAGACTGGCAAGAGCTCGTGTGGCTCGGGACTCTATAAATGATTTCCAGAGCAGCTTCATGGAGAAGTTCTATTTAATTAAATGGCGAGGCGGGATCACTGACAATGAGGTACTGGAGGGCAGCCAGTCTATCCTCTTTGAAGCAATGCATATTGAAGTATGACTCATCAGGGTAAGCTATATGGGGAGACAGATGATAACAGAATACCTAAACAACTGCTGAGGGCAGGCTCAAAAAACAGCAGGAAACATGCTTTATTAAGTGTCTGCTACAGCACAATTACCAACAGGGCAGGACTTCTGTGCTTGCAGAGTGCAATGGCAGCAAGCTGACTCACCTGGGGGAAGTCTGAAAGCACTAGGACCAATCCCAAATCTCAAAATGAGATCTGCCAGGCTAAGCAATGCTGGTCTTGGCATGAAATGAGCTATTTTAAGGCCACTAATTCCTAGTCAGTTGATAGGACGTTAGCTGATGGAGGGATACCCCTTGATATCATAGTTTTGACTACTGTTGTGTTCATATCAAGCATCTTAATAGATGTTTATGAATGATGATGTATTTATCTGCTTTATAACTTATTGAATAATTGGATAATAAACTCTCTGCATTGTTCAGCTCAAATAAGTTATGGCATATTGGTTACATGTACAATTGAGATGAGAGCTGTAAAATAGATTTAAAAATAAAAATATTTATTGATTTATAATTCTTGATTTTTTCACCAATTAGAATTTTATTTTACCAATAAGCTAAAATAATCTCATTTCATTTCTTCTCATAAGTATTCTCATGTACATCTCAGATATATTTCAAATTTAACTAGAAATCTAGATATTAACAGTTTTTTAGATGCCTATAAGTAGATGTGACTGTGCTTACTTAGGTCCCATTTAACAGAGGACTTCTAGTTAATCAAAGTCAGTTAATCTTCCTTTTAAATATAATTTGTAATGAATATAAGGGAAGTTTCTCTGAATGTCTTTGAAACATAAATCATTATTATAACAATAAAATCAACACAAAAATAAACACAGTCAAATGATTTAATTTATCCTAAGCAACTCCCCTATGCAAAACAGGGAAAAATATAAAAAATGGCAAGAGAGTAAAAAAACTGATATGTAGAAGGAAGCAAAAACTGGAGACAAAATACCTAACATACAACATAGAACAGAATATGTGATAAGAGCTATAATATTTTCCTGAATGAATAAAGTGTAGCTTAATTATAGTGATTCTTTGAAGTAGTATAATTAGGAATGAGGTAACAATTTCTAGTTGGGCAATGTTCTTCAAAGCAAGGAACAGGATTTTATGATAAAATATAGACAAAACATGAGATTTGTTCTCATTTTTCAGAGGTGAATTTAACAAATAGCCCATTATAATAAATAAAGTCCCATATAGTAGTTCTGATGTTCTGGAATTCCAGAAAACTGGACAGTTGTTCTGTTTAGAATTTAACCAAAACTTACCAATTATTACTCTAGACAGGCATTATACTAAATTCTAGACAGCTAGCTTTCAACTTTGGTTTAAGGGGGAAAAAAAATAAAGAAAACTACCATTTAACCCAGGAGTAGCAAATATATGTTACCTGGCACTTGGACTGGAAATGAATTGCAAATATTTAAGAAATATAAAAAGGTACTTAACCTAATTTACTAGGGCAGCATAGTGTATAGGCATATGGCTATAGAGTGAGATTTAGTTCAAGGATTATTGCTTATTATTAGCTCACATTTCTCTGTATCTCAAACTACACTTTGTGAAAGAAAGTACTACCCAGCACTAATGTACTTGCCCTTTGATTCTAAGGACCCATGGAAGTTCAGCACTAAAAATAAAAGGAGGAACATTTCCGTCTTATTATTTTCAAAAAAATGATGACAATTCCACCTCTTCCTGAGAGCTGTTCAGCTGCAGATGAAGACCATTACAGATGAGGGGAATAATTACCATGTCTAATCTTTTGACAGCCCTGCCTGCAGCTAAAATGACTGGCAGAATTCACTTTCTGGCTGCAAGGTAGGAGGTTCTCATACCTATATATGTTCAAGCTGTGCTACATGACTATCTGAGCTCACGAAGCAACCTGGAGAACACATTCAATAAAACAGGTGTTTTTCCCTTTTATGAACACCCAGAAGCTTTGATATCCATGGCGTTAAGATCAATTTTTCAAAGTGGAGCTCCTTGCCTCCCATATCACAATCACTTTGGGACTTATTAAAATTTTGGACTTCAGTTTCAATCTCAATTTTAAAAATTGGGCAATCTAAAGATGGAGGCTAAGACACTGAAATTAATCTCCTTTATCAGCATAAGTTTGAGATCTAAGTTGGGGGACGGGCCATCAAAAGGTGAAAACACAGAAAATTCTTGGAAAATTAAGTGTTGATAACCTAGGATATCATAAATTATGTTTTGAGAGCAAGCAGTTAAAATTTCGTGAGTATGTACCATATGAACAACATTTTTCATGAAGAAATGACTTTCTAATTACATTGCAGATAAAACAAATTGAGAAGGACTTCTCAGGAGACTCATGCTTATGAAACAGAAGCATTATCACACTGAAGAACAGAAAAGGTTTCCATACACAAACATAGTTAATAACTACATCAGAGCCTTGAAACCTGTACAGATAAAAAGGAAACCTCACAACAATCTAATACTGCACGAAAGCACCAGTACTGCACTTAAGCACCCTTCTGAGACGTGAGAACTTTGCTTGCAAGGTCCCATCTAGGTCTCTTCAACTTTTTACTTTTTACATCCCTTCTGGAGCCAACAGCTCCTGGGTTTGCCACCTACCTACTGGGAGTCGGTGGCTGATCATAAGATTATATGGAGCGTTATCTTATGAAACTTAAAGGGTTTAGAAACAACTTTTGAAAAATGAGAATTTCAAACTATCTAGGAATAAGTTTCCCTTTTGATATTCTGAGAAGCATAAAATGGCAACAGGGAACTTCTCATCACATTTCAGCAAAGCCACACTAGGTAAATGCTTTCTGGACAATAGAAATGTGATGAGAGCTTGTGCTCATCAACTTGTCCTTGAATTTAAGATCGCAAAAGGTGTTGCAGTGAGGTGATTTATACACATCAAAGAGAATACAGTTATCCTGAAATTTCACATGAAAATGCATATGTATGGATATTTTTATTTTTAATGAGGAGTAAAGAAAAAGAAAAAGAAAAAGGAAGAACAGCAATAATCTGGAAGGTGGAAGTTTTTATAAAATATATATGTGTGTGTGTGTGTGTGTGTGTATGTATATATATATAATGTGTGTATATATAATGTATGTATATATATATATATACATACATACATACACACACACACATTACACACATATATATAAGGGAGTTTGTATTGCATAAGCTTGTGGAAGGAAAGAACCTACTACCAGAAAAAAAAGACAATTTGACACCACAAATGCTTTATGTCATCAATAAAATATATGGAAAAATTGTTCTAAGATAAAAGAAACAGTATCTTAGATTAACATGCAATTATCACATAAGTGATCACACTGCAAAATCTTCTATGGTCACTCCTAGCACCCAGCCCTGCCTAGCAGGGAAGAATGTAAAGCCATTTTTGTGGACTTCAAGTATTAACTGTCACCATGACATTGGTTAATCAGTAATTCTGCTACCTGAATGTAAAGCTAGTCTTTTCACATTAACTGATAACCAAGGAGCCAAATTAAAA
>NW_004567121.1:12168786-12202709 GCF_000260355.1 Condylura cristata | reverse complement strand
ATGGGTATCCAGTTTTTGCACCTACAGCACATTTTTTAAAAAGGAATAATTAATTAATTTTAATTAAAATAGTAATTAAATTCTGCATTTCCCTATCATCAGTGAATCTTTAAATTGGGACAATTTAGCATTAAAAGCCCCTCCTATCAAGAATAATTACGTTCTTAATGCCAATGACTCACTATCTTGCTATATAAGCAAATTCAAACTATAATTATTGGAATAACACTTAGAGTAAAATCTGTTGCACTGCTTCCCGTCTAGTCTTCACTTTATCCTATAAATTCTTTGTCTGAATATCCTTGAAACTTTATTTTTCAGTTAACAGATATAAGAAAATAATTTAGGAAAACCAAAAGCAAAAAAAGAGAATTAAAATTTTTTACTGGGTATATTGAGAGGAGATGTATTCACTAGAGAAAATCAATCAAAAATTCAGTTAATCTTTTCTAAAAGCAGGATAAAGAGCTTTAGAAATGCATTTGCTTTGGAATATAAATATAAAATTGAAAGATCAATTATACCAAATATAAATCAGCAAAAAGATTGGTGCAGGTTATCATGAAGGTTTTTTTACTTTGCAAAGTTATCTTGGCATAACATAAACTAGAACTGAGCAAACTGAAGCCAAATCTAGATTTTCCACCTATCTATATAAAAAAAAGTTTTATTAAAACACACATTTGTTTACTTGTTATCTATGAGAGAGTTTAATTGAGACATAAATCATGGGACCCATAAAACCATAAAATATTTCCTATTTCTTCACAGAAAATATTTTCTGACTATGTCCTAGGCTACTGGATACATAGAAACGTATCTAAAGCAGGTTTCTGAGTTTTCATGACTTTTACATGCCATTCTCCATCTTAAACATCTTACAAAGGCACCTATGTGTCTGCCGGTTATCTCTTTCTCAACAGATCCAAATAGCATGCTATCACAATTGTAGTAGATAAGCATAATGTCTTTCTGGATGATTATAAGGATTCCCTTGAAATTGATCTCACATAGAGTGGGAGAGTTGGCACAGCTCTGAGGTAAAACAGTGAAGACAAACTGCTGTGCCTTCCAGTTAAAAGACTGTTTCAGGTAGGTCTTTCTAAATAATATAGAGACAAAGTACACTTTCAAATTAAACAAACAAACAAACCAAAAAAAAAACAGCTACAATGGAAGATACTTTTTCATGAAGTTTATGACAACATATTATCATTCTCTATTATCCATTTGTTTTCTGTATTGGACAAATTTAAGACATTGATAAAGATGTTTGGGGAATCACTGCCATCTGCCAAGAATTGATGAAAATAGTTCCAAGGATATGAATAATTTTGGGCAGACTACTGTGATGGATCACTTCCAGGAGATAATGTCAGCAAGATGGTAGAATAGAAGACCCCAGGTGCCCCTCCCCCACAGAAACACTGACACAATAAATGAGCTGGGGTGATATTATAATACTCCTGGCTGATGAGAAAGTGTGAGTAATTGAAATGCTAACACGTTTTTAAAAAGTGAGACAATGATAACCAGA
Source organism: Condylura cristata (assembly GCF_000260355.1). Taxonomy (NCBI): domain Eukaryota; kingdom Metazoa; phylum Chordata; class Mammalia; order Eulipotyphla; family Talpidae; genus Condylura; species Condylura cristata. The sequence goes on along the minus strand of NW_004567121.1, from coordinate 12,201,172 downwards.
TGCAGAGGAAAGGATAGATAAAAGCCTAGCTATGTCAAGAGGTTAAGCCTTAAAACAGGTTGGCTCTGTTAGCATATGCCAAAGGCAGTATTAATATAGGACATGCAATGAGCCAGTATGAGAGGCTTTGGACTCCGTAGCCCTGGAATCTTCGAAATCTTTTCCAGATTTGGCATTTGTTGCCACAGGCTCTGCCTAATCTCCCATTTGTCTCCTAGACCTTGTCTTGGTTTACAACCCTCTTTTACTGCCAACTGAATTACATGCTGATATTGTAATATGCATTTCCTCCAATAAATTGCACTGTAATTATAGTGATTGATGTTAGTCAGAGGTAACACCTTTACATCCAGGTGGGAATTAAAATGTTGAGAGCTGAACCACACATCACAAGATGTGAGAAATTCTGTGTGAGAAATCCAGAAAACATAGTAAGAGGCTCTTCCATGCCAGTGAGCCTAAAACCAGACACATAAAAGCATGGTATCTGAAGACAACCCCTGTTCTGGCTTATCCGTAGGGAACCAAAGAGAAGATGGTAATGCATATCCAACAAACTGACTTGTTGGGAGAAGGGTAGAATTATGATTCTGTAAAATAAAGCAAATTCTGCTCTCCACCCACCAGAGTTTTTTGCTTATACAGATTATGGAGGATTAATTTTGCTAATTTTCTAATGCTAAACTGTAAGGGGAAAAGGATGTCCTGAATGAACTACAGATACAGGTTTTGAGGATTCCACCCCAGACACCAAAACTACAAACCCCAGCAATACCGAAGAGAAACAAGCTGGGACATGAGGGTGGAATTAAGCAGTCAGGTTTGAATATAAAACCAGACATGTGGGCTTCAGGGGAATTGCTTGGCTTGTGGCTCACGGCTTGTCTCTTGGCTCTTCACAGGCTTTCAGGTGCTATTGGGGTTCCAGGTCAGTGGGACCAGTAGGAACATTAATCGACTTATCTTTCTCTCTCTTTCCCTAAGTTACTTATTTCCCCTTTCTCTTGTAAATAAGCCAATTATTAACCTTTTTGTGTGTACCTGAAGTTGTATTTTAAGTGTAACGGGTAAGGACCCACAGTCAGGCATTGTCATTCCAGGAGTAATACCAACTTAGTCATAAATTTTTAAACTCCTCATATCTTGCTAATTTCTTCAAAGCATATATATTCGTAAGTGAAATTGGCATTTAAATTTTTATTTACAAAATGATTTTATCAGGCTTGGTACCAAGGAAATATCAGCTTTCTATATGAGTTGACTATTTTTTTACTTATTTTCTGGAAGTAGAGACTCAGATTTTTCTTAAATATTTGCTGTAACTCTGGAGAAATGCACCTATGCCTTAACTTTTCTTTGTGTAAATATTTATGACTAATTCAATTTCTTAACTTTTGTCATTCCATATATTTTCCATGTCTTGAATAAGTAGTAGTAGTAATTTTTCTAAGAATTTGGTCATTATGTTTGAGTTTGAAATTCATTGGAATGGCATTTTCCACAGCACGCTCTTATTACCTTTTATTATATGCAGTATCTGTTTTTGTCTAAATATTAGATTCTGATATATTTTCGTATCTCTTTTACTTAACTGATTTTACTACAGGTTTGTAAACATTACTAGTCATTTATGAGAAGCAGCTTTTGACTATGTTGATTTCTATTTTTTTGTTATTATCTATTTAATACACAATTCTTATTTTTATTATTTCCTTTCTTCTGCCTTTTCTGTATTTGTTTTGGATGCCTGGAGTTACTGAGAATGATATAAAGTCTCTATTCTTCAATTCCTCTTATTGCTAATGTTTCCAAATTTCAGTGGTACCTGGAAAAGTAATACTAATATAAAAAAATAAATCTAAAATAGTGTTCTCTGTATGAATGCTGGAAGTCATTAATGAAAGGGGATATGCACACTGGCAAAAATCTGTTACACAGAAAATAAAAAAGTACACTGTTGCTTGAAATACCTTGGAAAGCCAACCTTTGGACAGAATTTTAAAGTACAATAGAATTGTTTGGAAAACCTTAGGATATCCCTCTGCATTACTTCTTTTGTGTTATTTTTTCTTCTTCTTCTTGAATTGTAAGAGTGGTATGGCCATGTAAATATGTAAAGTTAGAATGGGTGGCTGTAAAGAGACAACCTTGGTATTAGCTAAGACTAGTCACAGTCTTTCCGAAATACTACAGAGTAAGGATTTGAGTCAGACAATGAAAGTAAGCTCAGGGACAAAACCAGATTAAGATGTGAACCTCTTAATCCATTAAAGGCAGGGTAAAGGAGCTAGTAAATTAAAGATCAATGTGTTTAAATACATTATGGTTGCTTGTAGATGGAAGTGAATAGATGATGGCTAGTTTTTAAGAACTGTATTTTCAAAGAAAATCATATCTCCTACAAGTTTGTTGTTTATACTACTGTACAGCAAAATTCTGGTCTCAACTCTGTACCATCATAGTGTGGACAGGGCAAACTATTATGAAGAACAAGAAAGAACCAGCAACAATTTCTTGAGGACAAATCAGAGGACAGTTCAACATTCAGAGGAGGACTTTAGGCTAAGGCAGCCTAAAGGTAAAGCAAAAACTTTAATTCATTGACAAAACTGATTTTCTACTACTTCTGTCTGTGGGACTTGATGGCTATTATTGTTCAGTAACTGTACAAATTCCCCATGCCCCTTCCAACAGTTTTCAATGCATTTGTGTTATTCTCAGGCCACCAGATTATATTGGCCTAGGGGAAAAGACATTTCATTTTATGTTTTAATAACCTGAACATGATGGACCATGTCTTTTGGAAATTTTCATGTTCTCAACAGGGAGATAATTCCAAAGTTGCATCCAGTTCAAAGCCCATCTCTGAGTGTAATGCAATTCTCTCCATAAGGTCTTGGTCTGACTCCTGTGTGATAAATGTGTTGAGTTTGATGGATAAGAAGGGATTAGAACTTTTAAAGGAGAAATAAGTGGTGGACTGACAAAGAGTTGACCCACAGATGTTCATCCTACCTTCTTTTTTTTTTTTAAAAAAATATTTATTTATGCATACAGAACTGGGGTACAGGCCAGAGGTGCAGGGATGGTGAGAGGATTCACCAGAGACAGAGTGGGGAGCAGAACAGGCAGATCATTGAAGGACACTGCTGAGAGGAGCTTTGGGTGGGTCAAGAGAGGTCTGCCTCGCCATGTGGTCACCTCCGGGGGGGAATCAAACTAGTGGTGAAGTGGCTTTAGCTTCTTAGTGTTGTGCTCTAAATGCTGTGCACCACCAGGGAGGGCCCCCTACCTACTTTTTTAGTAATGAATTTACGAGGCATATGGTTGCACAAGGATAAACATCCAGCCTCTCTTGCATCTGAATATGCCTGACTCTCATGCCACTTGCAGCAATATGGATGGAGGTGGAAGGGATGATGCTAAACAAAATTAAGTCAGAAGGAGAAAGACAAATAACAGATGCTGTCACTTATTATGAGGAGCAGAGAAAAATGAGACAAAAGGGTCAGGTAAAGCCTAAATCAGAAAACTTGAAGCAGACTCTAGTACTTAGTGAGGAGGGAAAGGGCAAACACAATGGGGGCTGTGGTGGTGGACCATGGGTGCTTCGGTGGTGGGGAACTTAGGTAACTGCACTGGAAGGAGGGATCCTACACTTCCAAAATACAAACCATGATGTAAACCAATATTATCTCGATTTAAAAAGAGAGGACGAAAGTTTAAGTAACCATAACTTCTTCAAGAACTTAAGTGTCTTTAAAAGAAGTAGCAATCCTTCTCCTTCCCTTTTCCTCCACTTTATCCTCCTGACTTCCTGAATGCATTGTAAAGGTATAGCAGGAGCAGAGGAGAAATTACCTAAGTTTGGCAGATAGAAGGATGATTTAGGAACAATAAGTAACAGTTCTTTGTTTCGGATCCAATGAAATCAGCATATAAATCATAGATCTTTTATTTTTTGGAGTACTAGGTGAGAGGTATACAAACTTCTATTTTCATCTTAAGAGATGATTATATTGTAACTAGAATAATGCTAATAGAAGTAATTATGATGTCTGTGTATATGTAACTGAAATGTTCTTCATTCTTACACCATGACAAGTTATTATTTGCACTCTGAAAAGCATTTGAGGCTATTCATGAAGGTCAGTCCTACTGTTTTTTTTTTTTTGTGTGTGTGTGTGTGTGTGTGAAACAGAGATGATGTCAAAAAAAGATCACTCCTCAGTATAACTCATCTGACCACTGTTTTAATTTCCTCAGTATTTATAACTTTCCTGATACTATTTGAGGCCATGTTTCTATGGTTATGTTAGTATTAGCTTTCTGATGAATTTAGTAAGTTCTCTGTGCTCCTCATGTTACTGACTGAATATGATAAATCACAGTTCCCTTAAACTATTTGGGAACTAAACCATTGATATTTAAGATAATAAATTTCATTGTAAAGCCCTTCCCTCATCTACCACTAATCTTTTTGCCTTCCTCAGTCTATGACTAGTTGGGAAATAATATTACTTTCATGTTGAGGTTGCAGAGGGTACAGAAATTCAAACTCTATGATGGTTGATAAAAATGAATTTCATCAGAAAAATGAGAACATGTCTTCATTTAATGAACTTTAGATAGCTATAGAAAGATGATCTGGGTATTTAACTGTGAGATGAATACTTAGATGAATGTACTAGATCAGCAGAAGGAAATTTATTTTTTCTTTTTGGATTCTGTACTACATGTAGAATTTCAAAACTCCTTAACCTCTAAAGATCATCTTAATACCAGATGATTTTATGTGGTTTAATATCTGCTTCTAAGAACATTTATACTCTTTAAACCAATGAATAAATCGAGTTACCAGGCTTGTACAGGGTCATATTTAGAGCCACTATTGGAACCTGAATTTTTGAACCCTTTCTCAAGGCAGTTTAATTCAATTTTCACTGAATTGTATATCCCAGAAAATTTTATTACTGTACATTAAGAGTTATTTTATATGACTGTCTAATTTTCACATTTTTCTTAGCCTGCTTTTAGTAGACTGTATTTCTTTTTTCTATTTTTTTTATTTTTACCTAGCCTAACCTTTTAGCACTACATATGTATGTAAGCTTCATATAGTTTAGCACATTTGAGGTACACATGCAGAATGATCTCAACCCACTAAAACACATTAGTGTGAAGAGCTGCAAAAGAGAAAGGACATTGTTAGATTATTCCTGGCACTGGTGAGCCTAGATGTAACCTTTTCAGTTGTGTTCTTTATAGACATTATGTAATAAGTCTAAGGGGATATTTGTGCATAAGTTGAAGTGATGAATTAAAATGAGATACTCAATTCAATTTGAAAAACAAAGAAGCAAAATTCATAGCCAATCATTTTCCTACAGATGGAATGATATTAAGACATCACTTCTCTTATTTGTGAACATTTTTGCAACCTCCTCTGTCATCATACTTCCCCCAAAATTTGGATGCTCTGAAAAAGTGGCTTGGTTATAGGATTATTTTATTCTTTTCTTAAAGACTTATTTATTTATACATACAAAAATAGGGTACAGGCCAGAGGTGCATGGGTGGTGAGAAGATTTACCAGACACAGAGTGGGGAGCAGAACAGGCAGACTGATAAAATACACTGCTGAGGAGAGCAGTAGGTGGGTCAGGAGAGGTCTGCCGCGCCATGTGGGCCACCCCCCTGGCCAGGGATCAAATGTGTTGAAGTGGCTGTGGCCAGCTTTGTAATTCTGTGCATTAACCATTATGTCACCAGGGAGAACCCGATACGATTCTGTTATTCTTTTCCTACTTCAAGTCTCCAAACTTTCAAAGGAAACCGACTTCAATTCTGTTTCAGCAGCTTTCCATCAGTGCTGTGGAAAAATGTATGTTCCCATATGCAACAAACCAGAAAGAGAAGTTTGCCAGTGAGTCAATGATCAATTGAAATGATTGATCGACTCTATATATTTTTTAACACTATGGTATACTAAAGTATTTATATTACTGTTGCTACTGGTCATAACAATATTACAGAAATGTCTAAACAAATCTATATCAGGAAATCCCTCTGAGATGAAAGTTTTGCCTTTCTCATTCTCTAGCCCTGCCTTTCCCACAACCATTAACCCACAGCTTAAAAGATCTGCCCCTCTGGTTTATTTGCAAATGATGATGATGATGGTGGTGGCAGTGGTAATAGATTAAACATTTTGTCACTGATGAGCCAAATGAAACTCATTACTTCTTGTTTCCAAAATCAATTCTGCTTTCTTTTTAAATGCTGTCTCATGTCCGTAAAGTCACCTGAAACTAGAAGATTTTTGAACTTTCTATATTCATTTTATTTCAAACATATGTATATTACTTCTATCTCCCATGTCCAACCTTGCCCTAGTTTTCCCAAGTAGTGGGCTGATTTCCTGAAATTCTTTTCCTTCCTTACTTGGTGAGGTTTCTTAGTGTGTATGTGCGTGTGTGTATGTGTGTGAATGTGTGTTGTGTGCATATATATCCACACACACATATATGCATCTGTGCATGCATGTGGTATACATATATATATATATGTATATATATATATATATATATATATATATATATATATGCTGGGATTTTTCAATTACACAATATTTAGCTAAATACATGTGAATATCCTGTGTAATAGAATATATAAAATTTCTAGTAGGATTTGATCCCTTCCTTTTTTCATCTTACAAAGATAATGATAATAGGCCCTATCATTTCTTTCTTCACTTCCTTATTAGAATTTCCATATGCCAAATTCTATCTGCTACAACTCCTTCTCTGACTTCCAAATTGTTCCTTCCATCTATGATTTCTCACCACTCTAGTCTGTTACTATGTGCACCAAGGTGATTTCTAAATGCAGGATGGATCATGTTACTACCCTACTCAGACTCACTTTGACTTCGGCCTCTTTCAAGTTCTTGACAATTAGATCTCAGCTGTAAGTCTCATCCTTGAATATCTCTCATCTGAGAGGCTAACATCATAATGTCTTCACTTCGTTAGGGGTTATCTGTTTGGGAGCTGGATAAACTAATGAAAAATTGATAGAATCATATTTTGACTCACAGTAATATATCCTTCTCATCCTCCCATCAATGCCAGCTAAATAAAATAAAAGTCAGAAATGTACCAAATTTTATAATATTGCCAGTATTATAATTGTGGCAAAATCAACTATTTAAAAATCATAAGTACACATAAAATAATAATTTTAATCTTAAAATTTGTGCTCAACATGCTTGTTTCTTTAGTTTCACTTTAAATTTCAAAGAAAGTGACCACAGTTAGATGCTATTATTCTAGAAAACACATGCACAAAAACACAATTTATATCAATGCTTTGCTTCTCTAATTACCGTGGAAGCTATTCAACTGTGACTACATTAGATTAGACAATTAACTCGTGAATACTTCATTTGGCACAAAAGCTTTAAGATTATATTATATGGAGCTATTTCTCCTTGTCTCTCTGGAGTTTGGCTTTAACCATGGCATTTTAAAAATTAGGTTTTTGTTTTTATAAATTTTGAATTAAAACCATTCTAGGTAGCATAGTACTAGTCACCTCTGTTTCTTCAGGCTGTGACACTGTGTCACACAGAAAAAAACTGCTCAACTGACATTTCTAGAAGGCGAGTGACCTCATAATACAGCCAGAAGTAAGCTAACATCAACTTTCAATCAACTTTGTTTTTACTGTGTGTAAGGCTATGAGAAGAGTAGAAAGAATATTGCCAGCCAGTCACCAACAACTAGGCTGTGTAGAGCAGAACAAACCTCTATATGTCCTATACACATGGGAAGGTAAGGTGGCGGGTTCCCATGTGAGTGACACAGGAAATACATATGAGCAACATAAAAGTGGAAATGCTTACTAAGCATTTTTCTGGATGCTAGAATTTGTACAACTCAGACACCGTATTATAAAATCTTCATAGAAAAGCTAAAAAGGTATCAACTGCTATTATCCCCACTTAGAGGTTGAGGAGGATTTAAAAATTACATATACACTGAGCTTTACCCTTTGATTAAATTGTACGTGTAGAGCTGACACATCCCTCTCCTCCCTTACCCCTACTTTTTTTTTGAGTGTATAGCATCAAAATATTCTCAAATGCAGAGTTTGCCTTTGCTGGGGACACCACTAAAATGCTCAAATTAAATGATGAATAGAACCAAGTATATTCATTACAAAATGAAGCTGTTATTTATTGGAGCATGTTTAAGACACAGCTTTGTGTGTTTTGAGCTCATTTCTCCAGAGATTAGTGCTAGCTCGCCTTTGGTTAGATGTGGAACGCAACCAACCTTATTTTCCACAGTCTTGATGCATGGCACTCTCTACAATATAAACATGAACAAATCTAGTGTGGCTGGTGCTTGATGTTTCAAGTTTAAAAAATTCATGCTAGATCACTTAACAGGATAAGAAAAAAAATACACTGCTCCTTAAAATCACAGAAGTTACCATGGTATATTTCAGGTCACAACTTTAAAACAGTATGAGCATTACATGAACATATTACTGATTTAGTCCACAGCAAATATAGAAACAGGTGCATATATAAAGGCCTACTTTTATAATTGAAATCTATTTTGAATAAGCAGCAAACAATACATTTTAAGTTGTCATTACTGTGGTATTCAAATAAAAGTGGGTTTTTGAATGATTATGCAAATTTCAAGACACATTCAAAATGCAGTTGAAAAGCAGTGTGCAAAACATGAAAAGATTTCTATTTCTTGTTTTCTTAGCTGAGTTAAGCTACTTGTATTTGAGAAATCTAATATTTAAGGAGGAAGAAACTGGTAATTTAGTTGTCATTGGCAGAGATATAACTATAGAAAATTCCTATAAATATTTTTAGTCAATTAGGGTTAGCCAGGAAGCCTGAAAATCCATGACACAAACAGAACAATTTATAGGGAGAAAGACAAAGAAAATGGATTTTCCAGCCATGAGTTGTATACAGCAATAAAACATGGGAAGACGAGATTCAGTGATACACTTACAGTCATTCCATGTAAGTGTTAAGGGGAAGGATAAACTCTGCAAAGTCTTGTGGACCCCCACCCCCTACTCCAGTTTTCTGGACTCTGTCCCTTACTCCAGTGATTGAAAACTACAACTCCCAGCAGTACCAGGGAGAGAACTGCGAGGACCCAAGGGCAGAGCTAGCAGGAATTCTGGGACATTGGGGATAAATAGGGCGTGATTGTGTCATGCTGCCTCTTGGAAAATGGCTCTCTGGACTGCATGATTCGTGACTCGGTGTTTTCAGTCAGCTGAGCAGGTAAGGTATTCCAGTTACTTTGTATCCTGTTCTCTTTCCCTGGGTTGTTTCCTATTCCTTTCCCCTTTTGTCAGTAAACCCGTTATTGACCCTTTTGTGCGTGCCTGAAGTATAACTAAATTTTGAGTGTGCAGGTGAGGCCCCACAGACAGGCGGCCCAGTCCACTCTGGGCTACCCTGCAACATAAGGACACCGAAGTACAATGGCTCTGCCTTCATGGCACTGTTTAGTGAGAAATGAGGAAATGCTGAGATGAACAGCCCAATTTATTATTTAGCTACAATTATGAAAATGTTCAAAGGAGACTTTAGAGTAAACAACGGGTACAAGAACAGAGTTTGAATAAGTGGGGCAAGAAAAAGAGGGGCGAGACCGAAATATGAAAGATTCATTAGTGAAACAACATCTGAACCAAAATCTGAACTAACTAGTTCAATCAACTAACCAAAAAGACAGAAAGGCAGGTAATTCCATTGTGTAGAGTACAATAGCATACAAAACTGTCCTGGACATGAGGTGAGGATTAAGTAATAATGATAACATTTGTGCAGTATTGAAGATGTACAAATCCTCATGTATATTTCCTAATTTTATTAAAAGCATTAACTTATTTACTTCTCAAAGCAACACTCTAAGGTCAATTTTATGTTCTCATCCTTTTAAGATTAAATAACAGAAGCAAATTAACTTTCTCACGATCATGATGCTGACCCGTGGCTGAGGTGGTTTGAACCTAGGCTGTCTGTATCCAAACACTATATTCTTGATCAAGACCCACCCACATTAGGGGTTCACCTGTAGTTTTCCAGCATCTTTGTGAATTTTTATAATATACATTTTTAATATGTGGTAAGGTTGCTGTCCAAGAATGGAGTGTGATTTACGGTAGGGTAATATTCAAGAAAAATGCTCTGTTTAAAAATAATACTACATGATAATTACATTTACTCTGGAATCAGACAGTCAAGATTTAACTCTGTTCCTCCCTTCCTTACTCACTGTGTGCAGTTGGAAAAGTTTCTTCAGCTTTTCAAGTATCAATAAGTAGCTATAAAATTGGAATAATCATCATGATTTTATTAGGTTTGACTACTTTATATAGGCTTAATATGTGGTTTACATGAAATAATAAAATTTCATTATATCTATGTTGCAGAATAATTGCTCATTATGTTTGTTATTATTATTATTCACAGAAAAATATTGAAAATAAATGTGGAGAAGGTATTTGAATGTCTAGCCTAAGAGTGTAAGTGTTATTTTAAATACACAAGATGCATTTAACAGTTTTTGAAGAACGATGTAAGTACATACAAGAAATAACTAGTGTCAGTCTGTAACCCACAGAGTATTTCAAAATATATTATTTAAGTCGTCTTCCTTAAACTTTTGTATTGTTCATGTTGTGGATGTAGAATCTGAAATTTAAAGTTATTAAAGGATTTGTCCAAGAGCTCACAGGATGGAATAGAATAAATGATTAACATTTAGGACTTTAGGACTTAAAGTCAGAAGACAATATGATTTTCACTATTACATAGTAGGCAGATGCTTTTAAAAGGCATTGTAAAGAGGTTATATTAAACAACAACAACAACAACAGCAACAACTAAGGGGCATGGTTGTTTTAGTTATGAAAAATTTGAAGAGATTTCTTTCTTTTTTAATCTTTGGAATGTTGATGGGAGGAAGACAGTGTCTCTGCTGAGAAGCTAGAAACTTTGGGGTTGTTTCCCTTCCTTGTCTTTTGACAAATCATAGGTGATAAAACAATGACTCAAAAGAAACCACACATATAAGATAATATCACTTTTAAAAACAACAGTTTCTATTCCCGACCTTAAAGTCTTGTAGAGGAAATAACGTCACAACTATTAAGAGAACAAAGAGAGATGCTGATGCTTGGTTGTTGTTATAACGATATATATATACAGATATTAGGAAGAATTTCGATGGTGTTTAACACAACCCATTTACAGCCAATTACATTTTCACTTACTGACACTGCTCTGTAAGTGAAAACACTAGGGGCTCTTTCTCTTCTGGTTTGAACTGTGAGCCTGCAGGCCTGTCTTGGCTTGTTGTCCACTGTCATATGTTCAGAATGTTCCCAGACTTAACCCCCTATCTAGACATTTGTGTTTTGCTCTAATTTTTATAGATTTACAAGTTTTAGAGAAGCAGGAGAAAAACCTAAGGTCCTGATGTGTTCTTCTCAGCTTCCTTTAACTGTTCTCAGGGCTCTTGGAGAGGCCTTGAAGAAAGGAAACTTTCTATTCATTCCCGTGCAATTATGCACAATTTAATACTTACCTGACTATACCTGATAGAAATTCTTGGGACTTCTGAAAATGTTGTCATACACAATGTTATATGAGCTAGAGAATACTATAATATAACTCATATTTTTGGGTAATTTAATATGATAACAAAAATATATTGTAAGATTTATAAAATCACTGCTTGAAAAACATAGGATACTGATCTTGACCTTTTATAAAATATATAAAATAATTCAACAGCTTGATAGAATAATTTTATTATGAATCCCCCATTATGTTAGATAATCTGTTATTTCCCTATGTAAGATCATAAGGAACTGATGTGGAAAATCTTTGAGAATATGCAGAGTGGTGAGATGACACATTGAAACATGTTAGAGCTGTTTTGCTGGAGTGTTACAGACAGTGCTGTATTTTATAGACTAATGAGTCTATTTGAATCTTATGATAATGTAACCTATATTAAAGGAAAGCATTTCAGCATATGAGAGAATGTTACAGTTTTACAAAGATACTTCAATTTATAACAAATTAACATTCTTTACCACACCAGTAAGAACAATGCTTAGAAACAGACAACTACAATGAGAATACACATTTTGAAACCACATAGTTCAACACCATTTTATACAGGAGAATGCTAGGTTTAGAAAGTGACATTGTTAAATATGGTCATTCTGCTACTTAGAGGTTGTACTGTAGGGCCCTGACATATTACTGCTGGTGCAGTGTTAAAGTTCATGCTTTTCCTCAGATTACTCCACATTTTGTTCACATCAAAAGAGAAAGACCCTCTCTTGGAGTGGGTTTTACTCATAGGCAAGAATAAAGTGAGAATATAGCCTGGTTCCCAACACGAGAGTGTAATCAAAATTGATGTATACCAACACACAATACTTTAAGAAAGCAATGTTTTGTGCACCAATCAAATTACCTTCACAGAAAGAAACAGAAGCAATGTTGAATGAACTTTAAGAGGCAGGAGAAAATGAATTATATATACAGATATTTCAAATTGATTATGGCAAGAAGAGACGAGTCAAGGATATTCAGACATGCTTACAGAAACACTTTACTGTGCTTCCTTAAGGAAATAATACAAATCCTTGATCTGGAAGAAAAGACTTCAAGTATAGGGCTCCTAAATCATCACACAACATCAAAGTGAAATTCTAAAACCCATCCAAGTTTAAAATGTAAACACCAGGTAAATTTTACATTACTGTGAAAAAGAGATAGCACAACGATGAATACAGGGCTAGATTACACTCTCAAAATCTGCATAATGAATGCTTCTTCATATTCACCAACTAAGCAAAGGGGAGAGAAAGCAATGCCAAACTAAGAAAGGTTCCCTGCAGAATGCGGAAGAACAATATGCTGGGTATAACTGCCAAGTTTTCACTCAGAGACTCAAGGGCACTGGCCATTCATTGTGAATAAAGAATGACATGCTATTTTAGAGATTACTAACTGTAGGCAGAAGACTATTTTCACAAATATAACATATATGCATATAGAATATGTTAAACTATATTGATATAAAAAACTATGGAATCAACTCCAAAGGAGACCAAGAATGGTTGAATAGTTGTCATCAATTTTTCTCAATACAGACAGCCTCTCTCCCACTCCAGGCAACTGATTACCAGCCACCAGAAGGCTCAGGAAGTAATGTGGCTTGACCAAAAGTCACTCTGTTGTCTTCCGTCCTGCTGTAAATAAACTTATTGAAGTAAAATTTCTTATAAAGAAGTTGTTCATCACCCTCCTTCTACAGTCATTTGCGATCTCTGAAACTTGTCTTGTGTTTATATAATCACAAGTGAAGTCACTCAGTAAATAATGGAAGAAAAGGAAACAGGTGAAGAGTAAAACCACCTGCGATGACAGATGAGCAAAGAAATCACCAAGGCAACCAAAAGGAGATGCATTTGGAAGTCCTAAAAGAAGCCAAGAATGAAAGGGCTTTACTTTTCCCTAAGGAAGTGCACAAACAGTTTCTATCTACCACCAAATGTTCAGGCAGTCTATGAGAAATGACAGCAACTTCACCCTGGTAAAACCCACCCTCCTGAGCATGGCATCTCCATGAGCAAACAAGCAGAAGGAGCTGCATCAAAAAAGGAATGGAAGAAGCTCGCAATTCATAAATCACTCCTGTAGATGAGATGTATGAGGTTGAAATGCATATAGTGAACTGGCTGACACATTATGATTTCATCCATTAAAAAAAAAGGAGACTATACAATGAGGGTTATTTCGGCATTCACTGTGTGCAGGTCTGAAGTTAACGTTATTCAGGTTGTTTGTTTAATCAAAATGTTAACAAAACTCTAACCTTAGGAAATGGTTTTGAAGACTGGGAAATGTTTATCAGATGCACAGACGGCTGATGACTTTTATTTGGCCACAGGATCCAAAAGTAGAAGGGAAGATAAACAATTGTCCCTATTTATATGCTCAGAATATTTATTCCTTATAAATAGTTGCTTTATAACCATTCATTAATTATAATGGCCTAACCCTTTCACAAAATAAGATGGATCTATAATTTCAACAAAACATTTTGAAATACTTAAGATTACAAAAAGATTTTTGACAGATTCTGACTAGGCTATGATACCCATGCTGTCTTATGGCAAGTTCTGGGCAATGGGAGAGACTCCCAAGAAGATGGAAGCTGCTTGGTTCCCAAGAAGACATACTAAGGGGAGTCTCCATTGCGATGCTTACTGAACTACCTTGTGCTTGTTCTTGGCTAAGATAGCAATTGTACTTGACCATCAAGCGATTCCTGGCTCTCTTTCATTTGTGGCCTAATTAGCCAGTTACCAGTTACCAAAAAAAAAATGCTTAAAAATTGACAATGGTTCTCTTAGAAAAGTACCTTAGCATAATTCAAGAGTGTAGATTGTCTTTAGGAATATAAGTAAACATGATCAGGATGTGCCTCCTCCTGGGACAGTCTGGAGGGACATAAAGAAACAGATCTGAATTTAGATTTAACCTGAGAAAGGACTGTTCAAAGGAGGACGTAATGATTTGCTGCTTCATTTGAGATGCTGTCTAGAATGATTGATCATGCTGAAAAAATGAGGATGCTGATTGCTTTTGGTAGTTTTCTTTCTATGATCAAAAGAGTTTCTTCGTAACATGTAGCCATGGAAATGAATTGTTAAAAGATTTGCTTCAATGCCTATACTAGTATAATCTCACCACTTGGGAATTGTTTAAATAAAATGCTGCTTAACTTTTCTGCAAGAGATACTTGCACCGACTAGAGTGTCAGCATCTGCCTCAGTTGCTCATTTTGCCTATGCCGCCTCATCCTTCGGGAAAAAGACCCCTGACCAGCCACTTGTCAGAGCTGGACTCCAACATCTGGGGTGGTCTCCAGCAAGATTAAATGGACTTTTTTTTTTTTTTTGTTGTATCAGTTCAATAGTGAGCAGCTAAATGGAGGATTCAGGTACATTGTGTATATTAAGAGAGTTTGCAATGAAAACTTTTGAGTGTTCCATTTGCAAATGACCAAGTATCTCTTCAGGGAGTGTGAATCCAGATGACGATTTATGTCAAGGCCAGCGAGCCAAACTAAACTTAGAGGCAGAACCATTTCCATCATTCTCTTGTCACATGGATTTAGAAAGAATGGGCCGGAAAAAAAAAAAAAAGTGGTGAATAGAAACCAAGGAAAACCACATCTCCATAAGCTCTAAGGAATAACTGAGTGTTAATGGGAATGGTCAGTGGACATAATATTTTTTCTTCTCCAGAATTCAAAACCATTTGAATGATAGATACAGAAGGCAGATTTAATAAGCAATAAAACAAACAAACAAAACAAAACAACAACAACAACCCTTTTTTTATAGACCAAAGCTGGAATGGAAGACAAGATTTCCGGACACAGCCAAAGGGCCTTAATTAAGGCTTCATCCATGAACTGGGCAGATTCCCTAAACTGTGCCCCCATCTGCTGATATAGATAGCAGGACATCTCTGCAGGATCACCCCCTTTTCTTCCTGTCAGGTCACATCAGGAATCACTCCCAGAGATCATCTAGCCAGGGCTGAGCCACACAATCCCTGTTGCCTCTGACAAACTCACTTACCAGATAATTTACTTCTTTTCTCCAATAAGCTAGGTACAGTATACTTCCCTTTCCATGCAAACATGGTTAGTGGGAGTTACATAGCCTTTACAACAACAGAAGGAATTCAAGCAGTCAACAGCAAGGTGTGGAAATAAAGGGGATGTGGTAGAGCTGGTGCTTTCAATAGACTAATACTTATGCAATTTGCAATAAATAATTGTGTTATAAACTTCAGCCAACAGTGGTAGGGTTTGTTACTATCCCTTGACAGGGTCTAGAAAATAGTATGTTCACCCAAGATCCACAGGATCCTGGAGTACATGCTTGATGTTAATTAAATGCAAAGTTATGTTTCAAATATTTTTAGCCTTGTATGTAGATAATTATATGCAATTGGACAAACATAATCAATTTTATGGTGTGTGGGTGTCGAAGTTAATTAGAATATCAATTATCCTGAATTTCTCCCAATTTCAACCACTTTGAATCAATGAGAGGTATTCAATTGAATAAACATTTCTTTTTAAAAGACCCTTTGTGTTCCAGGCACTGTCTTGATAATGGAGAAATGAACTGGATGCATGCCTTGCCTTGAAAAGTCTATATAACATGGAATTTATAGATGTGTAACTAATCACACAGAATGGTTAATTGCTGTGTGTAGCATATTATACACAATTAAACACTTGGAAAGGGGGTGCACATTGAAAAAGCTGACATAGAAAAGAGTATTTAAGTTCACTTGGGTCTCAAAAAGACCGAATTTGAGTAAGAGACGAAAGCATCCCTAATAGAGTCCTGAATGAGAAAGGACATTCTAGATAACAATAATAACAATTCTGACAATGGTAGGACCCTTTGTGAAATTACAAATACATCATTATTGCAGCACTGAGTTTAACTGCAAGATTAACAAGAGTTAAATATGAAGGTTGAGGCAAGTTCTTCATACTTATTTTGTGCCATGTCTGAATTGTTAGGATTATGTTTTTATTGTTTTATTCTCTTCTTTAGCAACAGATATTGCTATTTACTGCCAAAATAAAAAGAGGGGGGGACTAGGAGTGAACTTTGATTCACCACTGTTTGATTTTGAAGTGTAAATGAATGGGAAAATAATCTCAGTCTCTCTGGGGTAAAAGTGTATGAAAAAATCTTCTTGGGATAAAACCCTTCTTAGAAAGGTTTCGCTTGGGCTTGGTGTTTATAGTTCTGAGATTGATACACATGGGTTCAGTCTTTTCAGAATCCATGGGGCTTATCTGCATACCAAGATTTAATGTACATGATTGGTAAGTAAATTTATAGATGTACAATACTTCGTTGATGGCCATGATAGTCCCCGATGGAAGGGAATTCTCTCCCCCCCCCCACTCCCATTACTGTTAGAAAGAAGCTGGGCATCCACAACTGTGATATCTGACAAAATAATCTGTCTCAGCTAGGGAATTTTGAACAAAAAATGTAAGGTAAACCATAGCTTTGTGGGGAATGCTTCATCTCTTAGCATCCAAATTATAGAAAAAACTTACCTCTCCTGTTCTGCCAGAAAGTCTTACCATTCCTGAGCTACTCTGGTACAGGGTACCTGTCTAGAGTAACAGATGACCTCTGCCATGATGTACGCAGGAGGGCAAGGGAATCAGGAGCTTCAACTCACATGAGTTCATCTAAACAAGTCATGGAGAAGTCAACATTCCACTCCATAATATATTTTTTTTTACTATAAGTAACATTGCTTTACTATAGGAAACTGCTATAAGTGGTGGAATGCAGTCCATGTCCTTGCTTGGGACACAAACTGTCAGGTTAGTGAAGGGTAGCAGACTATGCTATTCTACCATATGCCCATTAGCACATTCAATTGTTTCAAACTCTAGGCACTCTAGGGGAGTAGAGGAAGGAAAAGACTCTTTCTGAACTCCATTTTCTACCTAAAGACAAATTCTCAAGAAAGAACTCAATTGTCATAACTCCTTTGCCAGGAAATATCATCAACAAGAAATGACTGACTCTTACCACAGAGGAGGAATTCAAATGCCAACATCATGCCCAGATAAGACTCGTCACAACTGTCATAGCTCTTATCCTTCTAAAATCCCATATATCTTTGTTAAAACTTGTTAGTCTCCTTTAACAGGCCTAAATTCCTCTCCTTATTAACATAGTTTCTAAGCCTGACTTTTAAGCTACCTCACGAAGTCACTCATTTTCCCCTAGGTATCCCCTATGTATATCAGAAGTATATCTCTTCATGGCCTTCTATTCATTTTTTCTTTCATTTCTCTATCATTACTACAGGGGCCTCAGCTTGGAACTCAGGCAACTAATGTAGAATTATTATTCTTCCCCTACATTACGTTGTGTAGAACCTCTGATAGTCTTTCATCATATTCACTGTGATAACATGGACTGATCCAGAGGTACCATCTTCCAACACTCAAGGTCTGATAAAGGTTCCTAGGTGCATAAAAGGAAAGGGATAGAATATCCTTGGAAGAAAGTATACTGGATTTTTGGATATATTGCTATTACTTGTATAAGGATAGCAATCCAAGAATTTGCTCTTTGAGGACAGATTGGGAGAGTTTTTTTAACTCCTATAAAATGTAGGGCTTCACACAGGTTTTATTAAAGTACCGGTGGGGGGGGAAGTATGTGGTTATAATCAAGAGAAACAGACATGGTGAACTGTGCTTTGTAGTCATACACACTGACAATGGCAGGGTGGAAAAACAGCAAAAATATTGAACCTAGTTAATGACTGTGAAATACTGTAAATATTCAGGCCCAGATTGATAAAAGCAGTAATGATGGGCAGAAGATACTATCCAAAGACTTGCTCTCTCACAATATACATATATTATTAAAGCATATTTTATTTTATCTTGGCATTATTTCACAGGGACATTTATTGCAAACCTATATTTACAGGTTGGCACACAGGTCAACAGATCATTTATGTGAAAGAAATGAATTAGGTCACGTTCAACCTATCATGACTTCATTTAAGGCTCTGTGTAGAGAATTCCATCTACCACACACTTCCTGATTTTGTGACTTCTTGGAAACATGAATCCCCCTCTTGTGTGAAGGGGTCTTCTTCCTACAATCCTTATTATATGTGAAAATTCTGCACTCTCATCTTAAAAGAAATATCAGGTGCTGGTTCTGTATAGAGAAAGTTGCTGCCAAGACAAAGAAGTTGCCTAGAAGCAATAATTGAAAAGGCAGACAAAAACAGATGTCCGAATGGTGTTCTTATAAAATGCTCCAAAAACAGATGTCCGAATGGTGTTCTTATAAAATGCTCCAAAAACAGATGTCCAAATGGTGTTCTTATAAAATGCTCAGGAGCAACTTACAATGAGAAAGGTTAGGGTTGAATGCAACATCCAAAGATGTAGGCTTAAATTTAATCTATTGACCATGTCTAAAAAAGTTACATATTACCTAATCTTCAGTAGTAAATTGTATGTTTATAGGAAAATATTTTTATAAGGCCATGGATACCCTTAAAAGGAAAATCAATACCAGCACTTCTTTAAAAAAATACTTATGAGCCCTCCCTGGTGGCACAATGGTTTAGGACACAGCTCTGCAAGCTGGCTGCAGCCACTTCAGTGCAAGTTCAATTCCCGCCCTGGAGGTGATCCACATGGCACGGCAGACCTCTCCTGACCCGCCCGCTGCTCCCTAAAGCAATGTACCTCGTCACTTGGCCTTTTCTGCTCCCCACTCTGTCTCTGGTGAATCCTCTTACCACACTTGCACCTCTGGCCTGTATCCCAGTTCTGTAAGCATAAATAAATCAATCTTAAAAAATATATTTATTTATTTATTTATTGTAAATATGCAGTATTTGCACCATTTATTGGAGTGAAGAGAGAATGAACAATTGACTAAGAAATTTTAGCTTAAAGATAACTAATAACCATATCACAGTATTTCTGTAGTTTCTGAAATGAAGTATTTTAGGAGTGAATATATTGCTATCATAGGTATTAAACAAATAGAAAAAAACAACAAAAATATATTAAACCAAAAGTATAATAAGCATCTCCTTTTCAATCTCAGAAAAACTTCCAAATAAAGTTTCAGTGTAGATATTAAGCTGACATTTCTTTAGCAGAGACTTCAATTAGAAATAGTCTCTAGGCAAGTGGTAGGAAAGAGACCAGCAGATGAAATTTAACTTACTTTTCTAGTACATGCTGTGAGAACTGTATTCTCACCTCCACAAACCAGTGAATCAAAGGTATTCAGGATTCAAGAATTTTTCTTCCCACAGTGGGTGGCCCAAGAGCCTCGATCGAACTGACTTTTCATATTAGAAAGCAAGCTGATGTCATTGTCACTCATATAATATCCCATTTGTTCTGCTGCTCTACTAAATTTTCAGAATTTTATCTGGAGTCTCCCACTAAGAAATGAAGCTGTGCTACAATTTCTGTTTAAGCTATAGTGTAATTCCTCCTTTCGGAAAAGAGAAGTACAGACATACATATTTTTTTCAATGAAGTCCAGCATTAGGAGACTATCTTTTCACTAGGGAAATAGTCACCATAATTACATTGTTGTGTTTCATAAGTTTACTTGACAAACCTTAAAACAGTTTCTTTTATGCTTAAAAATAAGCATTTATCAGCAGCCTGTTTTTAATGACCACAGATTCACATGGCTAAGGAGTTTGGAAAGCCAACCATTAGATAATAAATTCCAGTGACAGTACTCCCTGGTGGGGCAGGGGTTAAAGCCAGCACTATCAATCTATCACCAGCCACTGTAGCACAAGTTTGATCTCTGGCTGTCCAGGGAGTTGACCCACATGGTGCAGCAGACCTCTCCTGTCTTGTCTGCTGCTCCCCTCAGCAGTGGATTTCAGTAGATGTGCCTCTTTTGCTCTCCAACATTGTCTGTGGTGAATTCTCTCAAACATCCCAACCCCCATCCCAAACCTCTGGCCACATTCCAGTTCTTGAATACATAAATAAATCTTAAAAAAAAAATTCAGGGACATACTCCTTATGGAGGCATAGGTTCATTCTTTATGGACAATTTAGTTTCTGTTTAATGGTTTCACTGCTCCCCAACCCCCCTACCAGGGGTAAGAGCAGTGGATGAAGTGATATAAGAGAGAAAACTGGAAATTACATCACTTAGAATTAAGGGAAATTATTTTGAAAAGTATTTTCATGTATTTCTTTAAAAATATATATTGAGGTAACATTGGCTTACAACACAGTATGTGATTCAAAAGCTCATATCTCCTCAGATGTGTATCACCCTACCACACCCAACATCAAGACACCCACAGCCCCATGCTATAGTCCATTGTGTCTCTTCCCCATTTTGTTTCCCCTTACAGCTTTAGATCCATAACCTAACACATGATATGCAAAACTTGATTCAATGTGAAATAAAGACAATATAAGATTTGAAACCAGAAGATAACATAGAGAGAAACAAAAAGTGATATCCTTTAGACATTGGCCTTAGAGTTGTCTTTGGAGACTTAATTCCTATGGCAAGGGAAACAAAACACAAACATAAATAAATGGGACAACATTAAGTCAAAATGTTTCAGCAAGACAAAAGAGATCTAGATCTGCTGAATGGGTAGGTACTTAGATCAAAGATCTAACAAAGAGTTGAGATTTAAAATATATCAAGAACTCATAAAACTCAAGAACAAATGAAACAACTGAATTGAAGATAGGCAGACAATCTGTAGAGACACTAGTTCAAAAAAGGTATACAGATGGCCAACAGGTCCGTGAAAAGATGCTCATTGTCTCTTATTGCTCAGGGAAAGGAATCAAAATAATGGAGATAACACTTCATAGGCATGAGACAGCTATTAAAAAACATGAAATGAATAAGCCAGAAAGTAAAGGAAAAATACTAGATGGTTTCACTTATAGCAAGAATATAACAGATCAGGCAAGAAAATAATAATAATAATAATGAACAGCTATATATCAGAGAGATTTTATGGGGGTGGAGTGGGGAATGGGATAAAAAACAGTGGGGGGAGGGAAATACACTGGACTTTGGTGATGGGAAGCCCACGGGGATTACAATGCACAAAATGATGTAAAAATAAACTATTATATTATTTTAAAAAAAACAAGTACTGATGAGGATTTGAAGGAGGAAATCCTTGTACACTGTTGGTGGGAGAGTAAACTGGTACAGTCATTAATGAAAGTAGAAGGGAGATGCCTCAAAATTTTTAAAATGGAAATTTCATAAGATTATCTTATCCCTTGGTATTGACAAAGAGTAGGAAAGCCAATCTGAAGAGATACCACCACACTATTGTCATTCCATCATTTAGGCAGATCTATAAATAGGGGGGGGATTCATCTGATGACTTCACAATATCATGATACATTTTATAGAATTGAGCCCATCACAATGTAGACACAAGCACTGGGAACCTCAGCATTTTTTATTTAAATGACCATATGGCATTGAACATGTGTGCAAATGGTACAACTACAGGTGTGTCTGTCTGATTTGAGTAAGTGAAATGGATGCTTAACTACTAATTACAAGCATTTTCTTTACAGTCTGACACTTGAGAATCCAAATCTAAAGCAGAGCTCTTACTTTGTTTTGGGTTCTTCATTGTACTTTGATTTCTGCTTTAGAATTGTTTTTTCCTTGGTTTACAATTTGAAGATATTTTGGGGTTGATTTCCAAAATGACAATTTTCCAGTATTCTTGAAAGGACAGATACAAATTAAACTTGAAAATAATAAATATATCATTTTGAAATTATGATGAATTGTTCTCCAAAAATTTTTATATAGTTTCAGTTATAAAAAGCTAATATTTGTTATCCTCTTAAAAATATATCTAGTGTGTATATTCTATGTATTTTCATACTTTTAACTTTAGTAGTAGAAGTTTCTTTTTAAAGAAATGAATTAATCAGTCTTGGTTGGGTGCCTAAAATGAGATCACTCTTCTCTACCCTAAAGGGTATATCTCATGAGCTAGTGTGGAATATTGTGCGTTTTACTTTTTTTTTTAAGAAAAAAAAGGTAATTCACAGAGATTTTTTTTAAAGGTCTTTTTTAAGGTTTTTAGAGAACTTGTTAAAAAACACCCACAACCATATTTCAAGTCATATTCCTTCTCCTGTCTCCTCTCCCCACAAAATGCTCTAACTGCCAATTGAAAGAGGAAAAAAAAAAAAAACTCAAGCCAAATAAAAAAGCATACAGATAAAGAGAAGTTTCTTCAAGCATGGCAATGGAGATGGTTGAGATAATCTGCCAGTTTCTTTAGAAAGACAGCATTGAACCATTTCTTCCCAGAACCCTGAGACATGAAGGCGGATAGTCACTGGTGTTCAGGTTCTAACAGTTTTCAACACAATTATGCATCCTATTCATTGTTGATCTTCCTCTGACCTACCAGACCTGGGAGGGAAGCTTAAGGAGGGGTCTTGGGAATTCCTAGTAGAAAAAGTAAACAGGAACATGAATAAGAATGCGAACACTAATTGCCCTTGTTCAGCAACATGAACGGTAAGCCCGGATCTTCTGTCCCCTCAACTAATCCAAACAAACCAGGAAAAAAAAATTTTAAATGTGAATAGTGCTTTTCAGTTTCAATTTTAGTTCAGGGTCAGCGAATTGTCATGATAAATATACATGAGAATAAAATATAAATTTAAGGGCCCTCCCTGGTGGTGAAGCAGCTAAAGCACAGCACTCAGAGGCTAGAGTTTGATTCCCACCTGTCCCTGTCCCGGAGGTGGTCCCACATGGCGGGGGCAGACCTCTCCTGGCCCGCCCCCTGCTCCCCTGAGCAGTGTACTTCCACAGTCTGCCTGTTCTGCTCCCACTCTATCTCTGGTGAGTCTCAGTTCTGTATGCACAAAATAAATTTAAAACTTGCGTGTTTGTTACTTTTCAGTTCTCCTTACTTTATGAAAACAAAAACTTGATCTTTGTTATAAATTATAACTATAACTGACTTCTGCTTGGTTGCTACTAATGATTATTACAGGACACAAAATATCAGTGCCCTTATCTGTAAAATGGGAATAATACTACAAATTTCAGAGGATTAATATAAGGACTGAATGAGAGAATGGATTTATATAACTTAGTATAGGACTGTCATGAAGTAAGATATCAAAGAATGTTGTATTTCTTCATGTTTATGACATAAGTTAAACATCTGTAATAAAAATTATAAATAAATTGTTCTGTTATGAATCAGACTTGGGTTATAATACTGACTGACATTGAGAGGACTCTAGTCAGTCTCTCAACAGTTGTAGCCTCGGTTTATAAAGTGAAAAGTTTGGATTAGATGACTATTAACTTTCAACTAGTCTATATTTGACATCTCCACAGCAAACTTTTTCTGCAATGAGACCTGCCTGCTTAGAAATCTGTTTTTCTTAGAAAAACACGGAACAGAAGTGACCTCTTCTTCTAGGAATCAGTTTGATGGCCAGTACTAAGTGTTGCTTTCTTAGGAATTCTTTTTTACTCATACTCAGGGGAAAAACTACTTCCTTTTCATTGAATATTTCAGAAGAAGAGCTGGTACAAGTTCCGGATAAGCAAAGGGATTGAATAGAGAAATGTACTTTATCACAGGGTTTGTGGATCAGCATAATGGAAGTTGAAAGGGAAGCAGGCTGACATTATAACGTATCAGAGAGGTAAGCCAAAAATGACATTTATTCTATGCTGCATGGGCAAGAAATCCAAGGGCATATGTGGTTTTGACACTGAAGTATGCAGAATTCCAATACTGACAAAGGATGTGGGAAAGTGACAAGAAGCCAGATAGACAGTGATTTCCACTCAGAAGAGCTGTCCACAAGTTGACAAACAAACATGTAAAAGGCCAGCCTTAGAAACGGAGGCAATAGGTCATAAAGGAGACAAATTACATGTGAAATTCCTAGACTCCACAGATCACTGCTGTAGCAAATGAACCTGCAACTGCAAAGAAAAAAAAAAAAAAACAGTAGAGGGTCGCCCTTCACTCAAGGGGTCACTCCAATATAAATCCTCAGAAAAAGACCCACACAACACAAAGTGGACTGAAGTCACCTAAATAAAGGGCTTGAAGCTACCATAGGGGTAGGAGTAGAATACACCATCTTCTTCTAGATAGGATAAAAACAAACAAACAAACAAGCAATTAAAAAACAACAACAACTTGAATCTTTAGAAAACATTGAGTTATATATCTCACCTGTGCTGTAAGGTTTTTTTTTTTTTTTTTTTTTTTCTCTGAAACCAGCAGAAAGTAAACCAAAGAATATCTTTGAAAGGCACTTTGCTTTCTGAAACAAGGTTTTAGGTAGCATAGTGGCCCTTTCAGTCTTGCTATGTAGATCACAGCAGGATGTTTGGTATCTGGGTTAAAACCAGATAGATTCTGTGGAAGGTCAAAGACCCTAGTTTGGCTGATTACTATAAAAGAAAAGCAGAACTTGAAATAACTCCAGACAAAAATGTGATGGCATGAAATGTAAAAGAAAAGGCTGAGGGATCAAGGGGAAAGTATGCTGATACACAATTACCAAAATAGATGTTTCCCTATATTGTTGGGCAGGACACAAATTCTCCCTCCATACCTCCACTGACAGCCCTCAAGGTGAAGCCTGGCCTTTGGTAGAACCAGCCCTTAACATGGAGCCTGGGAGTAACTTCTACTGAGGGGAAGGATGTGGGGATAATCAACTTAACAAATAGAAAACCAATGTGATATATATATATATATATGTATGTATTAACCAACATTCTTTATCCATAAATATTAGCAGATAACCAAAGAACATCTGCCATTTGATAAAAATACCAATGAAACAAACAAAAGGACCAAGATGAACATATGGAAAAACTAGCCATAGGGTTAAGAATATTTAATTGGTGGAAAAGAACTCTTTCAAATTCCTGACTAGCATACACAGAAATTTTAAGCAAATTGCACTTAACATCATAAGAATAGGGGCATCTCTGTGTCTTATCAGATAAAAGGAAAAAAAAGAAGGATACTTAACTAAAGATCAAACAATGCAAATAAGTGTCCTAGTAATCATGATAGAGGAAATAGCCCAAAATAAAGAAACACACAACTTGAAAATCACAAATCATTAAAGGATGGTGAATCAATCTTAGATGAGCAATAGTAGGAATAACCAGAAGGGAAAGTTGTTGGTGTAGAAGGGAAGAAATTATCTAAGAAATAAATGAAAAGAAAAGCTGAGGTAATGACAGGTACAGAAATGTTTCAGATTGAAAGGACCTGCTGAGTAAACAAAAAATAAGGAGAATGTTTTCTGAGTTCTTTAAATGTGTTTTTCCAATCTTCAAAATTTTTTCAATAAATCATTTCTATGTAGTGTGGCACATACGTTAGAAGAGGTGTGAATTTACATACCTAAAATATATCCAGTAGTATAAACCACGATTACCTCAATAAAAAATATGATAAATATGTCAATGATTCTCAAGAGATAATAAACGATGTTTACCTATGAAATCTTTCTAGAGTGTGCAGTATTAAAGACCTTATTTCCACTGGTGACTATAGAGTGATAGAAAACAATTCCATGGAGAAGTAAAGGATGATCATTGGTATGTGTTGTCAAGCTTATCAAATCTTAACAAATTTTATCTGTAATATCATGGTTCTTTTGTTTACTGTTTGAAAACCATTTAATTCTATTTGATGTACGTCTCTGAAAAAAGTATTTGTCAGTTTTACCCATCTGTTGACCAATCCAGAACCAGAGCATTCCACTGAAGGGATGGATTTCCATCAGATTCCAACCATTTATAGACATTTTCTGCCCAACCAACTTAATCATTCTTGAAAGTTTGTACGGATGCAAACAAATACTACAAGGTCTGGCCTGCAACATTTACTTAACACCAAGTCATCTCTAGTGTCATAATCTTTATGTGATTATTTCTGGCATGTGAAGTACTTATTCTGATAATTTCTCACCTCCTTTTTCATCCTGAAGAGTGAGAGAAATGAAAAAGTAACAGCTACAGAACAGAGGAAATAGAACCTGTCAATTGGCTATTTGTGGCAATTCAGCACAGAGAGGCTATTGTCACAGAAAATATTATTTGTGGCAGTGAATTTTCAGATCAGTTGTAACCAGATGCAGTTAGTCCTAGAATTGTATAAAATTCTCATAGACTCAAAATTAGCAAAGTTAGAAAAACACAATACCAAGGATTTTTTAAGGCACTGGTATAAGGAGAATTTTATTTTTAATTTCATTTTAATTTTGTGAGAGTTTTAATGCATTTAGCATGCAGTGAGTTAATGTAACAGAAAATCTAGTGTCATTTGGGTTAATAGCTTAGCCATTTTTATTTTTAAAATGACATTATTAGAGCATGTGAGTCTAAGTCCTTTGAAAATGTTGAATGTAATAATGAATCCTGTTAGTTTATCATTAGTAGAGTGAATGTGTGTTTAAAATGCTTTTATCCTTAACTTATGACCATGTAAGTCTTTATTTCCATTAAATACTAGATGGCAGCCTAAAAGACAGAAATGAGGATCTACAAGACTTCTCTCATCTTACTCCACATCTCAAAATAACTTATCAAGTAGCTTCTGGATAACAGAAAATCAGAATGAATATTCTTTGGAAATATAGCACATGTGAACATTTCTGTTGGCTGAAGCAGCCCCATGTTGGAAAAGATCAAACTGGCAACTGTCACGAAAAGTGACTGCAGAAAGAAGAAACAACACCCTCTCTAAGGAGAGGACAGTGGGCGCTGGGAGCTTGAAATAGAAGACCCAAAAAACAGGTTGAGTGCGAGAGAGAATGTAAAGGGAAACAAGGAAGTGGAAATCTGGCAATTTCCCCTGCATTTTATATTTAGTAAGTATACTGCGCAAACTTTTTAGTAAGTGTACTAAATAAATCTAGGAGCATATATTCTGGTGCACTGATTGTGAGTTCTTTTGGTTAGTCTGTCTCAAAAACTGCCTGCTTTAAATAAATTATATCAGGTCCTGAAATCCCTGTGGCCTTTGGTAACATACCCTCACTACCCCCTGAAGATAAAAATTGCAATATTAATTTTATTACATATCTATAGTCTCAGTCTTTTGACCCATTGGGAAATCCTTCCCTTGGTTTCTAATCTTAACTGCTATTATAACAAAAAGCCCTAAATCAAAGCTATCCATCATAGCTCAGGGTGAGCCCCAATCAATGCCAATAAATTTTAAAAGGCAGCTGCTATAGTACAAGATTATTAATTTTTAAACAAAAACATAATATAGTACAGAATTTCAACCCCTGGGGCCACTATCACTAATGGTATTCACATTATGGTGCTTTGTTTAAGAATAAATCACTACATTCCCTTAAACACAAGTTTGCTTTCATTAGAAATAAATACTACTAACAATATTTTCTATCAATCAACAAATATTTATTGAACCCCAGCTGTGTACAAGATGGAGAATTATGCATATAGTGAGAACCAAGAGGTGTAAAGACAGACACAAAAGAATGTAGTTGGCTTGTAGAGAGAACCTAGGAATTAAAAAAAAAAACAAAACTATAAAAGAGACGTAAATGCACACAGAATTCTCACTATAGTATCTATAAAACTGAAATAATGATAATAGGCTGGGATGGTCAGGGAAGGGTTCAACACAATCTGAAGATGGGTTTAGAGCATAGTCATGCTGGGGTCAGGGAATGACATCAAAAGCAATTGTGGTGGCCTAAACAGAAACACAGAGGCAGAGATAGAGAAGAAGTGATCAGCAGACAGTGAGGGGACCAGTCTTGGTGAAGTGGAATGAGAAAATGAAGATAACCCAATAAATATCTAAATTTTAGAAGGGCTGGTGGAAAAGCTCCAACCTCTGACTAATCTAATAGGAGATCCTGTCTGGATTTGTGTAGTCTCATGAGGAAACAGGGCCCTGAATAATTTAACCTTTATGTTTCATCTAGCTTTTACCATCTGTCTATCCTTTCTAGTCAATTGGTATAACAGTTGCCACTGCCATACACATATAAAAAATAAGCAAATAAATTATGAGTTCTGGATAAGTCATAGACCATATGGTCCAAGTACCTTGGTTAGGGGAATATATATTTGATTAAGTGTTTAAGAATGACATCTGGACAAAGCAGTAAAAACTTACAGCAGGGGATCCTGGCCATGATGAGGGCTGAGTCCGACTCTCTCAAACATTTAAATGATACGTTATTAAGTCTCATCTGCCAACAACTTACTCCTTTTAACATTTCTCTCTGTTGTTCCAAAGTTCAGGTTGTCAGGCTTTGTATCCTAAGAGTCCAGTTTGTTTTGATTCTATAAAACCCATTGAGTAATCAGGACTTACAGTATTTTCTCCCTTCATCTTACTGCTAGTATATACAATCTTAAGGCAATAACTAGTACCCACAATCTAAAGGCAATCATAACAAAATAAAAATATGCCATTTACTTGATGTGTCACACCAACCTGCTATATCTTGGGCTCAGTACTGACTAAACTCATTCTCCTGTACCTGTGTTATTTAGAGCCGGTATCAGAACTGATGTTCAGAATGATGACTCCAAGAACCTTTACTATTGTTTACTAATCCATCCATTGTTATATTTATTATGGTAGGGACTCAGATTTGTAGGGACTCTCAATATATATATATATAATATTCCCAAATAACTTTTCTTAGTTCAACCACTTTCCCCTGTGACAATGTCTTCTTTGCTTATATCCTGAACCTGGCTTTACTCCCAAACCCCAACTCCACATTTCTACCAGTTTACCAGCTTAACAGGGTGAATGAAACCTTTTTTCATAGTTTATATGTATAATGAAAAACAGATATTATCTATGTAAAAAATAGGGATACATAATATTACATTGTGCTTATATGTTAAATAATATAAAAATGTAACAGTATGATGATAAACTAGTTATTTAAGTAATGCTAGTTTAGGTGAGATTGGTCAAAGATGGTTATTTAGATAAATACTGATCTAAGTACGTAATAAGTATTTAATAGTCATGATTAACACTGTGAGACAGGAGAAAAATTGTCCAAGCCATGAAAACAGCATGCCAAGAAACTTTGAAGTGGGATACACTTTGTGAGTTTCATTATGAATAAAGAGGCTAATGGGAAAGAAAACTCACAATTGGGTGTTCTCCCTCTTCCAAACCTATGGGGACTTTGAATTGGTCATTCTTCCTTCTCAAGGCTCTTTCTCTAAGTGAGAACTCAGTACTTCATTCTGGACTATCACAGGAATTTTTGAGTTAGCCACTGAATCTTGAAAGTTTGAATCCAGATTAACATTTTTCCAAACATGAATAACATCTGTATTAGAAAAAAAGTCACTTTATTGTTTTCCTTAAAATGTTCCGTTCCTACTTATGTGCATCTACTAACTCCTAAAATATTCTTCATGAAAAAATTTCAAGTTATTGCCACCAATGCTGAATGATTCCTTATTTAATTTTATTCAGAAATATTGGCACTCACCTCTCCACATTGTAATATACTGGACATTTTTACATACACCCATTTTCTCTCCTCCCATTGTGACTCTTTATGTAGAAACACATGCATTTTATGCTATTCATTTAAAAAAAGTAAAAAGGACTCACATAAAATTATCAAAAAAATATAAACTCGTGCCATTTACATGGATACAGCTAAAAGGAATTATGCTTAGTGAAATAAGCTAGAAAGATAAAGAAAAATACTGGATGATTTCACTCATAGCAGGAATGTAAGAGATCAGGAAAAAAAATTGTAATAAAGTAAAAATTAAAATCAATAAACAACTATAAAACAGAGACATTCTACAAGGGTGGAGAGGGGAAAAGGATCAAAACAGGTGGGGAAGAGCCCATGGGACTATGGTGAGGGCATATAGGTGAATTGGTGGTGGGAATTCCACAGAGATTATAAGCAAGATGAAAAAAATTTATCAAATGAAGAATGATGTTTTATATATATGTATATGTATATGTATGTGTATATGTATGCATATGTGTATATATATAAAACTATGATGTTAATATATATATATACACAACACATAACTTCGTGATGTAATTTATATGCGATGTAATATATATAATGTATATATGTAATATGATGTATATGTAATATATATGTGTAATATATATAAAACAATATATATTATAATGGTAATATAAAATCATTCTTCATTTTGTACACATATATATAATTATTACTGGGAATTAGATAAATTATAATACTATAGAGGAACTATCAGTTCACCTTTAAATAGAAACAAGACTCATCCAATTCCTTGTCTTTATTGAAAACTTCCCATTTGTAGGAATTCTTTCAAAACCCTCTGGATAAAACCTGACATATTTGAAATATATATATATATATATATATATATATATATATGAGATATATACTATGTTGCATTGGCAACATCACACTAATAGAGAAATGAAGTTCAGGATGCTGCTGAAGAGCAAAATCTTGGCCTTTTTATTGATAAAATATTCATATAGCATCAGTTGTATGGGAAGGAGAACAAAAAGAAAGGGAAGGGTGAAACTAGAAAATGTGCTATCATCTATTATCTATAGTATTACAGGGTGTAAGTCTGCCCTCCAGGCACTTCTCATCTGCTTGATGACTTAATATTGTAACTGAGATCAAGCACTAGATCCACAGCACAGTTTCAATCTTATCAACAAGGCATTCCACTGATCATTGATCAGCTACTTGAGAACCTTACCATATCTCCATGCTGGGGGGAAGGGGCTCTGATTGGTCAAATCACACCTTGTGATGTGTAAGCTGGAAGTGCATTTTATGCATAGGTCATCAGCCCCTGGGCATTCCCAGGCATACTCCCTGTGCATGGCCTTCCCAGGGTGATCAAGCTTTCTGCTCTTGATTGATTTTAAAGACACCTTTCAGAGTTGGGCTCCTATAACTAATTGATCACGCAGTTCTGACTTTGCTTAGGAATACAGAACTGTAGGTAATAAATTGTAGTCTAACAGATCCTTTAGAATTAGCAGACACACAATCCTTTAATGTAAATATATACAAATGTATCTAAATAAAGTTGATATTTATTTTAATATTCCTCAAAAGTAAGGTAATTGCTGACATTTATTAAATACTCAATAGTTTTCAGTGCATATTCATATATATTATCATAAATGGTTCTCAAATTATGAAGTGGGGTACTGTTTGATCATCATCAGACAAGTCAAAAATTTGTCAGTGATCATGCACCTTCTAAGTGACAGGGGTCTCTCAGCCATTGCTTTTTATACTATAAGCCAAAATGAAATTTTGGTGTATATTCCTTCTAAATATTCCCTTATTATTTTCAGAGAAAGATAATAATGGGAAAATAAGAGGTGGAAAGTGGATTAATTTTGATCAGATTTATTTTAGATAATATTTAAAAATAGTGTGTAGTAGAAACATGTATAATTCTTATAGATTTAACTGAGTATAGAAAATACAGTTACTGACATACAGGATCTTAAATATTACTGACAAGGATGATGCTTGATTTTTCTAACTTGATTTTTTTAAACAGTTTTATTTTAATAACAGATTTCACCCATCTTTTCTTACTTTTGTTGCTCAAAAATAACCAGGTGTATGTGTGTATA
>NW_004567121.1:12109591-12167801 GCF_000260355.1 Condylura cristata | reverse complement strand
TGTGTGTGTGTGTGTGTGTGTGTGTATGAAATGCTAAAAAAGTA
Organism: Condylura cristata; assembly: GCF_000260355.1. Lineage (NCBI taxonomy): Eukaryota > Metazoa > Chordata > Mammalia > Eulipotyphla > Talpidae > Condylura > Condylura cristata. The sequence goes on along the minus strand of NW_004567121.1, from coordinate 12,167,757 downwards.
ATAATGGCTTTCAGGTTAGGAGCATTAGCAGTTAAAAACCCCTTCAAAAGGTCAGAGGTTGATTCCATTTGGCAAGTCATTAAAGAGTGGGCTATAATAATGATGAGTTTCTTAAAATACACTGAATATGGGCCCTCACTGTGGCACAGCAGGGTAAAGCACAGCACTAAGAAACTAAAGGCACTTCAGCATGAGTTCAATCCCCACCCTGGAGGTGACCCACATGGTGTGGCAGACCTCTCCTGACCCGGCCGCTGGTCCCCTCAGCAGTGTACTTCCTTGATCTGCCTGTTCTGCTCCCCACTCTGTTTTTGGTGAATCCTCTCACCCCCACCTGTAACTCCAGCTAGTACTCCAGTTCTGTATGAATTAATACATCTTTATATATATATATATATATATATATATATATATATATATATATACACATATATATATACACACACACACATATATATACATATACTGAATATGTTGAACATTCAATATATACTTTATGTTTATAAGTACATTTAACCTTCAGAACAATACTATGAAGCAGTTACTACTAGTCTTGCCATATTTGAAACTTATGTAAGATCAGAGTTAGGATATAGCTGGGTCAATCTGAATTCAAGCAGAGTTAATCCAGAAACTTCACTGAATTGCTATACTATTGAAAAGTATCTTACTGTAATACTATGAAATAAGATTAGCTCACTTACTACTAATAGGTTAAAAATTCCTTTTACATTTACTTATAAGAGAGAGATCCGTCTTTACTAAAAATGTTTAGTTGTTGAGTCTGTATTGAAGAATTTCAGCTAATCACATTTCACACAGACATATTAACACGAAAAATATAGTTGGCAAAGGACTTGAATATATAATATTAGAAAATCTCAAAACAATAAGGAAAATAAAAAACCCAATTAAAAAATAGACAAACTATTTGGACAGATTGCTCACCAAGAAGATACACATTTGGCTAATAAGCACATAAAAAAGATTCACAACATCAGTTGCCACTAAAGAAACTAAAATCACAATGGTATACCTCCACATGGCAACTAAATAGTTAGTATCAGGTGATCTTATCAAGAGACTAGGGTATGGAGGGACAGAACCCTTATAAATACTTCTGTTCATGTAAAATTATACAAACATTCTGTAAAATCGCTTGGCAATTTGCTAAAAGTATACATTTATCATACAAAGGAGCCATTCTACTTTTTAGTATTTACCCAAAAGAAAGCATATGTTCACATAAAGACTTAAATACAGATGTTTATATTTGACTTTCTTCTAACAGTCAAAACCAAGAAACAAAATATCCAATACCATTTGTAGGGCTGAATATATTGTGAGATATCTATGCATTAAAATACTATTCAGCAATAAAAAGGGATGAAATATTGATATATTTCAACTATGTGGATGAATCCTGAGTTTCATATTTAGAGTGTGCGAAAGTAGTCAGACACAAAAGATTAAATAGTTTATGATTCCAATTGTATAAAACTGTACAAAATACAAACTAATCTATACTGTCAGAAAGTAGAATAATGATAACCTGCTGGTGAGGTGATGATAAGAAACAACACAAACGGATTTCAGAAACTTTGGGAGCAAAGTTTTGACAGTATTTAAGGTTTTTCATATTTATCAAATTGCACACTTTAACACATGAAGTTCATTATCTGTAAAGTATATCACAACAAAGCTATCAAAAAAGAAGCAAAAAAAGGTAATGGCATTCCTGTTTCAAAAAAGAAGTTCTTTTTAATTTTCACTCATAGTGGCTAGTCCATTAATGTTTCTAGGGACTGTAGAACTCTATAGTCAAAATGTTTTGTTTTTGTTTTTTAAGATTTATTTGTGCATACAGACCTGGGGTACAGGCCAGAGGTGCAAGGACGGTGAGAGGATTCACCAGAGACAGAGTGGGAAGCAGAACAGGCTGACTGATGAAGTACACTGCTAAGGGGAGCAGCAGGTGGGCCAGGAGAGGTCTGCCTCGCCATGTGGGTCCTCTGGGGGTGGGGGGCAGGGATTGAACTCATGCTGGAGTGACTTTAGCTTCAATGCTGTGCTTTAACCCACTGTGCCACCAGGGAGGGCTCAGTCAAAATGTTTTAATCTGGGTTTTAAATAAGAAACTTTGATAAGTCTGGTGATAATGTTTTTGTCTACATGGAAGTATTCCTTTCAATCCTACCTTCATTTTATCAAGTGTTTTGGCTCTTTCTTCCTGAATTAAATTTGAGCTGCTCTGACTCTAAAACTTGGTATCTGTGATCTTTCTGAGCAGTGACCTCATATATGGAACCACTTGATCAAACTTTCCCAAGAGATGAACATCGGGTTCATTTTGGGATACTATTTAAAATTTTGGGATACTATTTAAAATTTTAATTATTTCAAATTGCCAGAGAAGTCTGTTTTTCTTGAATAGATAAAAAGGAGACTTCTGACGTGTGTAATACCTTTTGTTTAGTTGTCATATTTCTTACTCCCTGCTAGCAGATGCACAGTTCAATTCTTCGTAGTGCTGATTAACTTCTGGGGGCATTTGGAATGCCCAGCTAATGAGTGTCCAGTTAACAAATTCTTTCTACCAAGTTATATTCCAGTACATACAGTTTATACTCACTATTTACAGTAAATACATTCATTGTTTCATTATGTCACTACTTTTATATTTTTTTACTATTGCATTTCAATATTTATCTGGGAGATTTACACATATCGAGAGTATACCTAAGCTTTCATAACCATTTTTTCCTCCACTTTAAAGTACTATAAAATGAAGAAATATACAATGAATTTCACACATTTTGAATGTGCATCAGAGCTTTATAAAATATAAGGTGATAAGTCTTGCAAAATAAAAACAAGCAAATTATGAGTATGTATTAGACATACACATATTAGTATCAAAGTACATCTTCTCAACAATACCCTTGGGAAGTGCTTGAATCCTTCAAAAATAGAGATGTTCCAGGCATTTTTATTCTATATTTCTTATGGTAGAATGCATTCATTTTGATATGCTACTATAAACGCATTCTTATTCATATTTATTTATATATTTCCATACCCTTATATTCAATTAGCAGTTACTAAATATGATTTGTTTATATTTTTCATGAAGCTCAAAATATGTTATAATTCTGCATTCCTACTATTATGAACACATTAGTAATCAAACAGAATTTTATTTTTTACATTTCATAGGCATGATTTAATTTCATGTTATATTATATTTCACATCCTGGAGTCAGCCCTAGGCAGCATTTAATTGATACCTATAATACATTCAGAGTTTTTTATGAGCTAACAAATTTTATCCTTCAAGACAGAAGTGTAAACAGGATCAACATTCATGAGTCACCTAATTGTTTTTCCTCTGCTGAAAATAATACTGTTTATTTGATTTACAGTCATATGTGTATTTTCATTTACAGAAATAAATGTATTTTCATACACAAATTCAAATACACTCACACAGTCCTATACATTGTCCTATACTCAAATGCAGAAGGTCCATAGACTATAGTATTCATTTGTAAACTCTTATTCAAATGTAGTTGTATTGATCAATTTAAAAAATAGATTTTCTAATTACATAGCTTTTTCCTGATAGAAAGTATAATAATTTACATAGCATTTTTTTCTGGTAAAATATATAATAATAATTGATTCTATTTTGTTGATTTAGGAGTTATAGAAATTTCAAAAATGTTGTTATACTTGGGTATATATTTGATATTATTAAAAGTATTGATGAAGGTTTTAAAAACTCTCTTTTAGATAATCTACATGATACCAGAGATTTCTGCAAATAATGATTTATTCCCCTAGGCTGCTGTTCATTTTCCAAAATAGCATTGAAGGAATTCAAATGTAAATAGGACATTTTGATAAAACTTCACTGTGCATAGGAAAAAAAAAAGAAAAAGCAGTTGGTGCACATTTAGAAGTTTGGCTGACTTCAAATTCATACAGTTTCCACAAATGTCCTACTTATACTATCCATGGATTAATTTACTTCGTTGGTGATAGATTAGATGAAGCAACTCCACAGAAACAAATATGCTCAAAAGGCATCATGGACACATCCTTCAAAAATTACTTTTATTACATACATCTATAATCAAAATGGATACTTCTTGAAGCCAAACTTTAAGCACATTTATCTAGTATATATATTATTGGTATTTTCATTATAAATAATGAAGAGCTATATCTCCACATATTTCAGGACTCTCAAACTTCTAAAATACTCCAGATTGGTGATAGCTATAAAGTTTATACTACAACTGCCAGCTTCTGTCTCCCCACTCTAAGCATCTACCTACCTTGACACTTAAAAAAAAAATCCAGTGGCAGGGGTGGGGTACAAAAACTCAAATGTTCAAGAATTGCCATTATATTCATCATAATGGAAATATAAGACATTATTGGCTAATACTGTAATCTTTTACTGTTTATGATTATTTCAAATTAACCTGATATGGTCTATAAATGTTATTTATAAACTGACAAAATGAAGTTAGTTTGGGGAACATGAATGTAGAAAGGTGACCACTAAGAGGCATGAAGTTTCCTTGGGGAGTAATAAAAGTGTGTGGAGATTAGAGAGCTGTGATGATATCACATTCTTGTAAATACGCTACAACCACAAAATTATGAACCTTATTTTATGTGAAATCTATCTCATTTATTTTTAATGAAGTTGTTCTGAAAGAAAGTTCCATAATTCAGGAGTCGGCACCACCAAGAAAATCCTATAACATGGGTATGTGGCTGAAGCACCCTGTAGACATCAGAGACCAACATAAATTGCATAAAAAGGAATACCAGTTATTATGCATATCAAGTGGAATTTATTCCAGGATGGCCCAACATATACAAAGTAAATAACTTGATAAACAACATCAATATTAACAAAAAAAAATAAAAGGCACAAAGATCATATGATCATCTCAACAGATATATGAACCGTACTTGATGATGTTCAGAAAATTTTTAAATAAAAACTTCTAACAGAATGGGTAATGAAGGAATGTACTCAACATAATAAGGCCATATTTGACAAACCCATGCCAAATCATAATCAGTGGTGAAATATTACAACTTTTTCTCTAAGATCAGGAATAAGATAGGTTGTGATTCATTACTATTATTCAGCATGCATTAAAAGTCTTAGCCAGAGCATTAAGAAAAAGTAATAAAATATATACAAATTGTAAAGGAAGAAATAGAATCACTATTAGCAGATGACATGATAATACACATAGAAATTCCCAAAGACTCCAGTAAAAGCTGTTTAAAACAATGAACTAATTAACTGGGAAGTTACAAAAATTAGTATACAATAATATGTTGCATTTTCTATTTGCAAATAATGAACTAACAGAAAGATAAATCAGGAAACCATAAATAATTACAAGAAAAAGAATACCTAGGATGAAATTTAACAGAGTTGGTAAAAGACCTGTACATAGAAAACTATAATACATTGTTGGAATGTATATATGATACAAAGAAATTGAAAGATATTTCATGCTACTAGATTGGAAGATTTAACATTTTTGAAATGGCTATATATATTATCTAAAGCAATGCACAGTTTCAATGCAAGTTCAATCAAAATTCCAATAGCATTCTTTGAAGAAATAGAAAAATCATAAAACTTATTTGGAAAAAAAGAGACCCAGAAAAATCAAACAACTGTAAGATTAAAAAAAAAAAAAAGTAATGTATCAAACTCTCATGCTTCAAACTATACTACAAAATGATGGTAATTGAAATAGCATGGAACTGGAGTAAAATTGTAAACTTCTTGACTATGACTTAAGTATCTTTGGGTATTTAACTCCAAGAGCAAACAACAAAAACAAAACAAAGAAATGTAATTGTATCAAACTTAAACATTCATGTAGGGTATTGTATTGTAGTAACATCCACTTTTTTCCCCGATGTCTTGTTCTCTTAGAACACAACAAAAACAGGCAATTATAAGCTAGAGATATCCTACAGGGGAGGGGGGAGAGAGAGTAATGGGAAGGGGTGGAGGAAGAGAGAGAGGAAAAAGGGAGGAATGTGGGGGACTATGGTGATGACAGGTGGGTAAAGTGGGGGAGGGAGCAGGTAAACATTGTTTTAAAATGAACAACAATGTAAACAGATATATAAAGTAAAAAAAAAAGTTAAAAAATTTTCAAACACTGTCATTGATTCAAAAGGTGTCTATTGAAAGAGAGAATGTATTTGCACATCGTTGATCTGAAGGACTAGTATCCAAAACAATAAAACTCAAATAACTCAAAATAATAAAAACCCCAAACAGCCCACATATAAAATGGGCAGATGACATGAACCTTTTCCACTGAAATACAGGTGCCTATAAGCATGAAAATGGGCTCAGTACTTTTACTAGGGAAATGAGAAACAAAACATTGAGATATCACCTCACATTTGTGAGAATGGTTATTAAAACAAGAAGCAACACATGCTGGGGAGGATAAAAAGAAAAGAACACTTAAAAATAGTTGGTTAGAATTGATAGAACCATAATAAAAATCAGTTGGAGATTCCTTGAACAATTTAAAATAAAAATTCCATAATATCTTTTATCCCTCTTCTGAATATTTATCTAAAGAGAGGAGAACAAAGTCATAGACTGTTATGCACCCCCATATTTATCATCACAATAGACAAGAGCTGGAAATGATCCACATTCCCAATGACAGAATAATGTGAATGTGATACATACACACATACACACAAAGGTATACTCTTCAGCTAAGGAAAAAGTTAAAACCTCACCGTTTGCAGCAACATGGATGAATCATATTGAGAAAGAAAAACAAAAGTATGATTTAACTCACAGGTGATAAAGAAACAAAAGTAATGAACCATGAAAACAAAACAAAAAAAATTCTTAGACTGTAAGGATTTAAAAAAAAAATCAACAGCAATTTTCAAAAGGGATGAAAGGAGAGAGGATAGGTAAGTGGGGTTAATTAATTATACAGTGAATGACAGAATTCAATGTTGAACAAAATATTGCATCTGCATATGTTGATTTTTAATGCTGTTACCTAAAACCTAAATTATGTTATAAACCAATGCTACTTCAATAAAACAAAAATTAATTTTCTAAAAAGCCAGTGCTTATCTAAATTGACATGTTATATAGAGAAGATGTTCTCTGAGTCACAAAGGGTAAAATATACTCTTTAGGAAAGATGAAATTTTAGCTGGCTTGAGAGAAAATTTATCAGAATGTAAAATGTAGAAGTGAAAAATTAATTCTAGGTGAATAGTATGGCATGAATATAGTGTGAGATGGTAAAATATACATATAGATGTGCCAACTTGGCTGAAATTAAAGGTTTCTGTAAGAAAGTAGATTAATGTGGTTGGAAAGAGAAGAATCAACTATGAATGTTAAGCTCAAAAATATTGAACTAATATAAATATTAAATGAATGTAATACTCTACCATTGTTCAGGGAGCCCATATGGGCAAGGGGTGATGAATGACAAGTCTAGTGTGGGAACTATTTTTCTGGTGACAGAGCTAAGAGTACAGGTGCTGAAGTGGCAACTTTAGGGCAGCCTGAACAAACAAGTCTCATCGCTAAGCTAGTTCCTGAGTAAAGCGGGTTGATTCTAGGTGGTAGTGGAGCGGTGGGGAGAAGTAGAGGGTAGGAATCTCAAGCAATTTCCTGGTAAGGAATCTGTTTTAGCAACTTGTTGAAATAAATTATACCCTTTGATGTCTCAGCCTCACTCAGAAGCAGAGGCGTTTTACAAGAGTTATGAAGGAACGGAATTTGTTGCTAATGGTAGTTTAGGACCTTAGAGTGACAGATGAAGCCCTGTAGCACCCAGGACCCACAGTATAGAGGTCATGCATACATCCTTGTCCTAGAAGATATGTCTGCTTTAGAGGATAGTGTCCCTCATAAGATTCCACTGCGGTTCATACTTAATGGCTTCAATTCCCACCATCAGGTTTTTATTTCTCACCCTGACACTAAGATTTAACCTCTTTGGTTGATTGATTCCTTTGTTCTTTCCTCCAGACCTACCTCTCTTTCTTTGCTTTCCAAAAACCTTTAAATACTCTTTGTAATACATTTCCACAAGAAAGACAACAGTACTATTCTATGGTTCCTTGACTCTCTACAATGGGAGATCAGGAAGACATGAGATTTCCCTCACCCACACACATTCAAATTGGTGATCTACTTCACAATCATGATGAAAAAATGAAAAATAAAATCACAAACTGTGTGCTTTCAAGTATAATTATAATCTGAGAAGAGAATAAAATAAATGGAATGAAAGAAATTGGATGTTTAGTATTTAATTCTATTAAATACCAAACCAAGCAAAAACTACCCTTTGATAGTTTATCTTCAAACATCTGTTACAGGTGAGCATCTTTCTTCCTGCAAAAGCAAAAAGCAGATGTACTGGTTACATCTTTTATCCTTCCTTAATGATTGTGCACAATGGGAGAATAAAAAGCAAATTGAGCCCTATCTGAATTTACCAACTTGTACTTATTAATTATCATATAATATTGCATGGAGATATGTTAGTTTGTGATGTTAGATTCTAAGCAAATCTCACAAAACTTTGAAAAATATTTTACTATATCTGATCACTGTAAGCACCTGCTTTTAATTTTAGCAAATCATATTTAGAACAATGTATTAAAAACTTGGCTTTCATCTGTTCTCATGATTAGAACCTCCAAATTAATCACATTCTCTACTCAACACATTCATTTATTCACTCTACCACCTTCATTCAGATATGATTTCTAATGAGTTAATATCTCTATATGGGTCTATAGTTAATTTGAAGCAGTATTGGTTATGAAAAAGCAGTTCCTACAATTATTTTGGACATATAGGACATATATATGTTTAAGTTCTCATTGGCCATTCCCCCCCCTTTTTTTTTTAAAGATTTCTTTATTTATGCATACAGAACTGGGGTACAGGCCAGAGCAGAGGTGCAGGAGTAGTGATAGGATTCACCAGAGACAGAGTGGGGAGCAGAACAGGCAGACTGATGAAATACACTGCTGAAGGGAGCAGCAGGTGGGACAGGAGAGGTCTGCCACACTATGTGGGTCACCTCCCTGGTTGAAGATTGAACCTGTGCTGAAGCAGCGGTGGCTAGCTTCTTAGTGCTGTACTTCAACCCACTGCACCACCAGGAGGGCCCTGTCCACTCCCCTTTATTATTTTTTTAAATTATTTTTTAAAGTTTATTTTTATTATTTTTTTAAATTATTTTATTATTATTATTTTTTTTGCATCACTCTTCATTTTGTACATCTTTTCATATAGGTTGTAATCCCAGTGGATTTCCCACCACCAATTCACCCATGTGGCATCACCATAGTCCTGTGTGCTTTTCCTGCCCCAGTTTTGATCCTAATTCCCCCTCAGCTCCCCTTTAAATCTTAGAAAGATTGCCCAAGTTCTCATATATCTTTGTTCATATGTCCTCACTGAACCAGCATGTCATCCTCTGATTTTTTTGTTTGTTTGTTTTATTTCTCATTGGGAAATACAATCTGGTGTTACAGTCAGTAGCAACAAAAGTGCTAATTAGCAGAAGAATGCAATTAGTAGTTACCTCAAATATTTTCAGGTAACTTCTGTTTCTGTCAAATACTTACAGTATATGTCAGCATTTTTCATTTTACACAATGTGAACTCAACAAAACTGTAAAACACTGGAATAAGATAAGCACCAAAACAACTCAATGTTAGTGGGGTGGAGAACTCAAGTCATTTCTCCAGCCTAGAAGACACATACATGTCTTTGTTACCCACCAGCAATGGTCCCTCTGAGTCTCCAGAAGAGTCCTGAGCCTATATCTTTTCTGTCTCTGTATTTCATGGGACTATCAGGTGTCTAAACATATAACAAGAGCTCAATATTTACAAGAATCAGGGTGGAAGGACTTGCCTTACCGTCCTCAAACCACTCATCTTCTGAAGCAGGGGAAAGACTGCTGTCCCTTCTTTGAGATCTGTGCCTCTCACTGCTCCTCCTGTAGTTGCAGTGAGGACTGACAACGAGAACATGCCACCTTTCTGGACGTGTGACTCTGGATCAGGCCTAGAGCTCGGAAGAGCATTTTCACAATGAAACTGAAGGGAGAGATTACTTCCCTGGGGGCAGAGCTGGGAGGATGTAAGCCCTGGGACAGGCGGCAGCTTTGAATCTAGTCTTAGAGAGAAAACCAGGAAAGAAGGCAAGCTGTATGCAAGAAAGGCTGAAGAAGGACTGGGAAGTTGACGAAACATAGAGTGCATGACACCCACCCTCTCACAGTTGTCTATGCTATATGTTTTTCACCCTTACAAGAACTTGTGAGCAAGACCACTTTACAAGCTAGTCTGCATGGTACCTCCATGATCATTTTAAAAAGCTAAGGCAGACACACTCCCATGTCAGGATGCATGTTGTGTGCTGCAGGATTAGATTTCAGACCATACTCAGCCTCAGCAGCTTCCTACACAGGCTGCGTGAAGTGGCTGTGAGTAGACATGCAGATTTGGGCCTTTCGTTTCCATTTTCTGAATGAGAAATCTGAGGTTCCCACATGTGAGATAACGCTGTGTTTTCATATTTGTTATTTAATGAAGGGATTTCGTAAAATGCCCAATTTCCCAGTTAGCAGGGTTAGGATTCACAACTGCATGCCTATAAAGATTAGTTTATTTCCTATCTAATTACTTGTTCATGTGCTCTCATTACCATGGTTGATGTCTCCCTCCATCTTCCCTTTGTTTTCTCCCCACAGGTTTATTTTACATATATCTACTCTCACCTCTGGCCCTGCTTCTTCAACAGTGTAGGCTAGAGGTATAATCAGGTCACTCTCATGGAAACAAAGACCATGGTCTCATTATTTTCATGGGGCCACTCAATCCAGGGTAGATTGCCAGTCAGTGTTTTGGAATAAGCAGATAGAAATTGATAAAAGTATAAGATTTTACTGCTCACAAGCAAAAACTAATGTTGCTTCTTCTACACAATTTATATCTGGAACCAGGGCTCAGGGAGGATGACAAAGACATTTCCCATCCAAAATTATGGGAACTCATGCCCCTAAAGAGCTGCAGATATCAGATTGTACAGAGTTGGGTATGTCCAGTTTTGCCAAGTGAGTCTAACTTCAATAAGAAGGCATATTTGAAAATGCACAAAATGATGGAAAAATAAACTATTGAGAAAAAAAAGAAGAAGAAGAAGGCATATCTGTAAGGTGAGTAACACATTACCTGGGTAATATAGACGTGCTTGGGAAAGGTATTCCCGTATTCAGTTTGGTCCGACAAATTTCCTGGAACAATTATTTATTAAGTGCTAGACGTTTCTAAACTACATCTAGCTGAAGTTACTTATAAGTCATCAACACTTGTGAAACTACAACGATCAAGAGCCTTTGGGCACAGCATTATATGCAATATTCACATTTTGAAAAGAAAATAGGCAGAGGTGGACAGCTAACCTCTGGCAATTTGTAATCAAAGCATAAAGCAGTGCTTAGTTTTCGAGGAACTAGTACACTAGGCACATCTTAGGAGGGAATTAAGTAAAGGAATAAGATGCAAATACCAGCTACCAAACTACAAGAGAAAGTGGAGACTTAACTTCAGAAATAAGAAAAAAAAAAACAACAACTTGTATTTATAAACAGGTAGGGCTAGAGATAGAACAGAGAAATTCAATGACTAGGAGTAAGATCTGGTCTACTCCTAATCAGGTAGCAGTGACTTCACAGGAAGCAGTAAGAAAAGCAGAGATATAGGAAGCAGGCAACCAGACTGGTTTCTCCAAATGAACAAAGCCAACCTCAAGAAGCCTTCATGCTCAAATAGATGCACAGTATATATTCCTGAGGATTTACATATATGTGTATAGGTTTGATATAATAGGTTGGGTATGGTACCAAAATCTGCATTGCCAGTCACTCCAGCTGCTGCTGCTGTTTATGATAGGTGTACCTCAAAATTTGAGCAGCCATAGAGGAAAATGAGGAAATAAGAAATAGGGGAATAATGTTAAGAGATAGTAACAAGGAAGAGTTCTCAGAAGATGGGATTCCCCCTACTGGGCTCGGAAAAATGCAAACAAAGATGACTTGAATTTGCACTAGGATTCAATAAATTGGTGGGCAAAAACTAGATCTCAGTCATTCAATACTTTTTGAGGTACAGACATCCCATAGGTTAATCAATAACTTTCATGTCAATTTTATCACTAGTGAAAATGAAATAGCCATAGCAGCAACATTGAGGATGGTAAAATCTATCTTTATTTTAGAATATGATATTTTTGAAATGTTAGAAGGCTTCAACCTTTGAAAATTTAAAGTGCATTTTGATTTTCAAAATGTGGTATTTTTTTTTGGTAATGCTAATCTCAAATTTTTATAATGTTAATCCCAAATTTGGCTTGTCTTTGAATAGAGGAGCCAAGGGTGTTGTGTGTTCATTCTTTGGGGCTTGTGTTTTGCTTGCCTCTTATGGAAGGCAAATTAAGGCCAAAGACCTCATTTTCATTGACTCACACACCAAATGACCTATTTCAAGATGAGAGTAAACAGCAGTCATGTGGACAGCCTTTCACTGTACAGCAGGTGTGGACACCTGTAACTACTTAATTCCAGCCAAGGTAATCACCTCTCTCTGTCAAGGCAGCTGGCTCATGTCAAGCCTGGTCTGCCATTACTGAAACTATTTGGAGAAATTAAGTCATGGCTTTCCCTCAAATGATGCAGCAATGGAAGAGATTTGGATGCCAGGGAACTGCTTCAGTCAATAGAGCATGCAGTTTAAGCCACATCTCACAGCATTCTGGCGGGCAAGGCTGTAAACAGCACTTGTACAGCAGTGTCCTGAGCCAGACATCAGCCTGCAAAGGGCACCACCTGCCAAAGGTGACATCTATAAGGACCTAGAAAAGTGTTATGTGAGAGGGTAAAAAAGACATTCTGAGAAAAGAAGTACAGCACTACTAGATTTCTGTGCTAAATTTAGCTGTAACCAAGTTGACCCTGCAGTTGGTTGTTTTACTATTTATTCACTGTCTAAGGTGTACATGCACATGTATAGGTGAGTCTAGGATGTAATGGTGGAATCACCCTCACCCTTAAAATACACACACTAAATTGTTCAGGTTGTAATCACTACAAATAGGTTCCCATTTCACTGGAGATTAGCAGACACTCATTACCATTTATCAAATTAGGCATAAGGAGAGCAAACTACTAAGGCATTAGCTCTTCCTAATGATGCAACTGTGCCCTAACTCTTTAAGACTGTAGAAGACTATATTTTAGTTTCTATTCCAAGGCCTCAAACACAAAGCTTTATACATAGCACTTGTTGGGGGAGAGGGCGATAAAATGTTTTGAATACTATGTTGACTTACAAATATACATCTGTCAAAACTCATCAACTTTTCTTTTTATGTATGTAAAGACCTTTGCAATTACCAATAAAGTTGTTAAAATATATAAGACACCTAATGATTAATAAAGAGTTGTCATTTCATGTGCACATATTAGTTTATATGGCTGCTTATCAAGTCATTGCAAATTAGGAGACTTACAGAAATACAAATTTATCATGTCAGTACTTTCATAGGTCGAAAGTCCAGCACAGAATAACATGGTTCTCTGATGAGAGTATCCTAAAGCTAAAATAAAGGCAGGATTCAGTTCCTTGGAATTTTAAGACTGAGATCCTTGTTTCTTTCTGTCTGACAGCTAGAAGACACCCTCAGGCTTATGTTTTTACAGGATATTTTTAAGATTTTTTTTTCTTATTTATTCATACAGAACTGGGGTACAGGCCAGAGATGCGGAGGGTGAGAGGATTCACCAAGGACAGAGTGGGGAGCAGAACAGGCAGATGATCAAAGTAAACTGCTGAGGGGAGCAGCGGGCGGGTCAGGAGAGGTCTGCCAGGCCATGTGGATCTCCTCTGGGGCAGGCATCCACTTGGGCAGGAGGGGATTGAACTCATGCGGAAGTGGCTTAAGCTTCTCAGTGCAGCGCTTTAACCCGCTGCACCACCAGGGAGAGCCCATTTTACAGGCTATTTTAAAGCATTTTTTCAATGAAATAGCAACAGAACAATATGCAATCACAAACTCTGAATATTGTAATGAATTCCTGGAGGTCAAATAGTTCTAGTGCCTTGGGGTAAGAGGGTAGCTACATAATTCTGAAAAAAATGAGTATGCAATCTATTTTTGAAATCTCCAGGGAAAGAAATCTTGCCTTTTCAGTAGATAATCGTATTCTAATATATTTTCTTAAATGTCAGTGTCCATTTATTTAGTCCATTTCAACCAATAATTAAATGTTTAAATTAAGAGCTCAAAAAGTGGAGATTATAATACTGTTGAAAACAGGTTTTTATATTTTTAAAAATATATTATCTGTATTATTTTCTCTATGTTATGTACAATTTTATAAATAGAAAGTAGTTACTGACAGTTCATATACATATAGCTAAAGCTTCCTGTACCCTTTCCGGAGCATTTTCTCAGTTTGTTCCACCAAAGCTTTCATCCTAGAAAATGTCAAAACATCATTAAAAGCTCTCTTTATTACAACAGTACAACAGCCCTTCCAAATATTTTAATTTTTTATTTTTTAATTTTGTTTTTCTCTAGTGTGTCATGGACTGAAAAGGACATTTATAGATGGCCTAGGTGGATTAGGAAGGTGGATTTGTGGTGCTCTTTGACAACTTAGTCTGACAGACATAGGTGGGCTGTATTCTTTCCTCTCAAGGAAGACCAGTATGATGTGATTTCTTTGCAAATGCAAGGTTTTTTCTCTTTCTTAATAACAAGTCATGAATAAGAAATTGAGACAGTGTTGCAACTCTGAGCGTTATCACAAATTTTAAAGAATATTCAGGAAGTGTAATTCAGTCAGTTATTTTCCCCAAAGATATAAAAATAGGAAAGAGAAGACATGGCAAATTAACCTCCATGAGGATAATACAAGAAGAAACGCCTACTACCAACCTAGGCCGAGAGACCATTCCCCAGTTATAGTCAAGAATTAGTATTTCTCACGCCCTTATCATAGTCATGTCTAATTATGAATCTTGGAGCTGCTTTTACTTGCTAGTGGACAACTGCCTATTAGTCTGTCCCCACACAGATTGAAACACACCTGGTTATGGTGGTTAATCAATATACCACTGAAAAGCTGAGTTCTCAGACATAAAAATGCACAGTAAATATCATTTCAATAAATCATTAATTTTATAGCCAGGAACAAAGCTACAGAGATATTTAGAAACATTCAGTTTCACATTTCTTGAACTCAGATTTCCTACCTCCCAGCTCGAGACAGAGTACATAAAGAAAATCAAATAGTACATTAGACATTAATTTCCAGAAGATATAAGTAAATCACAAGTCCAAGTCAACATTTGCTTTGAAATATGAAGTTGTACAATATAACTGGAAGAAAATTGGTGGCAAAATTAAAACACTAGGTTCAAGTCTAGGTTCTGCCATCACAGATACAATTCCACAGGCAGTACTGTTCTCATCTTGACAGTTACAAGATCAGAATGCTTTGGAAGACTTCTTTTAGCTTTAAATAGTACTACTTTATTGTTCTTGCCTTCACCAGCATACCTGCAAAGCAGCATAGAATCACTTATGGATTATTTCTGTACCTTCTTTTTAAAATTTATTTATTTATTCATACAGAACTGGGGTACAGGCCAGAGATGCAGGGGGTGAAAGGATTCACCAGAGACAGAGTGGGGAGCAGAACAGGCACATCGACAAAGTACACTGCTGAGGGGAGCAGCGGGCAGGTCAGGAGAGGTCTGCCACACCATGTGGGTCTCCTCCGGGGCAGGAGGGGATCAAACTCATGCGGAATTGGCTAAAGCTTCTTAGTGCTGTGCTTTAACCCGCCTAGGCACCAGGGAGGGCCCTATTTCTGTACTTTCAATGGCTCCCTTTCCTCTTCCTGGCCTCTGATCCTGGACTTTTTCTAAGTTCAGACCTTGGGCTTTTGTTCTCTCATTTTATTTCTATTGAGATTCTCATCAACTCGTATATACCTTTAGTCATAACTTATACATAATTGATTTACTCACCCCATACTGGATTGGTAGGGTAGTTGTCAACTTTGTGTCGCATATACATCTGGAAGTACTTTCCTTTTCTCCATTACCACTACTACAGACTGAATCTAAAGTTCTGTTTTCTTGCAAGATTTAAAATTTCCCCCAAGTATCTTTCTGTTTTCATATGTTATTCCTTTCCATTCATCTTTTTATGGCCATCTAGGTCATAATTTAAAATGGACCCTGAACATTTCACATACCCCAATTTAAAATTCAAATTTATTTCTCCATTGATCTTCCATTAACAGAAAAAGGTCTAATCACTTTCATGGCCATATCAACCACTTCCAAGTATTAGACTTCATCTAACCATACTAACATTCTCCTCCATCACTACTCACAACTAAATGACTTTCCAAAAGACTGTGAACCCCAGGGCATGAGTGAGATTTCATTTTTACACATTCAAAGTCAACCACAGTAGCAATATAGGTTTATAGACTTAATTAATTCAGCAGCATTGGTGAGAAAAGATACAATGAACAAAGAGATAACTTGCAGGGTATTTTTAAAGTATTGAACACTAAGAATTTAGTGTTTTTACATTTTCCTTATTTTTCTAATGCAAGCTGTGATAGCAAATAGGAATAAAATTATTAAATATAGGTCTCTGATTCGCCTGTCTCTGTATTCTTCTGTCCTAAAATAAAGCTAAAAAAAAAAGGGCTTTAAAGGAAGATGTCAATAGAGTTCTGATGAAATCTTGTGCTAGACCAGCATTTATATTTCTGTGTATTAGTCATCCTAGATTATAAATCCAACCCTGGCTCTTAATTATTCAGAAACCAAGGGATTCATTTACTGCTGCTACATTATAGCATGTTAATCTAAGACCAATTTAACATTGCATGTATTTATTTTGTATGTGTTCTATTTCTTAAAAGGTTTTAAATGTTTAAAATCTTTAGAAAGCTATGTATTTTTGTACAGTTTTCTATGACTCCAAGAGAATTTATGTGTCTTGGGTTGTTATCTAACATTCCTAGTTAGCCCCTTACACAATTCAGTGGACATGTGGGCTGCATATTTAAGGTAGCAAATTTTATGCCATCTGGTTTGGGTACCTAGCATATCTTAGTAGTAAGCTATACTTGCAAGATAATTTTGCAAAATGAGAGCTTCTAAGGCTGTAACCAGCTTTATCTGTACTAATTTGAAGCTTATCTCCAAACTCCCAGCATGTTTTGGGAATATCATCTAAGGTAAAAGTTTTCAATTGTGGATATTTTGCATTTACGCTTCTATTATCTCATTATTTTGTAGTTATATCTATTATTTTCACAAAGAGTAATATTTACTCTGCTTTTTTCCATATCTCTCCCATTCTGTAAATTTTTCATGAAAGTAGACAGAGTTAGAAACTAGCCAGAGTTTCTCAACACATCCATATGGCCAAAAATAAATCTATTCTGGAAAAGGTCTCAATATATGGATTTATGATCAATTGCATCATTGTAATAGTAGATGGCTAATGAAGTAATTGAGTATAGAAGGCCTCTAAGTTTACAGTTCTCTTTTGGGATTCTGTCTTATACATATCACCACAAAATTCATAAAAAAAATATCATATTCTGTTCCTCAAACTGCTAAACATGGAGCTTCCCTACAGCCCAGCAATCCCATTCGTAGGTATCTACCCAAAAGACACAAAAACACTGATTGAAAAAGATACTTGTACCCCCATGTTTATTGCTGCTTTATTTACAATTGGAAAAACATGGAAGCAGCCCTAATGCCCAAAAGTAGATGACTGGATAAAAAAGATGTGGTATATATACACAATGGAATATTACTCAGCAACCAAAAAAGAGAAACGCATGTCTTTTGCAGCAACTTGGATGGAGCTGGAAAAGATCATGCTTAGTGAGATAAGCCAGAAAGAGAAAGAAAAATACCGGATGGTTTCACTCATAGCAGGAATATAATGGACCGGGCGAGAAAATAACAAAAATAATGAACAACCATATACCAGAGACATTTTGTGGGGGTGGAGTGGGGAATGGGATCAAAAACGGGGGTGGGGGGGGAAGGGAGGAAAATGCACAGGACTATGGTGGAGGCACACGGGTGATTTGGTGATGGGAAACCCACGGGGATTACAATCGAGATGGAAAAAAAAATGTGCAAAATGATGTAAAAATAAACTTTCGTAATAATTTAAAATAAATAAATAAATAAAAATATATCATATTCCTTTATTTTAATCATCATTCATTAAATATATATGAATATGTCCTGTGTGCTAGTTATGATACAAGGTTTTAAAAAATGGAGCATTGGAAAGAAACAATGACATATCTGCTTATCCCTTTTTTCTAGTTTATAACCTTGAAAACTAACAGGAGGCTTTTCAATAACTGAAAGTAATTACAGCCCACCTAGCACATTTTCCAATAATGAAGTTTATACTTCTTTCTTCTTTCTCTCCTCTTCTTGAAAGCATCCCTCATTGAGATGGAGGGAAAACAAGTCTTAGTTTTTACCAAGTTCTAGTCATAAATATTAAGAGAAAGAAAGTGTAGAAACTAAGCAAAGCCATTCAATATTTAATGAGCAACTACTATAATGGTTTGTTCCTTTTTTAGTTCAGTATTTGATGAACAGGCACCATGTGATAGGAGCCAGCTCTGGCAATGTGCCATAGTTAGGTCAGAGTAAGGAAAAGAATGGAGTTAAAAAAAAAAATCTGTTCTCCAAACATTTTTGCTTACTTTGAGTATACTTTTCTAATCTAGCCGCTGGAAACAAATGGCCTGAATGATACCTAATCATTACTAGCCTCAAGTCATCAGTTTACTGTTCAGTGTATCAATTTCAACTACATTTATTTAAAAATAGGGGAAGATACACAAAGAAGCAAAAATCTTATTTGTATTATCTAAACATTGGCCTGAAATGTCAGTGGGTTGTTTATATTGCCTCATTTAATGAGTAGAAGTTTAGTTACCTGGAATGGAGGGACTACATTTGGATAATCCAAGACTGTGAAGAATTTTTCCATCATAAAAAGCTACCACTCCCTTCTGGGTATTACTGATTCTGCCTCTTCATCATCTGAGAGTCAAGCATGCTGTGTTGATCAAGTTTGTCCCACTGAGTACAGCCCTCATAAGCACACTGAGCTCACTTGCTTTAGGTTTTCTATATTCTACATGCCCAGAGGAACAGTGACAGGAAACTTTTGGGTTTAATAACAACTGCAAATGCTCAATAAAATTAAACAGTATCCAGGTTTGTCAGCTTCCCTAGAGCAATAAGACAATATTGCTTTTACAAATTATATAACTCTGCTTGCTTTATGCCATTCTCCTGTTGAGTAACATCTACTTCTCTCTACTCATTAGATCATGTTCAAGTTTATCCAGTCCACATCTGTGCCCTTTCCACAACCTCAAGCCCCTGTTCCCATTCTGACAGCCTCTATTATACTGGGCCCCAAACACTTTTCTCTGGATCCCACTGCTTTTATTCTTAAAAGACATATAGCGAATTTTTCTCTGTATTTCCTCCTCTCTTAACTGAACGTCATTTAAATTCTAATAACATTATGTGTATATCTCACATATTTGAGTACTAAATTATATACTGTTTTCAAACTATATGGAAAGAATCAAACAAAGAGTGATGAATCAGGCTGTTTCTATATTTTGAACCAAATGATCTGACAAATCAGGCTCTTAAAACACTGACCCCATGAACCCAACTTAGTCTGTTTATCAAAGTAGAAAAAATTACTTGTTCGAGAATATTCATCATAATTGGGGGTAGACACTTGAGCTAAATTTCCAACATTAGGGAAGTAGGGGACTAAATTACATTGTATCAACTCCATTGTGTTGATAATACAATTGTGAAGTAACATGGGGAGTATAATAACAAATTAAGGAAATAAAATTTAAAAAGTGGGATTACTGGCCCTCCCTGGTGGCGCAGTGGGTTAAAGCACTGCACTGAGAAGCTAAAGCCACTTCCACATGAGTTCGATTTCCGCCTGCCCCGGAGGAGACCACATGGCGTGACAGACCTCTCCTGACCCGCCCACTGCTCCCCTCAGCAGTGTACTTCGTTGATCCTTCCTGTTCTGCTCCCCACTTTATCTCTGGTGTATCCTCTCACCACTCCTGAGTCTCTGGCCTGTACCCCAGTTCTGTATGTACAAATAAATAAATCTTTAAAAAAAAAAGTGGGATTACTGTTGCTGCAATTTTATGTGACATGTCCGTATACAGAGGAGAAATTGTGTTGGGGATTAAAGAGAGAGCACTTGCATGCAGATACACACTAACTGAAAGTATGATTAGGATTACAATCCATGCAGGGATGGCCTTTTTCTACTTATTTGTGTAGAAATAAATCACAGTAAATAGGATCTCTTTCTAGTAGCTTCAGGACAGGTTATTTGTTTCCATAGGTGCTATGGTCCCCAAACCTAGAATAATGACTGGAACATATTTCATAAATAATATTTTGGGATGAGTAAGTATATGTTTTATGAGTGACAGAATTATAGATGATTTCATTATTTTCTGTTTCTATTAACTGTTATTACAGTAAACTTGGTGGAAATAAAGAGGGAACAATATGAAGAAAGACACATCAGTAACTAAACACATTCTTGATCCTTACATGGACATGATGGGATAATCCCATGTGTGAGAAAGAGAAAACAGTTCATTTACTAATATTACCTAATTTATGTTATTAATAATAACCCACTATGATGGAAAGTGTCTCATCTTATATATGACGAGATTTAGGCTCAGATAAGTAATGCCTAAGACACTTATCAGTGTTATTGTTCAAACACACAGTGGTGATACGATAGACAGTGTTTCTCTATTTAAATGTCTTTAAGTACAAGGCAAAAATAAACTAAAGATTTATCAAGGTCATAGGTCATGTAACTGCTTGGTCAAGTAGGATTTAAAGTCACAGGCAAGAGTTGGTGTCCAGAGATGGCACAGCACCTCATCAATGGTTCTCTTTCTAGAATTACAGACATACAAGGCAGAAAATTAAATTTTAAAAAATTAATAAAGTAATCACAGTTCCTTGAACAGCATTCAGGTTCATATACCATTCCTTCCCAATACTTGAGATTATGACAACCATAACTGATAGGATATGCAGTGTCAAGGCTCTGAATTATGTGTCTCAATTTATGAAATTGTAATCTTCCATGTATTTGAATGCTGATGGATTGTACTAAGTGATTGGATTTCAAGTGAGCAGAGAAGTATAATCAACATTACAATTTCATGTGAAGATGGCCTTTTTCTCCTTATATCTGTGGAAATAAATGACAGTAATGGCATCTCTTCATTTACTTAGTTTAAGTGTTTTCCATGAACTTGTGATCAAAGGAAGGTTTAATCTCATGAAAGAATGCTCAATGGAATGCTTTACCAGCTTGAACTGCAACTGTTTCCATACAAAATCTGTGGATTGCCTATATGTGTATTTTAGAATATATTGTGAATTCATGTGTGTTTACATGCATACACATATGACATAAGGGCTAGAATTAGTTAGGAAGCATCATTTATTTTTAGTCTCGCAGTCTTGCTTATGTTCAAAGTCTGATTCTAAAACAATGATGGTAGACATTCTTAGGTCAGTCTCAGAACTCTAGAGAACTCTGGATCCTCTATATCTATTCAGATTGAAAATTTGGTCACTGTGATTTTTTTGTTTCTCCAAATTTCATATACTATAACTTAATTATCAATATAATGGTATTTCAATGTTGGACCTTTAGCAAGTGATTAAGTCATGAAGGTTGAATTTTCATGAGTGTCTCCAGAAGCCAGAAAAGACAAATATTTATGAACCAAGAAGCAGGCTCTTAGCAGACATCAAAGTCTTAGTGACTTGACCTTGGAATACAAAAAATAAATTTCCATTGTTTAAGTCACCCAGTTTATGACATTTTTGTCATAGCAGTTCAAATGGAGTGGTTTAAAAATCTATAACAAAGAACCATAGGGTAGGAAACACAAATGTATTTCCCATAGCTCTGGAGGAAACTGGCCAGGGTTCCAATAAGGTCAAGTTCTGATGAAGACCTTCTTCTGGGCTGCCAAATTCTGTCTATCTTCACAAAGCAGAGAAGATGAGAGAGCTCTTTTGGGTTTCTTTCATAAGGGCACTGATGCTATTAATAGGGTTCTACCCTCATGACCTAACCCCTCCCAAAGGCCTTACCTCGTAATATCATCATAATGGGGTTAGGGTTTTGACATGTGGATTTGGAAGGACATAAAGTTATGTTCATAACAGTCCTCACACTTTATTTATTTATATTTTATCAACAGGGACATGCAAAGAAAGAGGGAAAACTGGAAATCAGAACATTTCTGTGATTTCTCATTAAAAATGAGAGCAAAATCTTTATTATTTTATTTAAAATTGTAGCTTATTCTCACCCTCTCTGGTGCTCAGTCCTACCAAATATCCTGTTGTATATGTCCTTAATTAAGTTTTTCCCTATCACATTAGGCATGTATTTACTAATTTTATTTTATGCCTTCTACCATTAGCCTTCCATGAGTATCAGGATTTGTGTCTATTTTGACACTTAGATTCTCTTTAATGCTAGAATATTGCCTGGCACACAGACTAGGCATTTACTGTATTGGTGAATGACTTAAAAAAGAAAATTTATAATTTAATGGGAAATACAAATAACTAGTAAAAAAAAGATTTCATCAAGTTCTCTTAGTTTAATGGTTTCTTCTCAATAGCTGAATCTTCTGAACAGTTTAGGAAGAATTCATGATGTTCCTATTAATTTTGACTTTCTGAATAGCAATTCAAATAACTGGAGAACATGAAGCTGTTCTTCACTTTAAATTGGGTTAAAAGAACACGCTTAACTTTTTTTTAGCCATTCTACATCATCATGATAAAGTCAGCTATTAAACTACTGCTATGTGTATAAATTGTGATTTGTTTCCTTTGCAAAGATTTGTTAGTGATCTTGAGAGCTAAACACTCTTAGTTGTATTTCTTCCTTTTGTTTGCTCTTTTCTGTCATGCTCCTAGCTATGACATTGTGTACTGCGTGTACACATGCCTACTGCTGTTTATTCTACTTCCACACCTGTCCATAAGTGATTGTCTTCATATATTTTGGACTGATTTTTACAGGATTCTTATAATATAAATTAAAAAAAATAAACAAACAGGCATTAAGTGAGTACATGAGGGTCATTCTTATAAGAGGCACTCATTTTGCTGTCTTCCTACTTCTTGGTTCTTAAGTCTGTGTGAGAGAGGTGAGATTGATAGTCATTTAAATTATGACAGGAGAAGTGCTACTGTCAGTTGGGTCACAAGGTACTTTGGTCACTCAAATTCCTTCTGCCAATATGGATGACTTCTCTATCTGCTCTTATGACCAACTCCATATAAGCAGAACTAAATACATAGCACTAGAAGGGATATCAATTAAGTTTCTTTTATTAGAGAAACCTTACTCTTAAAATGTGCCCATTAACAAAAAAATACTTTATCTCCCTTTGGACAATGTTTTATAGGAGAATATATTCTTGTGAAAGCAGTTAATGGTGGACCCTTTTTAAAAGAAAGGAAAAAGCAGCTTCCCCCCCCTTAGTTATTTTAATAATAATATAAAGGTTTATGATAATCTTGACAAATTAACATTAACTAGATTTAAATAGCATAAGGAATCCATGCAGCCATAGATGTTTTGTTATTTAACAAGTGCTCCTACAGCTGTAAATGTTATATTTAGAGTTTCTGTTGTGTGATGTGTTCTGAGCTTCTGTTTTATTCTTTATTCTGGGTGGAGGGCTGGAGGGAATTAACCATCTAAGTGTAAAAATAGCAAAGTTCTTTTAATGGTCTTTCATATAAATTGTCAAAAGTCAGAATATTTGCCATCCCCTTTCTGTAAAACAAATCCCAAGGTTTCTCGGAGAACCTAAATTCCACAGTGCATTGCTACTGCATGCAAAGCCTGAGGAAGATTTCTGGCTCCACCCAGTAGAGGGTAGTGTTACCTAGAGATCTCAGCGTGAGTCCAGAACAGATGGAGCAAGGAAAGCAGCATGCAGAATACAGAATGGGTAACTACCTACCTCTCTCAGTCTTGAGTCACCAATTACAAATGCTTGCCTATAAAATAGCAACCTCAAGCAAGTGTAGAAATGTACTCCTCCTCAATCGTTTGCCACTATTCCCAAAATGGACACATTACTCATTGCTACTGGAATATGAACAGGAATTTAAACTTCTGCAATCTGTGTTGTTTTCTGAAATTTAAAGTTTGTTCTATGAATACATTCATTTATATAAAATACAGCAGCTTGTCTATACATATTGAACATTTAAAAATTACAGTTGAAAGTAGCAGATTTTTCCTCCTGCAAAAATATTGAAGAAGTATTTATAAAGTCTGATTATGTTTAATATCATTCTGAGAAAAGGAAATTTAATTGTACTTTTTAATATATGACTAAAAAGTGTTATGGACTTGTCACAAACTGATCTTCAAGTTCCCAGTGTATCACGTATAGTGACAATATATAGCGTCACTATGAAAATGTGAATCTCAATCAGCCTGCCACTGATTTGGAGCATTTCCCATGAGACAGTCCTCTGTGAGCCACAGGGCATCTACAAATGCATTTTGAAATAACAAGAGTGTTTGGTAGGATAAGACTGATATATAGAAAGAATCCACAAACAGATGCTTTACAATGCGTTCTGGTCAACACAAATAATCATTCAGTAGTAGACACGAAAGTATTTGCTGACAAAATGACAAAAGAGATACATTAAGGTCTAAGTAGGAAATATATGGTTAATGGAAATGTTAAATGAGTATCATTATAAAAAAAATTAAAAATAGGCAACTCTTGTTAAAATAACTGCAAGGGAAAGGTGCTGTGCATATGCGCAATGCTATCTATCATTATTACAACTTGGGAGTTCACCATCCGCATGATAGCCTGTTGTTGGTGATCAAAGAAAAGCACTTTAGCCCCTCTCAACTTCTGCTGCTTCATGCATCTTTATTGCTATGAGAGGGCCTACATTAAGTTGTTATTCTTCAACATAAATGCTGAAGACTGAGAGAGGAAGGAGTTAACAGGGATGATGTAATCCTTCCTGCACCAGGCAAGTGCTGTGCACTGTGCAAGTCGCAGGCTGGAAGTCAGCCATCTGTCTCTCCATGCAAAGCACCACCTATGCTATTCCTGGCTATGAGACTGCTTCTTTTAGGGGAGTTAAAGTTTCTCAGATCAGAAAGCCTGGCTACTCCACGAAAAATAAAATCATGCTTCTCCTCCCTAGCCCTCTCCCCAAACCTTTTGCCCACAGCTACTAAAGTGCAATAAAATGTAAGAGTGGGAAGCAATTGCTATGGCAACAAAGTGTACTCTAATAATGAAGAAGGTTTCTAACAAGCAGGAACAGCTAGAACTTTAAGGGTGTCAGAAAGGAAGTATACTTGGAAAAGGAAGGAAAAAAAAATACTGAAAGTTAAGTTTTTCATTTCCCTGCATATATATATATATATTGGCCCAGTTAGAAAAGTAGGACTCAAGTTTGGTGAACTACTACCAAGGGCTATGAACCAATGTTTTATACTTTCATAGGGTTTTGCTTTGGTATTGAGGGCTTTCTAAAAGGAGGTAGGAGAAATGATCCTCTTTGATTCAGAAAGAGGAAATAGGCTGTCATTCCGGGTATCAAGAAGTTTGTGGATCTAGATTCTACCTCATGCTTGACTTCCTAGTATTTGGACCAACCTATTTGCCATTTCTCTTTATCACAAGAACTACTTTAGAAAAATGCCTATCAAACTGGATAAGGAATAATAAATAACCCACAATGAATATAATAAGTAGTATAAATTCAGGAGCTAAAGAAAAATACAGAAGGACTAGTGAGAATCAGACATTGGGTTGAAGCAGACTGAATCTATTCTATTCTTTGTGAAACATTTAAATTAAGCATTCCGAGTTGACTACACTGTCCTGAGAAATAATTCAACTTCTGCATGTAGTGGTTGAAGCAACAAATGTAGATTTCTCATTCAAAGTCAGCTGTCAATCACACCTATAGAAGAAGCCCAGTTTCATTGGCATTCTCATGGTGAGAATTAAGATAGATTTTGCCAGTTGTGGGGATATGGTGAAAAACATTTGAGTTTCTCCTGTAAGAATTCAATGCTTTGATCTGAAAGTGACATATGTCACTTCCACTGGTAACCCATTGGTGAGAAAAACCCTATCCAATTTCAAGAAGGGGACAATGCATGATAACCTTCTCATGTATCTAGAGGAAGAAAGAGAACACAGATATAAGCATGACAATTCTCCTCATAAATTCCTGAGCATACCAGGAATTTTTTACAAAGTTTTACATAAGGCACATGTCAAGAATCTCTGTGAAAGTGCCTTGTCACCATTTGTACAAATAATCTCATTCTACTCACGAGATGTATATGAGGAGGGGGACAGTCAGTGTCTTTGGAAGCATAGTTAGACGGGCGGCACAGTCATTTGGATTCACACTCAGACTGACCATGTCAAGAGTTCAGTGGCAAGTTTTGCAGGGTGGATATTGGGCCTTGTCATCCATACAATGAGGGGAATACAAATTAAAGTACAAGGTTTTTGAAAACTGGAGAGCTGCAGATCCTCATGATAGATATTAGCACATTGTTTTCCTCTTCTGGTTCTTTGTTAATGATGTTCCCAACTTAAAAAACTAAAACAAAGTCTGTTTTCCTCCTCCTTTATCCCTATTTAAATTTTTCAAGCTCAAATCAAGATCCAGTTCTTTTTTTCTATATTTTGAATACCCATGGCACTAATTAGTACATATTTCTTTTAAAAATTAATGTATTGCTATCTACCCAAAATACAAAAAAATCACTGATTCAAAAAGACACCTGCATCCCATGTTTATTGGTGCTTTACTTATAATTGGAAAGGCATGGAAACAACCCCAAATGCCCAAAAGTGGATGACTGGATTAAAAAGATGTAGTGCATATACACAATGGAATATTACTCGGCAACCAAAAAAAAAGAAAAACATGCCTTTTGCAGCAACATGGATGGAGCTAGAAAAGACCATGCTAGTGAAATAAGCCAAAAAGAAAAGGGAAAATGCCAGATGGTTTCACTCATAGCAGTAGGAGTTTAAAGGACCAGGGGAGAAAATAATAATAATAATAATGATAAGCAACTATATACCAGAGACATTTTACAGGGATGGAGTAGGGAATGGGATCAAAAACAGTGGGGGAGAGGGAAGTGCACTGGACTATGGTGATGGTACATGGGTGATTTGGTGATGGGAAGTCCACAGGGATTACAAATGAGATGGGAAAAGGCACAAGATGATGTAAAAATAAACTATTATACTATTTAAAAAAATAATGTATTGCAGTATTCCAAGCATCCCACCTTTTTGCTCCACCCAACATAAGCCTTGTGGAAACAGTAACCTAACAGTTTCTCCACTAAAACATCTTATAGTGCTTAGCATAGACCAGTTTTAAAGATGGCAGACATTACATATTTACTGATTATGGTATTAATTAGAAAATGAAGAAGAATTTTTACTGATAGCAATGAACCCAGCTAATGCAAATATACTTTAAGGAACTATGTTGTCACTCAAAGCTTTAAAAGGCAAGTCTGTGATTTGGAGTCTTTAGTCACTGCACTTCTTTTAAGGCTTTCCCAGTTATATGGGAAAGTCATAGGTTAAAAAAAAAAAAGATGCAAGTGAGTAGGAAGTAATGAGAGCACTACAGAAGAGGAAAGAAGAATGGACTTGGAAGTTATCAATACCTTGGAATATATTCTTGACTTTAACATACACCAGCTATGTATGACGGGCCTCAAAATCTTCTCTATTAAATGGTATTCTTAGGTCCTCCCTGGTGGCGCAATTGGTTAAAGCACCACACTAAGAAGCTAAACCCTCTTCAGCATGAGTTTGATCCCCACCCTGAGGTGACCCACATGGCACGGCAGACCTCTCCTGTCCCGCCCGCTGCCACGGCTCTCCTCAGCAGTGTACTTCCTCAGTCGGCCTGTTCTGCTCCTGCTTTGTCTCTGGTGAATCCTCTCACTGACCCTGCACCTCTGGCCTGTACCCCAGTTCTGTATGTACAAATAAATAAATCTTAAAAAAAAAAAAAGGTATTCTTGCAAACCCCTTGTCCTAGTTCATAGACTGCTGTGAGAATTGAATACTGTCGTGTAAGTTAAACGAATGTGAAACTTGTAAAATACTTTACTTGTGTTATTTCAATATGGGTTTGTTAAGAAAGATCTAACTTGTGTCCGTCTTTTGTGCTATTGAAGTAATTTTAGGAAGGGCAGGAGTATATGCTGACCCCCTGACAACATATGTTCTGAACTCTTTGAAAGCCTCGTATCTAATCAGCACAAGGTCCTGTTGCTAATTGCAGGGGGTTTCTCCCTGGGCAACCAGTTCAGTTTGTAAAGTGCTATATTTATAACTTTCTGAAACATCAGTTCCCCTTAGAATCCCAGGAAATAAGAGTGTGATCTGATTGTAACTGTAGATTGCAGGTTGATATTGTCAGGCTGGCGGTGATTTCTAACAAAAGCAAAGCAGCAGGTATCGCTGAGAGAAGGGTACTAAAGCTTTCCGTATGTCTAAGAGAGATTGTGTCCCCTCCCTTCTTCTTGCCCTCACTGCCTCCCACCTGAACAGGAAAAGATCATGACTGGAGCCAGAGTAAAACTGCTCACCTGCTCCACTCTGGCATGGCTGGGCAGAGAAGTTGGTGGGGCTTGGGCAGGAGGGGGAAGATTACCAATGATAAGAGAAGCTCAGATGGGTTTTGTATCCTGTGAATGGGAAATAACAACAACCCTTTATGAACAGTAGGATTCTGTTCAGAAGCAACAGTAGGAGCCCAAAAGCACATCAACTAAGGAGTTGTGGCAGCAAGATTGGCTGATGTGACATGGCTGTGAAGGCAAGAGGCATTTTTTGAGTTTTGTGTCAACTTCTTTAGCTATATCCTTAGCTTTTTCAGACTTTATTTTTCTCATCTGAAAAATGGCAAAATAGAAGCAATAACAAAAACTACTTCAAACTTTTGGTATAAGAGCTAGAATGTTTACGGGAAGTGTCTTTCTTTTGATAAGAGTTTTCAGATCATTTCTAGTTATGGAAATTTATATAAATATTTTGAACTTCTGAAAGAGATCAAAGAAATGCTGATTAAGAACATTTGTGACATGGTAGTGAAGTAGACCTAGGAGCAAAAAAAAAAAAAAGCAACACATATTCAGCATTGTGGATATAACACAGTCAGTGAGCTCAAGAACAGCAAATGCAGATTTAGTAGCATGTGTTGTGTCATGTAAAGTCTGAAACTGTAGTTACAAGGATACCCAGCAAATCTGCAAATGCTAATCAAGAGCCTGCAAAGCTACCTATAGCCTATTACCCAGACCCTGTGAATATGTTAGTTAATCTGACAAAGGTTGCAGACAGAATTAAAGTTGCAAATCAGCAGATGTCAACATAAGAAGATTATGCTAGACTATTGGATGGATCCAATTTAATAAAAAAAGATCCTCAGACATAGGAGAGTGAGAAAATCAAAGGAAGAAATGCAATGACAGTAGAGTCAGAGTGGCATATTGAGGGATTCAACCAGACATTACTGGCTTTAAAGAAGGTGAAGGGAGACCATGAGCTCTGGAATGTGTGCAGTCCCTACCAGTTTGAAAGTGCAAGAAAAGGGATTTTCTCTTGGAGGCTCTAGAAGGAATATAGCTCAGCCTACACTGATTTTAGCCCAGGAATACCAATGTCAGCGCTCTAACATACAGGATTAGGAGGTCATAAATTAATAATTTTTAAAACCAATGTACTGTAACTTTGGTAATGGATAATGTGTACTATATACATATATTGAGATGTACAGTCATGCTACTGAAACACATATAGCTTTATAAGTCAAGGTAAATTAGGAAAAATAAAATGAAATAGAAACAGTAAATGTAAACATTGAAATCTGCAGCAACAGAAAATAAATGTAATAATCAAAAAGTAAAATATTTAATGCTAAGTAAAGTCATTTGAATGCTATTAAGTTATTTTCAGGTCAGAAATGTGAATTTTATGTAAAAAAAAAAGTTCAAAGTTCTAATGCAAACTATTGAATCAAAACAAAGTTGTCATTTTAAAAATAATCTGTCCTGCAGTCTAAAAAAGTAAGACAGAATCAGAGAGAGCCACCAAAATTCATTCTACTGATTGAGGCCAGGTAGTCTTTCTAACAATATAAATCAGATGTTGCTAAGAAATAGTTTAAAATCCTCTGTGGACATCACTAAATAATATATTTAGAATTTTATCTCCATGGGCCCTCCCTGGAAGTGCAACAGGTTAAAGAACAGCTATCCGAAGCCACTGCAGTAGGAGTTCAATCCCCACCAGGGAGGTGACCCACATGGTGTGGCAGACCTTTTCCGTCTCACCTGCTGTTACCCTCAGCACTGTATTTCATTTGATCTGCCTGATCTGCTCCCAACTCTGTCTCTGGTGAATCCTCTCACTCCCTGTACCGCTGGGCTATACCCCAGTTCTTATATGCATAAATAAATAAATCTTTTAAAAATTATCTATGTGATCTAATTTCATAATTTTCCAGATTCACACCCTTTCTATTGTATATGTAGATGGCAATCCAGCTAAAGCAAATACATTGCTGTTCTGAAATGTGTTGGATTTCCTATGTCTCTGAATAAATAGCATGCTTTCTACTTAAAATGTTCTTCATTCCCTTCAGTTTGCAAAATTTACTTGTCTAAAGACATCTAAAGGAGCACATTCCTTTTAGGTATTTTCTCTAATCCAGAAGACTGACTTGGATCCTGAAAGCAGGCATTTATCATTTTTTGACTGATCCACATCTAGTCCTTACCTCTTTTTGTTAACTCCTAGCTCTTCATTTGAGGAACTTGTCACTAAACACAGTATTTTGGGGAAAGGGATTCCAGGTGTCCTGTCTAAAAACTGAAGCTAGCAGGGCAAATTTTCTTTACTACAACCCCGTAAAACCCAAAGACAAGTATGTTACTTAAATTTCAATAAAGCTCCCAATGCTATTGTTCTCAGGACTTTGAATTTGATAGAAAGCAGTTGACTGTAAAAGGTGCAAAGGCCAAAAAACTAGATTTTAGTCTGCAGTACAATCTTATTCTACCGTATAGTCTTTGCTTCATTCCTGCCTCATTTCAAGATTAATTTTCCAGTTCCTCTACCATTTCCCCTAAAATATCACAATCGATTTTGTTCTCATGATCAAGAGTCCTAAGAAACAAATTCTCTGTTCCCTTCCCCCATCGTACACTGTTCATACACATTTTAACACTCATCACTTGTGTCGATGTAATGGATTTCACCATTCATAATTAGGATGGGATTGAGAAAACTGTCCATCTCATGACCAAGCTGGATACAGAACAGTTGTGTTTTATCTGATCAATCTACTGTGCTTTCTTTAGGGAATGACTTTTGGAGGTTTCATTTTTTGTTTTATATATATATATATATATATAGATGGAGCATTTCACAGAGAAAAATCACACTCAAACAGATGTGGTGTGATGAAGCCTAAGATGGATGCATATTAAGCTCTATGGGACAATCAAGGATGGGGGAGATAAAAATAGGGAGGCAGAGACACGTGAAGAAATAAATATAAACATAGGATATTAAGCTTAGATTGGGTATTTATGTATAACTGCAAAAGAATGACATGGAAAATTCACTCTGATGTGTGATAGGATCATATTAAGAAAATTGGCCCTCCCTGGTGGCGCAGTGGGTTAAAGCACAGCACTAAAAAGCTAAAGCCCCTTCCGCATGAGTTTGATTCCCGCCTGCCCCGGAGGTGACCACATGGTGTGGCAGACTTCTCCTGACCCACCCGCTGCTCCCCTCAGCAGTGTACTTCATTGATCTGCCTGTTTTGCTCCCCACTCTGTCTCTGGTGAAGCCTCTCGCTGCCCCTGAGCCTCTGTTCTGTATGAACAAATAAGTAAGTCTTTAAAAAAAAAAAAAGAAAATTGGAGCCCCTAATCCATGGGAAGATTATGCTATAAAGTCACTGTTACTTAAAAATTTTAAGTACTAAGTTGTAAAATAAACATAATAAAACAAAAAGTCTAAATTTGTTATAATTTCTTTTGAAATTTAAAATATCAGTATTAAAAATATTTTTAACTGTAGCTGCGTGGTATGTTCATTAATAAATATTTTTGTTTATGATTGATCCAAGAATGCATATGCTAGAAAAACAATAAATAATAAAACCCATGAACTTGACCATCTTCTGCTTTGAAAACACGCTTTTTTAAAGCAAAATGCATAATTCTTACTGTTAATTTTATTAGGGACTAGGGACTGTTTGAGGGTCAAAGAGTGGAACTTTTCAAAATATCAACCATGGATCACCTAAACTCGTATCTCATCCTAGAGTCAAGGGCTGCATCTAATTCAGTCTGAATTTAAAATGAAAGATCATAGATGTAAATGTCTCATGCAGCTGTTCCATAGAAGAACTTTTGTATTTTCATGGTATGGGTAGCGATATCCTTTTATATGAGAATTTTGGAATGGATTTTTTTTTCTGAAGACTTAGAATGAAAGCACCTGGACCAAATTCTGAATGCAGAAGGAAAGTTTCACCTCAGGTGTTAAGCATCTGAATCAGGACATGTCCTGTGGAGCGGCTGTATAATATCAAATGCTTTTTGAGAACACTCTTGAAGAGTCACATTCACTGACCTGTTCTTCAAAAGGGAGATCTTATTTTTAGCTCATTTTCTTACAACTTTTCATGAAGAAAATGTCACTATTTTGTGGGACCAGACTTTAAAAGCTGGATTTTTTTCATCCAATGCATGGCCATTAAGCCATGTGAGCCTCCCAAGGCTAATTACACACTCTGTCAAGACAGGATAAAACTTTAATTGACCATAAATAAAGTAGCCATGTTAAAATACTTCCTTTACATCTCTGAAATTATTGCTAAGATCTATTATTAATAGAGTAACATTACCAAGACGACCAAGTTAGTTGTGTACGCATGCGCTTATGTGTACGTGTGTGTATAACATCAATGACACAACACCTATAGCAGGCGTTCTGTGCACAGACACAGCAGTACTTAGAAGCCATTCCTAAATGTAACTCAGCTATGAAAAACAAGTACTAGTGGGCATTACTCTTGCTCACTAGTTCTATAGGACTAGTTCTGATCTCTGCGGTCATTTCAGGTTCCCAGTGGATGCCATTTATCTCAAACCATGCAGCTTAAATACACCAGAGGTTCAGTTTTCCTGCCTCCATATATCACCTCCCATTTTTTTTTTAGATTTACTGGAATTTCCTGCAATGACATGGAAATAACTATTTTATCATGCAGTGATTGAGCTTTTAGTGCTTCCCTTGTCAGGAACTAATGCCTTCAGCAGTTTCTAAAGCAAGAAAAGCAGCAAAATTTGTTATTAAATGATGCCCTTACCATCATTAGTTACTGTTAAGCCACAATTAGATCAGTTTTCAACATATTATACAGTCATTTTGGCATAACTGGTACTCAGGAAAATGTTTTTATAATCCGTTTTTTTTTTAAAGTAAAACCTGATTCTGCATGTAGTATATGACTTTCAGTTTTCTATATTATTCAATAATACTTTAAAAGAGACCTAAGGTTATGATTTACAAGTAATTCCAGCTTTATTTAAGTTGTAGTTACTCCATTTGCACACTCAGATTTACCACTTCTTACCTAGCTATGATTTTAATTATGTCTGTGTTTGCCTGTCTGTGTGTGTGTGCAAGATATGTAGGGCATATGTGTTCAGAAGATAAAAATTAAGGCTAAGAAACTGAAATGGTTTCTATAGCTATAATAACAATTTATCAAACGCCTGACATTTTCAAAACCTTGGATGAGTTGCAGATTTTTATTCACTCTTTAATTTAAACCTGCAGAAATGATTTGGCTGGTATATCTGCATCAGCTTTTACAAAATGTTAAGTTACAAAGATTTAAGAACTTTCTATGAAGAGTTTAACATTCTTCATTCCTTCATTGTGCCAAGAGGGAAAGTGAGTTTATGCTTACTGAGAAAGGAACAGTAAGAATATTAACATTTCACATAATTTTCCCCGCATAAAATGTTTAGGAGAAAAAAAAAAAACAATCAACTACATGATGTTAGCAAGCTAACTGGACAAATAGTTGTGTTGATCTTCTGTAGTTTCCATTTAGGCCTGTGTCCCTACTTTCAGAAGTACCACTGTTTGATAATTAATCTTCTAGATGTTAAGAAAATCATGTAACATTTTATAAAATTGATGGGCCCATTTTTGCAATGAGAACACATCTACTTTGTAAATTCAATCACTAAATATTTACCCTCATTACACACAAGAAATGCCATAGGTACCTAGGTACTCATGTAAAGTGCGATAGGAAAACTCGCCTTGCTTCTGTTCCATAAACATGTGTAACCTTTGTGCTTCTACCAATATAAAAAAAAAATTAATATTTTGGGAAAGAAATAAAGCAGTAAAGGCCTTCCACAAATATGAAATGATAATAGTGGGATGCCAGGACAATAATAGGAAGAAATGTGAACAGTGATCTCAAAAACATGGGAGATCAGTTCAAAGTTCTCCATTTCTTGGGATATTTTTGAAAGGAAGGTTTGCAACCAAGTGAAATCTAGGTTATCTCACAATATTCTTACTCCCCTATGTTATTTGTCAAGGCTAACAAACCCACAAGGCCTAGGTGATTTGGTTAAATCAAACTCAACTACTGACGACAGACAACTTGAGAGCTGTCTCCAAGGCCAAATACAAGTGCTTAGAATTCAGAGTGTTTCTTCAAAATATTCATGAAAATATTCATGTAAGCAGAGCTTCAGTAACTGAGTGTTCTTTATAATAAGCATTCATTCCTCCTAACATGCCTTAAAAGAAAAATTGATGTTATTATTCGAGTTCAAAAGATGATGAGACAGAAGGAGGTGAATTGCCTGCACTAAGGTCACATATTAAGTCAATAGCAGAGACAGACTCAGAATGAAAAGAAAAAGTAAACAATTTTTCCCTCAACAATGGTGGTACTTCAATTCTGAGACTATTACCTTTAATTGCCTTGATTTTAAGGTTTGGTGCATTTAATCCCTTTTGAAAGCAGCAAGTTGTTTACTATCTCTCCTACTCAGATGAATGGCTTTTAAAAATCACCAATTTCTACTCTTGTGTTCAAGAGTAGAACAAGCTTCAACCACCTATCAGTCTGGTCAGTTTGCAGGGGCCTAACATGTCAAGGATTTTGAATCTGGGCTACCCATATGGCCTAAGCAGCTGGTTTCCCTCTGCTAGAGACACGTGACACAGAAACCTGTCTTTTCCAGTCAGTTAGGTGAGATGTTGACACTGATTTTATGTCCTGTCACACCAGCCATGCTATTTGGGAAAGCAGTTAAATTATTTCACTAATAATAAAAATGGCAACACATCCCAGGGCCATCTCAAGTCAATGGGGGAACTGGAAAATGACAGATACAGGGAATTGTCTCAGCAATTTATTTCCTGTTACCTGAGAAAGACATCCAAGCTAAACAGCAGGGGTCTACATAGATGATCTTGGTAAGATTTCTTTAGATTTGACTTTATGAGTTTTTCTTCCATTGATATGGTTCTGTTTTCTTTTTTCGTTTTTTTTTTGGTTTTGCCTCATAGCTGTTTTATTATAAGCAATATTGAAATGTGGGATCCCTCTCCTTTTTTCAGATAACAATACAAGGGAGCAGGGAGCTGGAAAACTATCCTTTTCAAAATCAATCTTCAGGGCAGAACAGTCCAAAGCACAGGAACACTGAGGCCTTGGGCAGGGCAGATGATGATCCAATTTGAATTGTGAAGCTGAAAGTTTCAAAGGACAAGCCACATGTGGACTCCTACTGAGAAAGCTATCAGCTCTGGCTTTAGGAAAGGGTAAGGGACTCACAGTAACTATCTCCAACAGCAGCACCACCCCACACGTTGCCCATGGAATGTGGGCCCAGGCCACCCATCTAGCTGTATTTCACATTTTGTTTTTTCATACTCACCACGCTTTATGTAAATGAAACAATTTGCTGCATAAACCTCAAGTATTCCTACTTAAGCAAGTCCTTTCTCTCAAACCTAGTTTCAGCTTATGTTCACAAGGGTTCCTTTTCTCAGAAAAACTCATTTACACAGGTAATTGGTCAAACTGAAAAACTTTTATCATTTAATCCTTTCTCCATATCTAACCATCAGATCCATCTACAAATCCAGATTCCAACTACTTCTCACCTCTTCTATTCGTAATGGTAAGACAACTTACCAGCTGTCTTTCTAACCCTTGCCCTTTTACTGTCTATTTTCAACAAAGCAGACAATGATTCTGTAAAAATATATCATATCGGGCCCTCCCTGGTGGCGCAGCGGGTTAAAGCACAGCACTGAGAATCTAAACCCACTTCCGCATGAGTTCGATTCCCGCCTGCCCTGGAGGAGATCCACATGGCGTGGCAGACCTCTCCTGACCCGCCCGCTGCTCCCCTCAGCAGTGTACTTCATCGATCTGCCTGTCTGCTCCCCACTCTGTCCCTGGTGAATCCTCTCACCCTCCGCATCTCTGGCCTGTACCCCAGTTCTGTATAAATAAATAAATAAATCTTTTAAAAAAAATATCATATCATCCCACTCCTCTGATCAAAATTTTATTTACTTCAGATGAAGCTCAATGTTCAATAAGTGACTTACAATACCTTCTATGATTTAGATCCATAGGGCTTCATTTCCTACTAATCTTTCTCACTCATTCTACTCCACTCAGAATGACTTTTTTGCTTTTCCTATACAAATCAAGCATACTCACTATTCAGGTCATCATACTTCTGCACGAACTTTTCTACTCATTACACAAATGGTACTTTCTTTAATTATTTGCTTAACAGCCATATTCTCTGTAAAATCTGCCTTTCTTTCCCCACATACCTAAAAAAAAGTATTATTTATATTGACTTTCTATTTTTCTCCTCCCATTAGAAAGTACATGCAAATATATAAATGAAAATATATTGTGGTTATTTTGGAAGAGAGCCAGGCATATAGTAGATTCTCATTGGAATGTGTCTAGAACAGATGAATTTCCTTTTTACATAGTTGAAAGATTTCATGAACATTTCAAAATACAATTGAGTTATTTCTCTCTGGAAGGGCCATATATTTTACAAGATGTGGAAACATAACTCCTGAGTTCCAGATAGCAAGGATGATGAAACCATCTTTTCAAAAAATGTCACAATTACTATTAGGTTCTGGGTACAATTCTACAAACTCCCTGTGGGCATAGTTAATCTGAAGTCCCCTCACAAAAAAAATGTCAATTGCCTCTTGATTTCTACTTTCTGCAGCACCATGACATCTTCCCATGATTAATTCTCAATTTCATTTTCTGACTTCAGAACCTACATTCATTCTTCTCAAACAAATTACTAAAGGCAATATGATAACCTGGCAGAATTGTCTTAACTAGAGCTGTCTTCATCCCTTTGAAGTTAAATCCCTTCTGGTCTTTTCAGATTATCTGAATAGATTATATGTGATGTATTATTGGTTTTGTTGTTCTATTTTAGTATGAACATTTTAGTGTAGTCTAATGAGAAGTGAAATAAATTTGCTAATGACATGAATAATTATAAGTGTAAACATAGCTGGGTATGTGACTACTGGGAGAAAGTCTCAATAAAGAAACAAACCCTGTGGAGCCAACAAAGAGAAAAAGTGACAACTGTAATCAAAGTCTTTCTCCCCTTCTGGCAATTTCAACCATAGATAGGCTTTTGATGTTGAGTACACAAGCAAAGAGGAAGGGGCGGGGTAGAATCTAAATTTTTAGTTTCAAACATTGCTAGATTAGAGATGAAGGATGCATGTGGGCAGTCAGACTATTTGCCCAATGAAAAGAACAATGACTCAATTTAATTCTAATCCCCCAATATGTATTGTAGCCTTACTTGTAACAAGGCTCTATGGTTAGCATTGCCAAGGAAACAGACATGGGTTAGCATCACTTCTGATTCAAAGAATTTTAAATTTAATAAAGGAGAGGAGGAAGAATATAAATCACTACACTGCAAAGGGTAGTCAAAATCTTTTGCAAATAGCCACAATGATACTGTCAAAAGTTATTGTGAAGATAAACTGACAAGTAGGGTTTGTTGGGTGGAGGAAGAAGGTGAGAAATGATTAGAGATAGGGGAAAATGCTAGAAAATGTCTTTGGCTCTGTAAAAGAGGATCTAGAATGAATTTTGAAACACAGGAGTATGATTTTAACAGTCAAAGAAGTTCAGGGAGAACATAAAAAGACACATGTAAAGTTGGAAAAATCAGAATAGTAATCCATGGGAATGAAGCATTGGGGAATAAGGTTAAGTGAGATTGAAAAGTGAATGAAGACAATATTAATTAAATTCTTGAACACCAGTCTCTGAGTTTTCATTTATTGGGAAATGGAGAGTCTAAAGCATGAGTGGGATTTTATAAGAGCTCCTGAAATGGTTAAAATTCTTTTACGAGTTTGGAACAGTGTATGGAAGTGCTACCTTCTATTGTCCTTAGTCTCTTAGGCTTACAATTTCTCTGTAGACAAAATCAGATCCATTGCCAAGTAATTCAGAGGTTGAAATTGAGATTTGTCTATGGGGTGTCGAAATGAAGTAAATTTTCTTCATAATTGTATTATTATTTTCCCATTGCTAAGTTGAGGAAACTGAGGAACAAAGAAATTAAATAACCTGCCTATGGTGATATAGTTAGTTAGTGGCAGCAAGAGAAAGAAAGAACCAAACAAGCATTGTTGAATGGTTAAAGAAACACACCATTAGATATTTGCTTCATATATTATAGCCTCGGGTAAATTAATTTAAAACACTATAATTTTAATGGAGATTAATGGATTGAATTAACCGCTAAACTTTTAAAATATATTTTTGAATATTTCGGTAGTTGCAGTTCAGTATTTCTCAACTGCCTTTAATATTAACTGAACAGTTGTAATCAAAGGAGATTATACAGAAATATTTCAAGTGGGGCCTCCCTGGGGCACAACAGGTTAGGGTGCAGCACTGCAAATTAGCTGCCAGGGCTTCAGTGCTAGTTCGAACCTGCCCCGCAGGTGATCCATATGATGCAGCAGACCTCTCCTCTCTCACCTGCTGCTCCCCTTAGCAGTGTACTTCATAGATCTGCCTGTTTTACACCCCACTCTGTCTCTGGTGAATCCTCTCGCTGTGCCTGTACCCAGTTGTGTATGCATAAATAAATCTTTTTTTAAAAAAGTAATATTTCATGTATTCTGAGTTTTCAAGGTTGTGATTCTCCGTAAAGAAAAAACAGGTATTTGAAGCGTGAACAAAAGAAAGAAATTCTTACTTTAATTGTACACACAAATAATTTCCCTTAAATACTTTGTGAACAGTAAATAAATTTGGTTTGGGACTATAAGTTTAAGAGTAATTCTGCACCCTTTTTCTTTAAGGAAACCTTCTCATTATTAATACTGCTGAGATGTTCTTCTGTGCTCCATTTAACAGCTATTCAGTTATATTCTCACATAGCATATGTGAAGCCAGTTATAAAAAAGGTGTAAGCACCCTTATTAAGAAAAAGGTAGCACAATACCATTCCCTCCACCTTCATCTCACTTACCTGCGTGAGGATAATTGCAGCTACGTATAGATTCTCAACGAATAAAAGTGGGACATCATCCAGGGAACAGTTATTCAAGTAAATTCAATAATAATCTTTGTTTTACTTCCAGTCTCCAAAAAGAGGAATTTGTGATGCCTGAATGTATTTCCCATTTCTATTCTTGCTCAGCAACAGCACATGAATAAATGTCTCATCTTTATATGTCTTCTGGCTAGCCTCCCATCTAGGTACTTGGGGGGACAAGAGTCATAAGCTTAAGAATAATGTGTTCATTTGCTCCTCTCCTCTAGGGATGAGAAAAATCTTAAGAGTAAACTTATTATTATTTGCCTAAACTTTCTCATATATGTACATTTCGTTTCCATAATTAGGATGAAAATTACCCATCATCAGAAACCACGATGCTTGTGTACTATTGTTGAAACATAATCTATGGATAAAGAAATGTATACAGGAAAATTCTTTTGACTCAAATGTTAGGGAGTCTTATATGTCTGAGAGACTTGAAATTATTGGGAATCTGGAATATAGCTACCAAATATCAAATTCAACCAAATAAAATAAACATCACATAACTCCTTTTATTTATTTCCCATGAGATGGAGGCTTCAATAGTAGCTTTAGATCAAGAACTTTTAAAATATAAGTTGTTGAGGGACCCTCCCTGGTGGCGCAGCGGGTTAAAGCACAGCGCTGAGAGTCTAAAGCCGCTTCCTCATGAGTTCGATTCCCGCCTGCCCCGGAGGTGACCACATGGTGCGGCAGACCTCTCCTGACCCGCCCGCTGCTCCCCTCAGCAGTGTACTTCGTATAGCTGTCTGTTCTGCTCCCTACTCTGTCTCTGGTGAAGCCTCTCACCGCCCCTGGCCTGTACCCCAGTTCTGTATGCACAAATAAATCTTTGAAAAAAAAAATATAAGTTGTTGAGACAAACAACATATCCAACTTTTTTTTGGGGGGGGGAGTATAATCCACATGTTATCTTGTGTCAGGCACCTATGTTGCCTATCATAGATCAGGCAGCAGAAGCAACCTCTGGCCTAAGAATTCATGTACAGCTGACTTTTTTTTTTTTAAAGTGCCCCCAGAGACTGGAAGAAGAATATAAGAAGAATTATAGGAAAGAAAAAATTGAAGCAAGAGAGCAAAGTATGTGAAAGTCCCACTGTGGTGGTATCAGCTTAATGACATAGGGTGGCATAGGGGTATTGATTATTGCTCAAGTTTGTTGTGAACTGAGTAAGGTTTTGGGCTTTCATATTCCCATACCTGAATTATCCAAGTGCCCAAGAGCCAAAGGAAGCATTCGAAATAAGAGTCACAGATGTGAGCAGTATAAACAAACCCCGATGAAGCTAAGAGAACAAATAGAATCTGACAGAGATGAGAGTTTGAACTGAGGAGAACGTGGAATGTCTACTATACTGACCAAGGAAATACTGCAGACATTCATATTTATATCTGAGTTTGTTTATTATAACTACATGGAGACTCAAACAAGGATGAATGGCTTTCCTCAGAACATGGAATATTATACAGGCATGCAAACATTTTCATTCAACTTTTTGACAATTATTCTTTTAAAGCTTAACATATTTCAGGCCTTGGGAATACATCGAGAAAAAAAAAAAAAGTAGAAAAGACAATATACTCACTGGAGGCTAAAATTCTAATGTGCAAACTAGACAAATACTAATGAATAAGAGGAGATGTAGTGTATCAAAGACAATGAGTTGCACAGAACAGAATAAAACCAGACATGGTTAAAGCAGGAGTTACAAAGGTGATAGATGTATATATGGGAGGTGAAGATATAAATTTAAAATGTAATTAAAAAGGGTCAAGTGAGTAAAGACTTGCAAGAAATGACACGTGGATACCCAGGGAAAGATTTTTCTAGTCAGAGGAAATTGTGCAAAAGATGCCGAGAGCTCATATCTGCTTCCATTGAAGAAAAGTGGAGGTTAGCCTCCATAAAGCAGATTAAGAGATAAGGGACACTGAATGAACAGTGGATTAAAGAAAATCACATCATCTAGGGTTTTGTAGGTCACAGTAAGGACTTTGGTTGAGAAAGATGGGAAGTCTTTGGAAGATTTAGAGAACCCTGACATAATCCAACTTACATTGTTCAGAAAGGATCACTCTGTCTGTGTATATTTAGAATACAGGGGGGTAAGAATAAGTAATGGGAGTCAACTTACAAACTATTACAAAAATTCAGGCAAGTGATAATAGTGAAATGCAGTAGAAATGGGTGCTAAGTATTAGATTATATTTTAAATGCAGACAAAAGAATTTCCTGGTGTATTGGATAAAGGTGTGAAAGAAAAAAAGGAATGCTGAAGAAGTTTTTGACATGAAAAATCAGAATGGAATGGTAATTTAGATGACTTTCATTTCTACCAGGAAAAAAAACAGAACAAAAGTGTTCAGTAAACCCAATGAAAAAAATTAGTAAAATAAGAACAGAAATAAATTAACTATATAACAAAAAATGAAAGAGAAAATGATAGAAACCAAAACTTGATTTTGGGAAAAGAGCAATTAAATTGATAATCCTTTAAACACATGAGCAGGAAAAAAAGGCTCAAGAGGAATTACCACCAAGATGAAGAGTCGAAAGTCACTACAAATGCTCTAGTTATTAACATAGTAAGGACATTTTATAAATATTTGTATGATAATTAATTCAATAATTAGGACAAAATGGACAAATTCTGGCAAGACACAAACTACCAAAACTCACTTAAAAAAAAAATTGAGTATCCCTGAATCTACCAAATAAATTGAATTTGTAGCTTAAAGTCCCTCAAGATAGCTCAACCCCAACACGGCTTCATGCGTGAGTCTGACCAAACATTTAAGGGGAAGTGGACCTAATGTTACACAAAATTTAAGAAAAGTGAGGGCCAGGGAATGCTTCCCAACTCATTGTCTATGAAACTGACTACATTAATCAAAACCAAACCAAAAAACACGCTAATTTCTCCTCCATGTATCAATTTTAAATATTGGAATAACACAGAAGAATGGTTTCAAAGTGTTATGTTTCTCTTGGTCATCCTGCTTCTATCTACTTGGGTCTTTTGATGTATTTTGAGAACATAGACTTGGAATGAATATGGTAACTCCATGAAGTTCTTATCTAGATCACATTCTTTTATTCATAACATTTCATAACAGAACTTCATTTGTTAGTCTAAGATACCTGTGCAGCATGAAATATACAAGAACATAGGTATAATTATAATGTTAAAATAACACAACAGGTTTTGAACTGAGTTCTAAAAATAGATACTAAGAACATGTAAGTAGAAGCAGTCATGTAACTATTGTTAAAAAAAAAAAGATCAATTCCTGCCCTTTGAGAATCATGGAATAGGTTCCACCATACTAATGAGGAATATATATAATGAAATAGTAATATAAACCCTAACATAAAGATGTATAGAACCTTCTAATAAGAGGAAAACTTCAACCTGAAAATTTTGAAAAATAAAAGTATGTACCCCTAAATATTTTTTCTTTCTCTGAATTCAAGCATAGACTACTAAATTTCTACTCAGCACTAGGTTTTCTTTTCCATGTGATATTTAGTTCTGTTGTTTTCTAAAGTGTCTGTGTGTGGATGTGCATGTGTGTGTACGTAAGAGAGAGAGATATAGTTAGAGAATGTGAATATCGGTTATTGAAACTTAGTCAGAAACTTTTGTTCTTTCTCCCTAATGATTCCACAACTCTTCCTGCCTCTGAATCTTTTGCCTTTCTTTTAATTTATGTGCATATCTCCCTCAAGGAGACAAGAGTTTGCTCATACCCCATCCTCAAGCTTCCCCCACAATGCACCCACTCCCACGCCACCCAACCACTGGCACAAAAGCCAACCATAGCCAGTATTGAGCAATACGAACCATGTGGATGGCTGGAAAGAGCTGGAAGGTATAATGAAGGATCACCAAGCAAAGCAGTCACCCCCCTTTTGTTCTCACTGCATAGGATCATAAAAACTATATATATATATATATATATATATATATATATATATATATATATATATATTTCCTTGATACTTTTACTCAGAAGGACAATGAGGATAATTTATTTTGAGGGGTCTCAAGCAGTACATCTGCTCTCTTATTCTTTTTAGACTTTCAAAACTTTTTCAGCCATAAATACTCATGTTCATAATTTCTGATTTTCTACTCTGTCCTATTAATAAAACACATCTATGCTGGCTTGGCTTTAATGGTTCCTATTTCGTCTTTGGCTCATTAGAACAAAATACTTTTATAGCCAAGTCTAATATTTCAGAGCTGTGGCTTTGTTAAGTCTCTTCTTCACAAGTGCTTCCGTTTGATTGGAAGCTACACATCAAGCTTATTTGTAACCCCAAGAG
The DNA here is from genome assembly GCF_000260355.1 of Condylura cristata. Classification (NCBI taxonomy): domain Eukaryota; kingdom Metazoa; phylum Chordata; class Mammalia; order Eulipotyphla; family Talpidae; genus Condylura; species Condylura cristata. The sequence goes on along the minus strand of NW_004567121.1, from coordinate 12,123,345 downwards.
GCCAAGATTTTACTTTCTTAAAGTAGAATAGATACATGCCCTAGAATTGCCTTAATATAGCCATTTGGAAGAATACTTCTAGCACGTGTACTTTGCACATGTTCAGCAAGTGCTGAAAACTGGAGTAGATTTCATCCTACACTGAGATACCCATAAGAGTAATGACATGAGGCCAGACTGATAAGTGCCTATGCAAATGTGAAATGAGAACTGATGACCAGGTCATGCTGGAGGATACAGGTCCAGCTCAATGGGGCAGTAGCTACTTAGCCTCATCAATTGTTGTTAATGGGAATGTTGAGTTAGCTCAGGTTGTCTTCTGTTCTAAATTTTAAGAGGAGGCAGAAATATCAAAGTTACTGGTGAAATAATTTCTCTTGCATTCAATTTGTACTAAGTCATTTCATATAAAGATTATAGTAGTTCGAGTTCTGATTAACAGAATGAATGCTTTCTCAACAACTAAGCAAGTATCAGTTGGTTAGAGGCACAAAAATAGCTAAGTAATAAATAGCAATAAATAGGAGATACAATTAGGACCTAGAAGTACATACACTGTTTAATGATTGTATTAAGGAAAAAAATAATTCATTTCTGGTCTGTTAATAGCTTCTTTTATACAACAGGAGATCTGACACTATTCCATAGAAATGATCATAGAAAAATGATCTCTGACATCTTGTCCAAACAATCCAAGAATGGCTCACTTTCTCTGTAACGTTTTATGGGCCTTACAGTCTCTACTAGAACTGCTCAAATTTACTACTATGGTATAAAATCATCATAGCCTGTATGTAAACATAAAGGCAGGTCTATGTTTCAATTAAATTTCTATTTATAAAAATAGACTCTGGCCTGTCTTTGGCCCAAAGGCTCAGGAAAGTCTAAGTATCTCAGCTGGTGTTCTAGCGAGGCAATTGTGAAGAGGACTAGGTCCTGAGTCTGGAGTGTTAAGATACTTGAAACAAATGGTAAGAATAAAATACATTCAACAGTGAGTTTAAATAAACCTGTAGACACAAAATTTGTCTTTAGGTTCAAGGAATAGTCATACCACAGAAGAAGAGAGCAAAAATATCAGGCAGAGCACAAATGCAAGAAGAAATTACTCATGGTGAATAAAGGAATGAATGAGTCAGGGCGATGTATCTACTACACTCAGTTTGACTTATAACCTAGTCTTCTTTATACCTCCTTTTCTTTTCAAAGCCCCTGGTAGAAGGAGATACTACGTCTCCATTCCCTGCTAATACTTGATTTAGAAAGGAGTGCTTGCATCTTCCACCATCACAAACAGAACAAAGTAGGAAATTTGCAGATTCAAAAAAACAGGCAAAGAAATCCAACTCTGAACTTTTGCATTTGTACAATCTAGAGGAGTCTGTGATGTAGGTTTCATCCACTTAGGATGAAGGTTTGATCCAAGTCGCTGGGCTTAGTGACCTTGATTCTGCCTCTAAGCTCCTGTATTTGTTCTTTGCTAAGTTTATACCTGTGATGAAGTAAGGTGGCTATACCTCTATGTACTTGTACTACTCAGAGGTGTGTATTTAAATGATCTGACAGACCAACCAGGAAAAAGAGAATTCACTTTATAGCTATTTTTCTATCTCTAGTGGTTCTGAGAGTGTTTTCATACTTATTTCACCTAAGATACTTTCAGACATTTAAACAAAATGCTTTTAGCAAATGCAGATGAAATAGAAAATATTTTTGTTCCCCCACAAAAAATATTCAAAGGATTGTATCTTCTGGTTTCAAAGAGCATTTACTTCTGTTTTACTTTTATATCGTCTGTTGATATTCTATTTAAAAATTGAGTCTTGATTTGTAGCACTGAACATGAACTTCATTGGATGAAATAAATAAAAAAATTAAGTTCATTCAGGAGCTCTTAGGGAAAAAAAAAAAAAAAAAAGACATTCAGATGATGCTGAGCAGCCTGAACCAAAAGCTTCAACAAAGGGTCCCAACATAGTGTTAGAATGGGAGTTGGGGACGCTGTGTGCATGTTGTCTGTTAATGGAACAAGCAGACAAAGTGCATTTGTTAGTTATGACTGAATGGTGAGGTCCAAGCGAGTTGTGGTTGAATATGTAGTGCTGAATTGCACAAATGGACTTTTACTAGGTATTTATATCAACTGTACAAATGCTGTTTATCAAATGTTGCATTTCTTAGCGATCATCTTCTTACATGTAAATAATTTATAAAAGGCATTCTCTATTCTGATTCCAATTTAATGGGGTGGGGGGTGGGCAATGATTAAGAGTTAAACCTGAAACAGAAATGTTAATGAATATTTCAAAGCCTGCAGGTTTCTGATTAGACTATATAACTCTGTACATAATCTCTTACTAAACTAAATTGATTCTTTTTCAGTATAAAAATAGTACAAAGCTTTTGAATTTTGAACTAGTGATGTTCTGTGAGCACTTTGAATTGTGAGCCAGAAAATAACAAATCTTATTTAATTAACAAAAGAATGAGATAGGGAAGAAAAACATGATGTTAAGACACAGTAAGAATTGATTAGAACTGCGTTTTTAGCTGTAAATTTGGTGAGTAGACTTTGCTTGTGAGACAGGCAACATTAATTACTTTGTTCCCATAGCACATTGTGCTAAAAAAAATTAAACTGCAAAGTAGTAGGAAAGCATCTGTGGGTTCATTCCTCTGCACCAATAAAATAATTTTATTGAACTCCATTCATGTGTGTATTTGGAATTTAAATCCAGAAGATCTTATGGGCCTATATTCATTAAATATTATGTACCACTTTATATGAGTATACACTTAAGAAGGGAATATGAAACACAATTAAAAGAAATAAATTTAGCATGACCTTGGCACTGTATACAATCTCCTGTTACTGTGTGTTTTTAACAGATTCTTTATATCCTGGCACAACTAATATTCCAGTGACAGGAGAATTTAAAAGTTGTTTATATTCATGATCAAAATTCACTACATTTTAAGTCATCCTAGTAGTCTGATTCCTATTCAGTTTGTAAGGAACAAACTGACAAGTATTTTATAATCTCTTATCATTCTTTGGCCCAGTTATATTATAAAGCCTATGTGAGGTCATCCTTCTGTGCCCTGCTCTGTATAAAGTTGATCCAAACTCCCCTTACATGATTTATAAGTACCTCAGTTGGTGTATAATTAGAAAAGCAAGACTTCAGGGTGTTAGGGAATTGTAACTTTTAAAGCAACTCTTTGGCATTAATAGGTTTTTAACAGTTGCCTGATAGAGGTGGAAGCCAGAAGAGGTAAGAGAACCATTAGCAGTTTAGCACAAGTTGAGTCCTACTTCTCATCACAGGAGAGGAGTGCTGGCCTCCCAGGGCAGGGGCAGGGATTTAATCTGGGTGCTTCAGCGGGGCTCTAGGTTCTGAAGACCCTCATTTGTCTGAACTGAGGAGTTTCCTGTTTGGGGTTCAATGAGTTCTCTTCCAGGGATTGTACCATTAATGCATGAATGCTCCCCTTCATTTTCCTTGACCTCACTGCCCTTAAGTGAGCACCAAAAAATAACTTTCAAAATGCATTTTTCTCTCTCTGGTTTGAAACTAACTGTATATTCTCAAGCTGTTGTTATGATAAAATAAAATAATGAATTCTCAAGTTGAGCACCCAATTTATGTAGAATCTTCTGACCTATGGAAATGTGAATCTTAATGTTCTTCTACCTCATGCCAGGCTTTGGTGAAATTTCTTTTATAGGTGAAAAAGTCAATGTTAAAACAACTTTATTAGGAGTCTTAACCTTTTCCTCAATTTTAAGAACTGGAGTTCATTCATATTCCTTTGACCATTCTCAGTCTTCTCACTGACACTGGCTATTGAACCGCTATCTTCAACCATACTAGTGTCCAGTTTCATCATCCTGTGTCCTCGTCATAAACCACTCTCTTTTCTGTCTCACAAATGCACTCTTTTTACCATGTTGGTGCCCAATTTCTTAAAAAGCTTCTAAACACATCAAATATTCAACAAAATATCAAGTCCTTTACTTTTAGCCACTGTCCTAATTTTATATGAAATTCTTTTTCCCTGTGCACAGAAACACACTGTATTGATTCTTTCTTTATATGAATGATCATTGCTTCTCTCTCACATTTGCTGATTCTTGTTCTCTTATTCTTCCACTTACACAATAAATGAAGGCCGATCTTTAATGTGCCCTCTTCAATTACCTGTTTCTTTTTTTCTACATACTCTTCCTCAGCTACACCCATGATTATAGCTGTCATCACTAGACAAATGATGCCCAGCTCACCATCAGTTGGGAGCTCTACTACTTTCTTTCGACATCCTATCTACCAGAACCATACTTTAACATCTCCCCAACTAATCATCTTCTCACAAATGAGTGCATCCTTCTGATAATCACATTTTTATTAACTGAATTTATCATTTTATCAAGACATTGAGTCTCAAAATTTGCCCTCATTTAAATCCTTCAAACTTGCCAACAACTTCAAGACACCAATTCCCCCCTCCACATTTGTGACTTAGTCTTTTATTCTGTTCTACAGTTCTCAACCTCCTAATATTTGATTTTCCAAATACTGCTAGGCTTTGTGATCCAGCTCAACTCTTGCCTAGTAAGTCCAACTGGGTCTGAATCTTTCCTTCTTTGAGATGTCAGAGCATTTGTTACCACTTATTCAGTATTTTCTTTTTACGTAACAGGGATTTATACATATGCATGTATCTCTGCTACTTTGGAAGCTCTTTAAGAACAACAGTGACTTGTTTCTATAAATACAACAACACCTTTTGTATATAATAAACCATTGGAGTTCAGACTTCTTTTGTTCCAAGTCTGTGCTTTTCTTATTCTCTGTGTTACTACTTGTTCAGCTTGTTTAATGTGTAAACAGAAGCTGAGACCACTTCCTACAATGCTATTGAGGTCAGAATGATGGTGGCTAACAGAAAAATAACTGGGTGACAGAATGCTTATGCTATATCTACTAATGAATGCCACTTATGCTGATGAAGAAACAGGGACAACAACTTGCCTTGCCTTCTTTCTACTAAAGAAAGGGAATATACATATGAAATGGATGAATTATTTGGAGGCCATTCCTGTCTACCCAAGAAGATTTATCATGTGGGTTAATAAAGTTTTCTCAACTAAACACATAAGATAGATATTATTTCACATCTCCAGAGCCACCAGGATATAGGGAGTTAGAAATGTAATGATTTACACACCTACATACATGTACATACATAATGTATATTTTTAAAGGAATATAGGTATATAGCAAAAAAGTTTAATAGGAAAACACTTGCATTCCATATGGTGTTACATTGCCTTATCTTCTTAATGTTAAGGAGTTTGCTCTTGATCTAACATTCCTCCTGTAATACTCATAGAAAACCAACTCCTATTGTAGAGTTTTAAAATGTTAGCTTTCCATATATGCCTTTTGATATCATGAATTATCACTCCTGACCCTTCTAATTAGTCTCAGAAACAGAACTACAGTACTTCACATTTTTATAATTCTTATTCGAAAAAAGAGAATAAAGATTTTTTTTTGAGATAAAACTGTATTTTTGCAACTATCAACATAAAGTTTTAGACAATCTCAAGGAAAATATCCTATATAATTCAGCTGGTACACCCACATCTCTTCTAAGGAAACCACTCTTTGGTTCAATTTGTTGACTAAAAAATAAGCACATATCAATTCATCTGTCACAAGTAAGTGACACTTCTAGGTAATACAAAAAATTAAAAGTATAAATTCTGAATGAATTACCTTACAATACAGACAAATGACAAATAGGGAAGTCACTTTAAATCAGATATAATTAATAGTTCAGTAAAGCATTACACCTAAATGTATGCTAAAATGGCAAGTAAATAGCATAAAATAAGTATCATATATTAGACAATAAAAATATTAACATAAGTTGTTCATACAAGTCACTTTTAGTATCTTTTAATGAATAAGTAAATTGTAAAGTATGATTCTTATATTTTTAAAACATGATTTGTGTAAATAACATATAAGACTTTTGGATCTTTTTGTAAATTAAAGTTTTTGCATCGATATTTAAAAAATCACCACTAATACTTATAAAAACTTACTAACTCAAAAACCAATCAACCCTAGATTTTATCTTATTATCCATCTTGTCCATTGCATATTTTCACTATGATATTTGAAATATTTACTTACTTCATAATTGCAGTAAATTCCTAACTAGGGTTCTGCTGGTAATGTCTCTACTCTCCAGTCTTAGTGTTAAATTCACTGTATTTTTATTAAATATTTTTACTGTATATTTCTATGTCCTTTCACAATCCACAGAAAAGCTCATAACTTCTCTCTGGGCATAATTACAATGTAAATTCCATACTTTGGCTATCTAATTAAATTAGTTATTTCATAAATTTATTTTTATACTATCCCCTCTCATTGTATATGTGCTATATTTTCCCATTTCTTAAGTTTTTCCCTGCCTGTCCTTCAATTCCACACTATCATTTCAAATTTTTAAGTTTTCATCTTATTCCTTAAGATGGATTTTAAATGATATTTTTACAGAAATCCTTCACAAATCTAATCCAATTTAAATCACCCTTCTAAAATCTGATTTTGGACGGTGATACATTTCTATAGGGAAGCAGCAATTTTAGGGAGCCACAAGAGACACAAATTATTCACCTTCAATTTAGAATCTATAACAGTCTCCACACATATGACGGTCATATTTACATGCCTTACGAACTGGTATGTTGTGTCTCAAATATTTCTTAAGTGAATTTTATGCAATATAGCCTCGTAGCATAATTCTTTCTTCTTCAAGTTAGTAATCATTTTTCTCTGATATTTGACAGTACCTCATGAAACTTCATCACTTTCAACATACCTAGTTTGGTAGTCTCTGGAAATGTGTTGATATCATCCACTCTTTATAAGCAATATGTATTGGACATATACTGAAAAGACCATTTGAATATTTATAATATAAAGTATAACATCTATTATGGATCTATACACACACACACACATACACACACATACATATATATATGCTTAAGCTTGTATCAAAATTCATTATGAGGAATGAGTATAAATCATATGACACATTCAAATAAATCATGATATCTGAAATAATTAAAGGTAGGACAATTACACCTTTTAAAAGAAATGGGTTGCTAAGTGATCCAAGGACTTAATCTTTTTTTTTTTTTTAATTTATTTATTTGTACATACAGAACTGGGGTACAGGCCAGGGGCGGTGAGAGGCTTCACCAGAGACAGAGTAGGGAGCAGAACAGACAGCTATACGAAGTACACTGCTGAGGGGAACAGCGGGCGGGTCAGGAGAGGTCTGCCACGCCATGTGGGCACCTCCAGGGCAGGCGGGAATCGAACTCATGCGGAAGTGGCTTTAGCTTCTCAGGGCAGTGCTTTAACCCGCTGTGCCACTAGGGAGGGCCAGGCTTAATCTTTTTTAATCACTGTTACAAAGAAGCATTAGGTATCCCCAACCCAAAGTCCAGAACTCTCTCTCACCCTGACAAAACATCAACAACTGAACTTAATAACCAATTCGTCTATTTGTCAAAATTTCAGTTCTGCTTAAAAGTGAAAGTAAATGGAAATTTCCATTTAAAGTAAATATTTTTTTAGGAATTGATTTTCTTGTTTTTTGTCTTTTTAATTCATTTTGTGCTTTTATGGCCGAAAAGACAGCCTCAAAAACCTCTTACAAAAGGAACAAATTTTACATTATTGAAGTTTGGCACAGTGGGACAATATCTTTATAATCATCTATTGCTTGTTTTCATGATTGTCCTTGCAATAGCCCATCTATAACTCCCTTTCTGTTTTGAGCACAGTCATTCTTCACAAACGCAGAGCTAAAATAGACTTGGTCTAACTCGATGAGACCTATCATTGTGAAGAACACTTAACACCACTGTTACTTTGAATGGGTCACTGAAATTCAGTTTCTTCACTTTTAAAATAGGCAGAAAGGCCAGTTGTGAAAGATAAGAAGGTTTCTTAAGGATATATTTGTAGGTCTGTTATGTGCATGTGAATGGGCCAAAATTAGTTATTCTATACTCTTAGTCTGGTAGCTGAAGAGACTGCTCATCCAGCCTAGCCTCCTCCATACTCACACTTTTTGAGGGCCATAGAAGGGAGTACTTCGTATATTCTAGGCTTGTATAGTAGAGTCAAGTACAAAGGAAGGCTGATATAGGGACTTGAAAAATTGGGGCAGGCTTGAGGATCTAGGTGTGGGAGTAGCCCTTGTGTGTAAAGTCAAGATGTAAAGAAAAGTCATTGACTAGGAGGAGCAGATAAAAAGTTTAACCAACTTGATTGTAGAATGAGTATCTCTGAAAAACTTAAGAGATAAATAATTTCAAAATTACTTTTGACAGAGGAGCTAACCTGGAAAGAGCTCCCAGAGGCCCAACTTGCAATGATTTGAGCAATAAAGTAATGACAACACTAAATTGTAATCCACAGAACAAAACAAATATTCATGAGCCTCTAGTGTAATAAGTAAATGGAATAAGTAAATAAATGGTTGATCTTATCTCCAAAAATTATTGCTATCTTACAGAAGAATTTCTTTTAGTAAATGAAGAATAAATGACAAAACAACAAACCACCGCTCGAACTACAAAATAGCTCCAGTAAAAAAGCCCACAAATATTAAAATTAGTGAACAAAACTTCAGAGAAAGATGAAATATTTGATATTTATAGTCACTGATGAAGTTCAAAGGAAATACAGCAGACACTATCTTAACCAAGAGATCCATGCTAGCATCACCAGTGATAAAGCAAGTGACCACTATTGATACGCTATGTGGAAAAACAGGTGAAAACTGAACACCGACATCCGTAGTTTAGCTATGGATTAGCACTGTACCAATGCTAGTTTTGATAATTATACTTTCTATGTGAATTGTTAACATTAGTGGTACTGTGTAAAGTATATACAGGAAATAGCAATACTAATTTCTGTGAGTCTACAATTATTTTAAGTAAAAGTTTGAAAAATATTTTGACTGAATAAATTGTATTTTTTCAATACACTGTTCTAAGAGAGAATACGTAACTGTCATTGATTATTCTTTTAATTCTCAGGTATAGATATATTTACCAAAAAGCCAAAGAAGCTTAAACTTCATGTTGCTCACCTTACTAATTTGGGTCTTTCTCAAGCCATAAACTAAATTTTGTTTTCAAAGTTCACATTCTTGTTGGAAAAGGAAGCCCCTTCCACATTTTATGAACTCAGATTTGACAAAACAGGGATATGTCTCTGCCCAACAGTAAAGAAAGTTCTACTACTGGTTCCAAGTTATTAGAAAAGGAGAAGAAGCTGAAACCTAGTCTAAAATAACCCACCCAGTTATAGCAGCAAGTTTCATGTGGAGTGGGAAAATATCCCATTTTCAGTTTCTAAAAAGGCATGATTAAATTATAGCTTGTTTGGACTGGAGCTGATAATCTGGAGGTCCCATTTCAGAGAGGGAAAAGGTGACAATAACATGAAATCATTGAAAATATGTTTGGTTAGTTCTATAGTATTTGGAGGAAATAGCCCATTCTGAGCAGTAAAATGAGAAAATAAAAGATGTTGGTAGGTTCCAAGGACCAATTAAAAATATTCCATTCTTGGCCCTCCCTGGTGGTGCAGCAGGTTAAAGCACTGCACTGAGAAGCTAAAGCCACTTCCGCATGAGTTCCATCCCCGCCTGCCCCGGAGGTGACCACATGGTGTGGCAGACCTCTCCTGACCCGCCTGCTGCTCTCCTCAGCAGTGTACTTCGTTGATCTGCCTGTTCTGCTCCCCACTCTGTCTCTGGTGAAGCCTCTGACCACCCCTGAGCCTCTGGCCTGTACCCCAGTTCTGTATGTACAAATAAATCTTTAAAAAAAAATTCCATTCTTATTTCATTTGATTAACAAAATAGCCACTCATTTTAAACCTGGATGTTGCCAGTTGCAGGGTTTTTGGTGTGACTTCAGGTTTGGGGGTATAATAATAAAAGTAATAAGAAGCATAATAATGCAAACATATATATGTAGTGGTTATGGAAAAATGCAGTAACACTAGACATACTTTTAGGGACTTGTTTTTAATAATCTTTCTCAAAATGGTCTTATTTTTCTATTGTAAAATTTGTTAACATTTAGTTCTCTAGAGTTTGGAAAATGAGGAGGGTAGTTTGTGAAGAAATTGGAAAAAGAACTAAAGTTGAATTTTGATATCTCAACAGGGAACAGGAAAGTCATTACTTGGAGAAAAAGTGAGATGCTTTATAACATTTTATCTATTTTTGAGTATTTTTTTCATATTTTGTGATTTATGTTATCCATCTAGACAGAATATTCTTAAAGGCAAAAGTAAAACTTAGATGCTGAGCTATGTGTCACACAATTTAGCACAGAAATATGGCTAATTAATCTATAAGCTTGTCAATTACTGACTCCGAGGTTTGAGATCTACAAAAAAAAAAAAAAAAATGATGAAGAATTCAGATCCCATGTCTTAAGCTCTACTGATTCACAATAGTTATTTCTTGTGTATCAAACATATGTGCCAGAAAATTGAGTTCTTCTCTTATGAATTTCTTTATTTAAAATAAAAGGTTAGGGACATAAAGTTACCTTGGGAGGCTTTGGAGAAGTATGTGGCTAAAATCATCTAGCATATAAAAAGAGTTCACTTCAAGCTCCTAAAAGCACTTTTTTTTCCCTCCATTCTTCCTCTTTTTCTTCAGTATGAAATTTTACATGTCAAATTCATCCCAGAGAACCTTTATTCTGCAGTGAAATTACAGATCTTGACAGGAGTAGGCTACTATAAAACTGTGGGCAAATAGTTCATCTCTGAAAACTCTTGTCGGACACCATAAAGGGTTCCCATTCAGTTAAAACAAAACAAAAGCCAAACTGCATAAGTTGTAGCAAATGTGGAAATTGTAGAGTTGTTTTCTTTGCTACACAGAGTCCATAGTCAAGGAAGCCTATCGGGAGGTAAAGGGAGCTAGAGTGCTCTATGTGATACCATGAGACAAAGCTGCCTGGAGTGCAAGTGAATAGCTCAGTGTTTGGGGCTTCCAGATGGTACACAGCCTCCAGCAGGAACACACCACAGAAAGTACTGGAACTCTTAGCTGTAGCTCTTGTTCAATGTTACAGCTAAGTATGAAACAGTGGGCATGACTATGTTTAAATAGTCTGCCTAGCTGAATGGGTCTGTAAGTACCACATATTCTGAGTTCTATGGCTTTTTTTCTAGGCCAACAAACTTAAAGACTTAAACCACCTATCCTTTTAGCCACCTTCCAATCTGTGGTATTAAAACAGCACCAATACATGATGCAAAAATTGTACAAATGTAATCATTTGAAAAAATACTTATTCTGTATATTGGTGTAAAAAATACAAATGAAAGATTTTGCTATGCTATGGTTATTATTTACTGTCACTTGATTCAACTTAATAAATAGGTAAAATATTGTAGCAAAGCAGAATTACCTCATATTCTGCTAAATCAATTTATATGCCTCAGTTAATAGTGTACTTACCCTAAACAATACTTAATTATGTGAAATTCCAGAACAACCGTAAAAGTATGAATGTCCTCTTAGGTGTGTGAAGAAATTGATAATATATAAACAGGGCATGATACTCTATTTCAACCTTATTTGAATGTACAGAAGTATAGCAAATATGGTGATTATAATATATGGTGCTTCTTTCTTTGGTCTTAAGTTGGCTATCTGAAGTTCACTTGGCAAGATCTTCTAAACATGACAATCTTACTTGGATATCAATTATATATTCAACAAATTATCTTTACTGTGGTTATAGGGTTTTTTCTTATTTAACAACAGAGTACCTTATATGAAAATTTTCTATAATTATTGATTGCACAAAAACTGGTCGTCAGGATGGACAAGGTGATTAGCAGCCTATGTACTGTCAAGGAGAGCTTTGTTGACTTAAAACACTAATATCTTCATTCTCACACATTTTGTAAGTCTGTTCTATTTTTTTAATCAGGCAACTTGTTAAGATAAAAAAAAATTTCTGTACCCAAATGAAAATACTAGTTTTTCTATGACAGGTAATACAGTATTTCTATGACTGAAATTCTTTCTGGAATAAGGCAAGGAGCACATAACAGCATATAAACATTAACAGTGCTTTGTTTGACATGTGTGTGAAGACCACTCACATGGCACCAGGATATTAAGTATTAAAGGGAGATGCCATCCCTGACTTATTATCCCTTGAGTTCCTCTATAGGTTATAAACAATATACCCTATGATCAGAAATTCCAACTGGTTTCTCTGAACTGGGGCATACTGAAATGTTTTCAAAATTTCAGGTGAGACCCAAGATATTGCGCTGAGATGTAGGAGGGAAATGGACTAAAACATTGCAGAACATTGTGGGAAAATGAAAAAAAAAATGACTTTAGGGACAGGATGAAAACAACGACAATCTACACAAAAATCTGGGTTTGATTCATCGCTCTGTCTTGGTCTAGCTGTTTCTTCTTGAGTAAAATATTTAAATTCTCAGAACCTGAGTCTCTTCTCTGTAAATAAGAACAGCAGTCTTATTTTGGAGAATCATCATGAGAACAGTATGAGAGAAGATTTGGAAAACATCTCATCGTATATAAAATATTCAGACAGGTACAGTTGTGATCATAATTAAGTGTCTCCAATCACATAGATCTGTTTATCCTTTCTCATGCTACATATAGTGTTTCATTTTTCCCTATTTGACTTGATTTTATTTCATAAATCTTTTCATCACCACCTTAACAGATGTGCTGCTTAATCAAACTAAACCTAATTTAGCTTTATGTTATAAATCATACCTAACCTGTCTAAAATCCTTTAATACATAATGGCTTCCCATAAGCTTTTCATATGAGTAAATCCAAGACACTAATTGAAAAAGAACTTGTACAGCAAAGAAGATATCTGCTGTGACTCAGAAGGGGAGGCTACAAGTCTCTAAGTGAAAAGTTCTTCACTTACAATGTATAAGACAGAAAAAACTCCTGAGAGCAGAGTGCAGCTTATAAGGGTCATGTTTCTCAAATCCTGGATTACAGATGCACTGACATCTTGGGGCAGAGTTCAGATGTATGCAAAGCAAGCATTGTCATTATATTAATTAGCATTGTTCATGCAAATACAATCATATCCTGACAAATTAACAAAGCCTGCAAGAGAAACCATCTTTACTTCCATGTATTTTTAATGCAAAAGTTACTGTTAAATAAGAACAAAATAGCTACACAAATTGACACAGAGAAGTTCTCAACTCGGATAAAATTATCTTACACATCCTTGCCCTTTCAGTAAGGTAAAGCACAGTCTGAAAGAACTTGAACAACAATAATGCTGATTTATTTAATAAGAGCTCATGGAAGTCAGGAATGCCATTAACTATTCCTTAGGCAGGAAACATAGCAAGAGTTGGCATATGCATTCAGCCACAAGACCGTGAGATTCATAATTCTCTCAGAATGTTTCCTGTTACATGATCTTTGTCACTAAAGTCATTTAGTATAAAACATCAAGGACAGATTTTTTTTTTTAGTCACAAAAGACAGAATTAAGCAGAGAACTCCCAATGAAAGAGAGAAAACGATATTTGATCATTGTTTTTTTCAGGCTATAAAAATTCTACATCATGATTCTTCTTTTTTTTTTTTTTTTT
>NW_004567121.1:12076505-12109191 GCF_000260355.1 Condylura cristata | reverse complement strand
AGCAGCGGGTGGGTCAGGAGAGGTCTGCCTCACCATGTGGATCACCTCAGGGGCTGGGAGTTGAACTCATGCTGAAGTGGCTTTAGCTTCTTAGTGTTGCGCTTTAACCTGCTGTGCCACCAAGGAGGGCCCTACATCATGATTCTTAGCCACAGTTACTAATGTAAGTACTAAACATACCATCTTAAACACTGGTAGAGAATTAAAAGAATTTGCAGAATTAAAGTTGGGATTCTAATGAGATTTGTTAAAAAGTCACACTCCTCTTAGCTGGGATACAAACCCTGTCAGTAAATGAATTAATTTTTGGCAATTTTCTAATCTCATTATACCTTTTGTCAGGAGAATGATTTATCAGAATTACAATTCCCGCTGCTGTATATCTTGCAAAATATAGTCATCTAGGCCAAGACAGGCTCATCGCCATTTGACTCTTTCAATATATGATATTTTCATTAGCGGCAGGGTATTCATTCCTTCCCAGCTGCTCAGCACAGTTATAAATAGAGAGGCTAGCCAACCAAATCACACAATATTGAAAAGGTCAAAGAAGTACAGTATATTACTATAATTTACAGAATACTACTCACAAAGTATTAAAACTCTTGACATCTTATTTATGGGCAGAGAAAATAATGAAAACATCAAGCAATGTGCAACGGTCACACTATCATTGCTGTCATCATCGAGATAACAGTGAATAAAGTCTTCCTTTACAGTAAAACTGGAACTAAGCAAGCAGGAAGGCCTATATAGTCAATAGCAAAAAATTAAAGCCATACTTCCTTCTCACAGATTAATAAAATGTTTTAAAATGAAGGAACAAAAATTAAAGAAAAGAAGCACACTGGCCATGACAAAGTCACAGTCCATTCCACCTGGTTCTAGAAAAACTACAACTTGTCCTTGAGTTGATAAGGAAAATTTCTCTTTTAAAATCATGTGTTTCACAGACCAGGTGAGAAAATAATAATAATAAAGAGCTATATACCAGAGACATTTTATGGGGCAGAGTGGGGAATGGGATCAAAAACAGCGTGGGGAGGGAAATGCACTGGACTATGGTGATGGCACATGGGTGATTTGGTGATGGGAAACCCACGGGGATTACCACTGAGTTGAAAAGATGAACAAAATGTTTTAAAAATAAACTATTTTATTATTATTTTTTTAAAATCATGTCTTTCAGATCAGGCATAAATGGTGCAATTTTATAGATCTCATCTATGATTTGAGATGAGATAAAAACTATGCAGCTTTAAGTCTCATGATAATCTGCAGACTTAATTCTTTCCTGAACGGTCAAATTATTTGTATGGCAATGTGTGCTTAAAGGAAAAACATGGGCATACCATAATATCCAGCAATACCAATGCCAGATACGTGCCTAAAGGATATAAACACACCTACAAAAATATTCATGAGTGTCTGTGCTCACACAGCACTATTTGCAATTGACACGTTGTAGAAACAGCCTAAGTGCCCAACAACAGACAACTGGATAAAGACATTGTGGTATATATGCAATAAAATACTATTAGTTATTAGAAAGGATAAAATAATACCTTTATGACAAAATGGATGGATCTTGAATGATTAAGTGATTATGCTAAGTTATAAAGTGAAAGACAGATACTAGACAGTTTCACTTATTTGTGGACTATAAATAGCCATAAAAATAACTACAAAAATATACTGTAAAAATCATCTTTGCACTCTGAAAAACATACTCTGGAAATGACACTAGTAAGGGAACTAGGTGGAAGGGACTGTTAGTGAAACAAATGTGGAAGTATGAAGATGTACCTCAAAATTTTATAGACTTGTAAATGACTTAAAAATTAATAAATTTTAGAAAAAAATAAGACACCAAAAAAAATGTAAAAGAAAAAAAGGTAAGTGCTCATCTTTACTTCTGTAAATAGTATTTGTGTGGAAATGCCTATGTGACTTCAAAAACAAGATGTTAAAGCCCACATTTTCTTGTTCAGAATAAAAGAGACTAGATTAAAAAGAAACATTTAAAATCTTTTCAGTACTCATCCCCCTCCACTTAGAGTCTTTATTCAAATCCTAGACTTCTACTGCATTTATTGAGGGACATTTATTGCCAAATATCATGTAAGGCAATGTAGAAAAGAGGAAGAACACATAGTTCCAAATTTGTTAACCTGTTACATGAGTGAATAATATCGGTTCTGCTAGTAGGCATAGTCCTTATTCTACACAGAGCACATAAGGCAAAGTAGGAACACCTAAACGTTGTTTTGTTTTGCACAATATGGAAAATGTGGCACTTGAAATCATTTAAGTGTCCAATGAAAGATGGATAGATGTGGAAGTTGAGGTACACACACACACACACACATAATGGAATAAATACTACCCGGCTTTTTTTTTTTTTAAAGATTTATTTGCTCATACAGAACTGGGGTACAGGCCAGAGGCTCAGGGTTGGCAAGAGGCTTCACCAGAGACAGAGTGGGGAGCAGAACAGGCAGATCAAGGAAGTACACTGCTGAGGGGAGCAGCGGGTGGGTCAGGAGAGGTCTGCCATGCCATGTGGTCTCCTCCCGGTCAGGCAGGAATCGAACTCATGCGGAAGTGGCTTCAGCTTCTCAGTGCTGTGCTTTAACCCACTGTGCCACCCGGCTTTTTTAAAAAAAAAAAGAATTTGCCATGTGTGACTATGTGGATAAAACTGGAGGAGATTCTGTGAAGTGTAGTAAGTCAGAAGTAGAAAGACAAAATGTTGAATGAATTCACTCATATGTGAAATATGGAGAAACAATAACAAAAACAGACAAAACTAAGCCAAATTAAGCCCTAGAAGTCTGACTGTAGAGTTGAAGCTACCTGAGAGAGCAAAAGGCAAGAGAAAACCCAGTGAACTTTCCATCTTATACTTAAAAATGTTCTAGTCAGATATTTCATTTCAAAACTTTATTTTCTTGTACCTAAACTTAAATTTATTGCCCTACATACATGTGGAAAACATTCCAGGACCCTTCAGGTAAGAGGCATTTGTTTAATAATTGAAGTATATCAATTTTCAAATAATATGCTTTTAATTGCTTTATACCCTTGTTATGGCAAAGCTCTCAAAATGAGTGGCTTTGAAGAATGGACATTATTCATTACAAATAGCTGGTTTGCATATAAATTAGCAGTACAGTAGCTCAAGAATACTAAAAGTTGATGATAACAGAAGATAACCAAAATATATTTTAAGGAAATGCAATAAATAAATTGGTAATACCTTGCTTCAGGTATTAATAAGGATAACCCATTTTGCTGAAATATAAATATAAAAGTTTATCTTAGGCTCTCCCTGATGGTGCAACTGGTTAAAGCACAGCATTGAGAAGCAAAAGCCATTTCAGCCTGAGTTCGATCCCCGCCCCAGAGGTGACCCACATGGCGTGGCAGATCTCTCCTGACCCACCCACTGCTCCCCTCAGCAGTGTACTTCGTTGATCTGTTTGTTCTGAAACCGGCTCTGCCTCTGGTGAATCCTCTCACTGCCCCTGCATCTCTGTCTGTACCCCAGTTCTGTATGCATAAATAAATAAAATCTAAAAAAAAAAAAAGAATATAAAATCGCACATGTTTTAAAGAGAATATCACTTTTCTGGAAATCTAGAATTAGGAAGAAAAAAACAGCTCTAGTATTTTTTTAAAAAAAGTGTCATTAATACATGTAAAATATATTATCATGAGCATTTAATTTGACATTTATTTATATATTAGGGTATTCTTTAATGTGATAATAGTGTGGGGGAAATTTGCTTTTAAGCTAATATATCTACTTATAATTCAGTAATCACAGATTTGATTTTACAAAATCAAGTTTTACTAAGAATTGTGGCCACTAGACTTTAGTAACAGTGTTGTAAACATGAGCTACATTAATATGTTGGAGACAGTCCTTGGCTTCGAGTCAAAAGCAAAGGTATTTACTCCCAGTATCAGTCATTCCTTTCAGGAAAGCAGCACATGCACTTTGTAGTTCAGTTTTCCATTTAGTGTATAGGGAGAGCCATCTCTCACATTAAGTGGGTTATGATAAATGACGTATAGTGTATAAAATACATGAAACGTTTTACTTTGATGTCAGTAAATATGGTTTATTAGAGCCAAATCAAATCTGAGTTCCAATATAATCCTTCCTTGCCACTCTAATTTGTTTTATTATATAAGAATAAAGATAAATAAAGGAAGTTTTTCATTACACAAAATTATATCTAGAAGCTGTTATTTTATAAAGGCTAACCAGAAATGGTTGTAGGTAACTTAATGGAGGGGAACTTTTATGGTTTTAGGTGTATTAGTTTGTTACTACTGGAATTATTTTGCATATTGAACAGTTTGTTTGCATGTTATTTGATGCTGAAATAGGAAACTAGAGTTTTTCTAACTTGGAGTGTTGCTAAGTTAAAAAAAGAAAAATTAAATCCCATTAGTGGGTTTAGCTTCACTGATAGACTGATGTTCTGAACATTATGAATTTCTCGTCCACATGGACACATGGACACTAGTTATTTGAACAAATAAAAATAACACAAGAGCAAAAGTCTATTCTTTTTTTTTTAAAGATTTATTTATTTGTGCATACAGAACTGGGGTACAGGCCAGAGGCTCAGAGGTGGCAAGAGGCTTCACCAGAGACAGAGTGGGGAGCAGAACAGGCAGATCAACGAAGTACCAGGGCAGGCGGGAATCGAACTCATGCGGAAGCGGCTTTAGATTCTCAGTGCTGTGCTTTAACCCGCTGCGCCACCAGGGAGGGCCAAGTCTATTCTTTTATATACCTACACACACACACACACACACACACACACACACACATTTTTCCTTCATTTTGTACATTTTTTTCATCTCAGTTGTAATCCCCATGGACTTCCCATCACCACTTCACTCATCTGCCATCACCATAGTCCCATGTGCTCTTCCCACCCCCGTTTTGATCTTGTTTTTCTCTCCTCCCCCATAGAACGTCTCTGGTTTATAATGGTTAGTTGATGTTCTTTTTTACTTTAATCTTACACTTAAGACAACTGAGGATGATATAAAGGAAAAGAAACTGTTCATTTATTTGTACAGTGGATTGGAAATTAAACTTGACCTTCATTAGATCTCACTTTCCTCATTTGTTAAAGAAGGGTAGCAATATTCACTTCTCTCACTGGGGTATCACACAAATTAACTTGGTAATGATTATAACTTGCTGTGAAATTCAAAGAGTTCTCTACAGATTTTTTATGAAGACAGCTGCAGCGCCAGGACAGTAGTCCATTTTTAAAGACTCATCAACACCAGAGTCCATTTATAATCAACAGTAAAACATCCCATATATGTATTTGGGAATATCTTAACTACCTAGGAAGTTTTGGGAAAACTTTTTTGAAGCTTTACACTAACATAGTTTTATGTAATTTCAAATTAAATTGTTTTCAAACAAAGTTAATAACCATTCATTTGTATGGCAGTAATGGAGAGTTAAACTCTGATATATAATTAGGGTTTACAAAAAAAAAAATCCTTTCTTATTTTTACTATTACTTATATTCTAAATTTATTAAATATTAGAACCTTATATAAAAACCATGAAGAAAACATGTTGATCCTGCCAATCTGAGCTCAGTAAATTTACTGAACAAGGGAGAATTCCATCTCCACAGAGCCTAAGCAGGATATTAAAAGCAGGGTTCTTGCAAGATGGAGGTCTGGGAATCAAAGCTGTTTTTGGTTGAAATTATTAAATCTAATGTTGAATAGGGATTAGGGAAGCTTTGCAAAAATATGTGTTTCAGAAATAATATCTTTTTTTTAACACATGTAGATTTTGAAACATAAAACTTTAACATGGACAGTTATTGGTGCTCTGGATTTCCTGAGATACAATTGTTCTGAAAAGCTGATTTTAAAGTAAATTATGTACTTTGTATTGCACATTATAGTTTGGTACAGTTACCTGTTTTTGCAAGGCATAATACATTTTACAAATTGTAGTTCTGACTGTATTTCCCAGTCCCAGTCCTACTTCACACACTTCTTGTTAAGCTTCAGCCTCAGCTGGCAGAGGACATTATTTTTGAGGGAACAAGTTCAATCCACATCTTCAATGAGTTTGTTGCTTCATTATTTTATGTCAAGTGTTCAAAGGTAATTCTAGGATCATAGCCTTGATTTATTTAACTTCTGGAACTTCCTATTATTACTGTTGTATGCTCATACTTTTGAAATATTTGATTGTAATCACACAGCGTTTCTAATTCTATATATCAATCACCTGGTGTCTGAAATACAGATATATTCTAAGGTTTTCTTTGAATGACTAGTGGTTTTTCATTTTCATTAAGAAATGTATTATCTAACTTCATGAATATTTGAAGAATTTATGGACTATCTGGTGATTGTCAATTATAAAAGTTTGTGAAATCTATAACTAAAATGGTAGACTTTTTAAAAAACATTCATCAGAAAATTCATTAGTATTATTTTTTTAGGTAATACTCGGTTATACCATTGTATGTGATTCAGAGACATAGAATCACATCTCTGCAGATGTCTGTCCTCATACCACAGCTCATAACAAGCAACCATAGTCTACTGGGTCTTTCTTCCAGGGTGCTTTCCCTCTCCCCATGTTATAGCCTTTATTCCATAGTCAGTTTTCTAAGGTTACTAATTTGGGTTTATCTGACCCTTTATTTGTTTTGTTTATCTTCCACATATAAGTGAAACCATCCAGTATCTGTCTTTCTCATTATGACTGATATCACTTATTAACACCCCAGTTCCAACCATACTAAAAGTCAAATGGAACAACAAAAGGTCCTGACTAGCCTAACCAGTCCTAACAAAAAAGAGAAAGGTATTAGGTGGCATACTCTCAGACTTCAAACTATTTTACAAAGCAATAGCAATAATAATAATAATAATAAAAAGTATGGCAATGGAATACTGTGGAGACACAAAGACCAATGAAATAGAATTGAGAATCCAGAAATAAATCCACATTTATTACAGACAGTTAATACACACACATACAAAGGAATACACAGGATAAAAAAGATTATCTTCTGCAAATGTTTTGGGAAAACTGGTCAGCCAGATACAAAATACCTCTGTACCTGACCATGTGGAGGTATGCATGTGTATAGAAAGATAAATGAGGATATTTTAATGTACTAGGTACCACAAGAAAGCTAAGTTCTCTTCCAATCTAAATTCAAATGAAATATACAATAAAAACTGATTCTCTATCAATCAATATTGACAAGGATGGTCCTTTCTAACTCAATCATTAACTAAGAAACTATTGCTTCATCATGTTTTTTAGGCTGCAATAATTATAACAGAATTGGAGATTTTCACTTCCCATGATCATACCTATGCTAAAATTTGTAATGTTTTCACATAAACTAATAACCAATTTCATTAAATTAATAGACAAGCATCTACTTTTAAGAGGCATACCTGTGTGGAATCTAACAACATATCTTAACTTTTAATGGGGCAGATCCTAATTACATGCAATTTTGGGAAACTGCAAAAGAATTTCATACTAAGATTTTTTATACCAAGTGATTCATACATGAGGAATTTTAAAACATTTATTATAGACTTTTATTATAGCAATGCTTGGAGTATATTTTTAGATTTTAGTATTACCTAATTAAAGCTGTTCATGTATAAGTTTTGCCAGTAACCAAGTAGTTGGAAGGGAAAGAAAGAATTAGCAATTTCAACACTGAATATGAAAGGAGTGAAACTTTAAATAAAAATTGTTTGGTTTTTCTACTTCTGGCTATTTCCTTGAAAAATATGAAAACACTAATTCAAAGAGATATATGCACCCCCATGTTGTTGCAGCATTATTTACAATAGCCAGGAATTTAAAACTACTTAAGGTCCCATTGACAGATGACTGGGTACAGAAGATGCTGTGTAGATCCTCAGTGGAATAAGCTCAGCTATTAAAAAAAGCAAACACATGAAATTCTTCTATTTGAAACAACATGGAAGGATGTAAGAGGGTATTATGCTTCATGAAATAAATCATAAAGAAAAAGAAAAATATCATATAGCTTCGCTCACATGTGGTACATTAACAAAATAATGACCTAAATGAAACAAAAACATTTTTTAGTTGATAAGACCAAACTATTGTTCTCTACATTGGGAGAAAGGAAAGGGGATGGCGCTATAACTCAGGTAAAAGGGTCAATTGTATGGTGAAGGATAGATTGGATCTTCAGTGGTAAACTTAGTGTGTCTAGACAATAATTTACAATGATGTACATTTGAGACTTAAATATCAAAATACAATGTTACTTAAATAAGCAAAACTGTTACCTATAACACAATTAATATTTGAAGTGACTCTTCTTTACCTAGTCATTTCACATGTTCAAACAGTTGTTCGATGAATCAGTCGACTGTAACTACAGGGCATTCTCATCTATAACTTGCTAGGCTGCCTGTTAGCTGCCTACTTGGGACTCCAAGACATTGAAATATCATGGTCAGACTGATATCAAGATGATTCCAGATCCTGAAAGTGAGAAGTTGATTATGCTTATAATGCTAGGGAAAAAAAATGTATCATTCAAAAGTAGTGTTGCCTTTGTTAAAGTCTACAATGTTATAAAAATATTTCCCGTTATCATCTTCCTACATGTCAAAAATAAATAGACAAGGAAAATCAGTTCTCTTAGGAATTCTCTCTTCACATTTCTATGGAAAATTCTCACTCTTCATATGAAATGTATTTGTCTTTTTTATACAGTACGCAGTATTTTTCGCCCCAATTCTTTTGACATCCGTTCTACTAACTTCATGCTTAGCTGCATACCCTAGAGGTATGGTAATTTTCACACCCTCTGCCTACACAGGATACCTCAGGTCAAATTGTGCTTGTTGACAGAAAGTGACACCAATGTGAATTGCTAGCTACCATTTCTCTATTTCTGGTCAGTGTCTGGACTGTCATGCACATGTCAATATTTGTCCAAGGATTAGGCAAGGCACTCTGCAGAATCACTAATGAGGCCAGGCTATGCTGTCATTGTGCAGAAAATAGACTGTATGCTTTTAGAGGACAAGACTATTCCTTATCCTGCATACTGCTGATTACCCATTCCTGGATTCATGCTACACTGTTCTACAAGTAATAGGTGCCTAAAAGGTGACAGTGACTGCTTGATGAAAAACAAATTGCCAATTAATATTTTGAGGGATGAAATACTACATTGAATTTATATCCCTCCTCATTTTTTCTCTTCAACTGATTTACTGCTTGTCCTGTGTGTGTATTTATATCTATTCTAAATAGTAACATCTTAAACTTGCTTAATTTTTAAAGTTCTATTTAATGTTTTCATTTTGGCAACTCCCCTATATCCACTATAACTTGAGTATTTCAAAATAAAACAAAGTCTGTGCTTTATTTATCTTTGTAACAAAAGTGCCTAGGCAATTACTGAACATTTTAGGTTGATCTCCTAACTGTTGGATACAACAGTGAACAAAGGAGTAAGTTAATGAATCTATTTCAGTGGAGCATTAGAACTATGCCATTACAGCAGAATCTCGTGAATTCAACTCTGATTACCAATGAGAAGTGGGCCAAATAGCAAACAAAAAGAATAGCTTAAGCCTATTCCTTTGGACAATGCAAAAGACAAAATGAGAAACAAATGAACACACAAAAACACTCCTGTAGGGAACAGGAAAGGCAGAATGAGAATCAGAGTGGAGAAATGGAAAGAGGTCCAATGGAGAGGACAACATTGATCGGTTTTGAGTCATTTTGTCTTAAAATGTTGCAGGCATGACAAGTCAGAATTAAAGTTGCAAGAATAAATAGGAAGCAAAAGAGAAAAAAAGAACATACTTTTTTTTTTTCCTCATGATTTCTATTGTTCTGTAACAATCTTCACTCACTGAAAACACTAAGAGCTGGGTTTCTGCTTAGGGCCTTTCAAGGCAGATGCAAGGCAGGAGTCAGATTGGGTTGTCATCAGGAAGTCAAGATTCTTTATCCAGCTCATGTGGTTGTTGCTGAATGAAACTCCTTTCATATGTAGAACCGAGATCCAGAGTTCTAATTGACAGTGGTTTGTGGGTTTGTGGGTTACATTTCTCCAGAGTTCCTGCCATATCATTCTCTCCACAAGATGGTAGTTTATATCTTCAAGGCAACTCGGAGATTATCAGATGATGCTTTTGTTTCTTTTCAAGTTATAACTGTTTGCTTAAAGTACACCCAGTGCATCTCCCTTTTGATCAGATTTTAATTGCAGCTATGAAGTTCCTTTTGCCATAGCTCTGAGTGATTCTCCATCATAGTCTCAGTTATTCCACACAAGACCAGAGAGAAGATTGCACTGGGTATATGCCAATCAGTGGAAATCTTGGGGGTCATGCTAGAATGTCCCCTATCATAGAGAATGAATCATAAGAGAATGAATCACATCTGAGAAAGGGAAAAAACAAAGGGTAGAGAAAAGAAGAAAGGAAGGAATGTTCAAGAGGATTCCCTGTGTTAGAGTGAGAACTCTTGGTTCCAAACATTATATGAGAGAAATGTCAGAACTGGGAGTGGAGAGAGGTGAATGTAGCTGTCTCTGGGGAAGACAGCAGAGGAAGAAACTTAATAATTATCCAAAGGAAGATGGTGCCTTGTCAAGAGAAAAATTAAATGAACGAAGTGAGTGAGCATTTACCCAGTGATCACATTGGGAAAAACTATGATTGTAAAATTATTGGGGAAAATTCTTAAAGACATGTTGGCAGTAATTCAGCTTGCAAAGATTAAATAGAAGTTTTAGATGTAAGGTGATGGAGTGTGTTTTGAAAGAAATACAGTTCATAATAAAAAATTTCTCAAAATTGCTAGTTTGATTATGCAAAATTATAGTGATAAAAACTATATGACTGCTATTCAGAAATGAAATGGCTGCTAGAAAAGACAAAAGTGAATGACTAAAAAAGCACTAGAAATGACACATATTTCAACTAAATAAGAACAGGTGAAATGAAAAATATAAGTAAAAGCATTCAGAAAAAGTTCAAAGTGTCATATAATGCCGGCATAATGTTCCTGATACTTGCAGGTGCACTTCCCTGGCCACATATGAGACATCTGTCAGACTCTTTTCTGTAAGTGGAGAGGTTTTGCTAATATATGAGACCACCAGATGTAAACAACAGGGTATTTTTTATTTAGATGCTTTCAATATGGAGAGGAGAAACAAAATGCACAGGTGTAGAAACAATATTTCAAGCCAATTACATGGCATGGAAGAGCGTATTTTGTCTAATTATTCAGTCATATATGTAAGAACTAAAAGGAAAAAATAGAAACAGTAGAAAATGTGAAACAAAGGAAACAGACTTTTTTTTCCCAGAGGCAATAGTTTGACTTGAGGTTGCTCTCTACAACCCTTTAAGTAGACAGTGACCGAGGGAACATCAACTGCAGGCCTCAGGCTGAGAAAAAGACTGAAAAATTAGAAGGGTATGCAGATGAGACTGCCAAATTCTCAACCCCAAGTCAAGTTCTTGATCTATGAAACTAATATGAAGGAAAAGAAAATAGACGTCTGGGGAAAGGCAGTCTAGAAAAGAAAGTAAAAGAGAGGCCTGAAGAAGTTCTAAACGACCTCACTAAGCAAACAGGCATTAAAACACTCTAAATAACCATAACAAAGAGCAGGGATGCAGAGTAGGCACAATTACAGAAATAAAATTTTTAAAAAGGCCTAGAGAATAGAGATAAAAGCATTATTTCCTTGACAGGGAGCAAAGAGGCTCTTACCAAGGTCATGTCTTCTACCTTGCTGCTCTCTCTCCTGTTTCTACTTCTGCCTCTTCAAGAAATGACCCAGTGTCCTCCTGCATCCTTAGCTCTGAAAGCTCTTTTCCAAATCTGCCTTTCTTGGGCAATGCTAAAAATAAACTTGATGGATTCTATTTTATCAGAACTATATTTAAGGTGGTTATTATTTGTTGACATTGAAGAGGGACCTAGTGAACTAGATCACATAATTATGCTGTCACTGTCTGATAAAGCTTAATGAGATACCCCTTCAGGAAATTATGCATTTTGTTACAGGAAAGGATTAACTACAGGTGGGATTATCAGGTGACAAATGGCTGATTTGGGAGCATGGAACTTCCCATGTCTATTAAAATTAAAGTATACATACAAAATGCTACAAATATAACTAAATTTGGATGAAATTCATGAAGGCTTACAAGAATAAAGTTTGTATCTTATGACTGTATTATCACTTGTTTGTACTCTAAACATTATCAGTCAATGTTGCTGATGATACAACTTCATTTTATATCTTAATACTTAGGAGGTACACTCCAGCAAGTATTTACTGAGGGGCCCACTATACATCAAACAGTGTATCTAACATCAGAGACAGAAAACTGAATTATGAATACTGCTGTTAGGACACTCACAACTTACACAGTGAAAGAAAGTCAAGTCTATATACAGTTATCACATTCCTTAATTTTAAAATACACCTTTTATCTACCCTCTCATTTCTGAAGTCAAGATACTTCATAAAGTTGATGGTCTTGTAGTTTAAGGCAAACTGTTTCCTTTTCTTAGGGGCATATAAAGTAATGTGTGCCTAGCAATCAAGGGCACCTTAGGTTGAGAGCTACTATGACTCTGATTACAAAGAAATAAAGGTGTTGTGCATGCTATAAAATAACAAAGGATGAAATGAAAGAAAATAATGCCAAACTTCATAGAGGAGTTATTTTAATGGGAATTTTGAAGAAGGTCCAAAAAGATTTCACTGGCCAAGAGGGAAGGGAATATAAAGAGACCCTGGGGTCATAGGGAATAGCAGTAACATTTTATATTTTAACTTAAAACAGAGGATAAGAGGATATGCACTGGTTTATAGAGACCTTGATATAAAGCATGATATATGCTGAAACTGGAAAGATAAGTTGTGATCAGAGAGTAAAAACTTTTTAAATGGCTGAACTATACATGCCCACTAAGGACTAGCAGGATATCACCTAACTGATTTCTTTAGGTTTGCTATGCTTTCTTCATGTCTCAATGATAGTAAACTTGTATTAATTTTCCTGACTACCTGTCAGTTTTAACCAGCTTAGAGGAGGCTTGTAGAGGCATTAACAGTAATCAAGGTCAAGTTATCTTGTAAGGCATTTATTGATTTGATTTTTGGCTGGGTGACCCCCTTCCCCTCAAATAGCAAGAAATACACAAAGGAGGAAAAAGAACAGTTTTTATTTAAAGTGATTCTATACGGATGGAATTTAAGAGTCTTCCTTTCCTGTTTGTGAATCAGGATCTATTAATTGGTTTGGTGGGGCAGAATTCTGATTTTTTTATTTGGGAACTTAATATGTTTGTCCCTTCCCTATCCCTAGAAAAGGATGGCAATCTTTGCTGAAATTAAAATTTCTAGAGAACATGAATACTCTTGTGAATAGTTAGTTTATTAGCTTTTGATCCCCTTTTTTTGTTCATTCAGAATTTGTAGAATACTATATTAGTAACTCTTCACTTGGTTCTTAAACTCATGTCTCTGGTCTCACTGCAAAGTCAGGATTATTTCTTTGTCCGAAGCTATAAGAAGCAGGTGACAATTTGTTCCAGTGCAATGCCTATCAGGACAGTATAATGAATTCACATCCAGCCCTCAGACCCAGTCTTGGATAGAGAGAATAGGGGCCTATTGCTGGCCATGAACTAGAGCGGGCAAGTAGGAGACACAGAGAAAGAAATGTTCAGACAGCCATGTTCAAAGGCTCTTAAGTTATTTATCATTCATTTTTCCATACTATGTCTATCCTCACCCCCCCCCCCGATTATAATGGTAATCATGCTAGTGATTAACTTATCACTCTTCATTTCCAAACGCACAGTTCTAAACACCACTGGTGATTCTGGGCTGATCATAGTTTTGCTAACATCTAAATTCCTATTAGGTTCAGTCAATAGGGGGCGATAGAGACTTTGAGTGAGACGGGACTTAGTCCTTTCCTCCCGACTTCATGACTGCTGCTTATTCTTGTCACTGCCACTGGATAGTAATTCTTTATCCCAGCAACAGCAGTTATCATATCATCAGCTGAATACCAATAGGGCTGAGTCTTAGCCCCTTGGGGACTCACCTTTAAATATTTCCAAGCTTTGTACTACTATTCTATTCCCTAGTAGTGATGGCAGTTTCCTGATAACATACAGGTTGGTTGGTTAGTTGTTTTTGCTTTCCACCTGTTTCCTACTTACTAATGTTAATATAACACTTTTAACTAAATTTTCTATTTTAAACTCTCTTTCAATCATATATGTGGTTTCTATCACCTGCTTGGACCCTGGCTACTGTCTTAGCCACCTGCATCTTATATCTGTATTACAGTGGTGCAGCTTGTTATTTTTACACAAAATCTAGAACTGTTATCAGAAACATGGTTAAGTAGATTAGAAGGACAAATCCATGAATGTCCTCCTTGTGTCTAAAGAACCCAAAGGTAATATTAATGTAGTCATCAGACCTAAACTTTTCCTTCTGAGTTCTTTCACATTTATTCTGGTTTCCATCTTCTAAGAAAAATGCCATTTTTATGGCATTCTTACATTATCTATTTTACTTTTGAAGATTTTTCTATGGTACAATTTAGAAAAAAACTGCATCAATGTCCTAATATTTTAATTACATGCTAGATTTAGGATTACATTTCAGGCTTAACTCATTAAATTGGATATTCATGTGAATATTAATAGGCAGCATAAAATGTTAGATATCAAAATTATAGCTAACCTAAAAAAATAACAAAATTAGGCATACTATATAGCATAATTTAAAACAAAAATATTTCATGTACAGATTGTCCTTTTTAAATCAAGTGGCAATATAATATGGGAGATACTTGTGTTTCAGAATTTTTTCATTCATTTTTTTTATTTTATTGCCATGCATTTGTATGACAGGTCTGTTATGTTTAAGATGTTTCCTGAATCCTAAAAATGTCTTAAAGAATGAACATATGCTAGTGAGTGAGATATGCAGAGAGTAATTAATTGCTCTGGATATGGTAGTCATTTGAGTCAACTTAGCAGAGTATCCTTGTTGCTCAGCATATAGAGAGAAATGATAGGGGGTTTGGGGAAAAAAAAAAAAAACTAAAGTAGTTCACAATGGTCAGTAAAAAAGGAATGAAGAGTGAATATTCATGATGTGGAAACAGGGTGTACAAAATGGTAGAGGTATTGAAAATATGAGAAATTCCAAACAGCTGCATTGTATTAAAGCAGAAGATGAACCAATGGAAGGTATAGTGTAGTGAGAGCGGAATTTGAGGACAGAGAAGAAGGCCTTGAGAAGACCCTGAATAACTTCATTTAATCTTGATTAGTGATTTGTTCTTTTTTCTTTCGATGGGAGGGACCCTCTGACACTTTCCAAGAGATTGCCATGAAGAGATCCATATCTTGGATAGGCATAAGGTTGCAGATTGGATAATAATACAAAACAAAATACTCTAGAGATAATGCAACTAATGAGGATTCTCTATTAAACCTTTGAGAAATAAACAACCATTCCACTAATATCACATGCTTTCCTCCTTTCATGCTCTTCATCTACAATCTTGCATATTTTCTTGTAAATAAATGAGGCAGAGAATTCTGGACTGTCAAGTGCAAGAGTTGTGATTCACATAGCCTTGCGTGCCCAGCATCTAATGTGATGCTTGCCTCAGCGTAGCAATAAATGCCCCTTATAAATGCATAAATCAGGGAAGGTAAAGAGTGAAGGGTGTATTAGTGAGCTTTTTAACAATTACTAGGGCCTCTACTTGACTGTGGAGTATGAGGGCTAAAAGGAGTCTAAATATCTCTATAAAATTCCTATGCAAGCAAGGCAATTAAACAAATGGTATTGCCACACATGGACTAAAAAGAACAGAAAGACAAGAGCCAAGAGTTTTGGAAGTACACCTCAAATGCTTAAAATCTGTCTTGCCCACTATCATGCTTGAAGCCTTAGACCAATGATGAGTTTGCTCTGAACATAAAGCCACTGTGGGTCTCTGCAACTCTACAGACAAGTTCAGTGGGATGAGACCCTTTCTAATCTGTTACAAGAGTGAACCACACAACCACACTCTCTTCAATGTTACTGCCTAATTTTTTTTTTTTTATCAAACTGTCACTGGACTATTGGTAAAATAATACTCAGCGATGTTATTTACCTTCTTTCTGTTCTTTTCCAATATTTGGAATATAATTTATTTCTGCTAAAATCTCAATCAGTTTTGGAGCTTTTCAAAATTTCCCTTGTCAATCTCACAAACATACTTGCTACTGCATATTGTATTAAAGAATTCAGAGTAATTCTTTGCTAGCTTTTCCTGGATGAGCTGAGATTTTACTGCTGCTGTGAGAAAACAAGTACCAATTACTTCGAAACAGAGTGAAAGGACCATCTTTGACAGAGGGATTTGACTTCACATGAACACAAATTTGAAGTTCAGATACTTAGTTCTAAAAATGAATTTCTTTATTAACAGAGAAGCACAATTCAAATAACTAAGATCCTAATTCAGAATTACCAATTAGAACAAAGTTTATAACATATCTCTATTAAATACAATGAAATGCAATTAATTAAAACAGATTAGATAGAATCAACTTGGTTCTACTCTATGCAGAAAATTAGCATTCTACTAATTTGCAACTGTTTACCGTTTCTCACATTTTCATGCTTCCATACTTTGTTCCCTCTATAAGCTGAAGCAATCTGACTCTATGACCTCCTTAAATCTCTTCAGTTCTAATTTTTTTTTCTTTCTTCTTCTTCTTCTTCTTTTTTTTTTTTATAATCTTGGCACTGTTAGTCACTGGCTCAAATTTCAGATACAAATCATCAAAATTTAATTTCTAAGCACGACAGTTTCTGACATAATAGGCATAACAGCATGTTTCCTAGGGCTAACATGCATGATAGAATGTTCACTCATATTCCAACTTATCCAAAATATCATTCACTATTTAATCTTGAAGATTTTTTTATTCTGACTGATGAGCCAAATCAGAACTATTCATTTC
The DNA here is from genome assembly GCF_000260355.1 of Condylura cristata. Lineage (NCBI taxonomy): Eukaryota > Metazoa > Chordata > Mammalia > Eulipotyphla > Talpidae > Condylura > Condylura cristata. The sequence goes on along the minus strand of NW_004567121.1, from coordinate 12,092,069 downwards.
TCTCAATATAACTTCTTTCTTTAATATTGTCTTCCCTAGCTGTTTAATAATGTTTAATGGTCTTCCATTGTTTAATGTCTAAGATGCAACTTTTCATATTACTTCTGTGATTACCTTTAGTCTCAAGGATGACTCACCGTTATGAATAGGCCGTTTATAAACCAATTTAGCTCATATAAACATTCATTTCTTAAACTGTATTTTAAGTTTACCAAATATAAATAAAAATCCCTTACCCATTGACACTGTGTGCTTGCCAATGTGACCTCCCTCTCTTGACCCTATTTGCTTTCCCCACCCATCTAAGGACAAAAGAGAAGACCATGCCTGAAAAGTCGACTTAGGAAGTAACTTCAAAATTCTCATGCACTCAGAATAAGTGTACACACTAGAGGATTCGAGAAAGAAAACTCACAACGATGTAGACTATAGCCACATGTTACACAGACTCCATGTAGCACCATGCTAGTCCCACCCTTACATAAACTAGTAACACTGCTGACCGGCCCCATCCTATGTTTTAGAAGGACTACATATTATATGTTCACAAAAATGTGTTAAAAACACAAGGGTGGAATCTTGGAATCAGGTTGTCAAATCTGGCAGAACCCAATATATAATCCTAAACATAGATTATTTTAACTAAGATCATTCAGGAAAAATAAAATACAATTGTATTTCAAAGTTATAAGGTTTATAGGTTGTGCTGCTGTTCACATTGGAGTGTAAAAGTACTTAGCTTAAGAAAAAAATCAGATTAATTAACCTTTAAATATACCATCTTATACAAATGTAATAGATTCTGTTTCATGAAGTATTGAAGTGCCATTTTTAATTACTTTTAATGGTTTTCATTTGGAGGTTCTGAACCCACATGTATTAGAGTTCTACTACTAAAATTTATTTATAAATGAGAGTCATTTCTCAGACTAAGAAAAAAAATCATAACACTCCAAGCTAGATATATGTAGGTTATAGGCATATGTGCAGTTTATCAATTATATAGACTGTGAACACCAGAAGTGAAAATATTATTTGCATTTGATCAGTTAATAAGTATTAATAACTACTTCAAAACATTAAATGAATGATCAAATCAAGTTATTTACAAGAATCAATTATTATTTGCATAAAGCATTTTAACAGAAAATTTGAATATCAGGAAAATAACAAAAGTATACATGACAAAATTTTTCACTTTTTAAATGCTTTTTTACTTTTTACATTATTGCTGTAAGTGTAAAAAACACACACAAGATTTCAAGTTATCTTTATCCTTTTACTATTATTTTATAATTCAAATTAAGTGAAATTCCTGATTTTAATAACAAATCAGTTGTTCTGCTGAAAATAAGGTAAATAATATATGTTAAGTAAAAATACACTAACTTATCACTTGTTTGTGTTTTTACTCATCCAAATTTGCTACCTTTAAACAAAGCACTCCTCCATATTTGACAGTAATTAAGTTAACCCAGCTTTAGTGTCTAAATGCCTACATTTCAGGTAGTAAAATAAGCATAGCGTTACTCCTTTACCAGTCTTGTCATAAGGAAATTTTTTTTTTTTTTCATCAAGGTAGCAGTCTCAGATCTGTTTCATTTAACAGAATGCTTTTGAACTTTTAACTACATGGACTTACGTTTCGCTGGCTTCTGTGGCCTGGCTGGGCTCTTGAATGTCTAGGATCCGCTCGCTGACATGCCATCGTCTGATGAAATCAGGAGCACTGCCTGTCCAGGCTAGGACCTGGGGACATGTAGGGGGCAGTTACTCGAGGTAAGCTTGGACATTCTCCTTGAATGTCAAAAATAAAGCATTTTAGAACTGGTGGAGACTGCACACTATCTAAGATAAACTCTTACTATTGGGTGATATAACTAAGGGAAGTCACATGACTTTCTCAAGCTTGAAGCTAGTTCTTAGTAGAGATACAGACCTTTCCCTCCAGGGCATTAAGTTATATATCAAATTTTTCTGAGGGTGTATTTAGAAGATGTTTATTCACAGCTTGTTTGGTTCTGTGGATAATACTGACTTAATTATGGAAGCATAGCTCATTAGCTGGGAGAGGCAGGAAGCCATCGGGAAGGGAGAAGCCATAGGGAAAGAAGAAGCCATAGGGAAATGAGATGTCATAGAATGAAGAGGAGGAGAGGAGAAGCCAATGAAATGGTAACTTCTGTTTTGGGAAATGTGACATGGTCATGGCTACTTCAGGGGAAAAGGAAGAGCACAAATAAAATACTTCCCCAGGACCCTCAGCAACATTGTATCCCTGTTCAGAATAGCACACTAATTTAGCAGTAGCCTAGATGCTTTGCCTTCGTTTGCATTTGCATGTTAGATTTTTAATACAACATGTAATCTAGAACACAACTTCTGAAACAAATTGAGATCTTGCAATTCAAAGCAAATCATGTTACTTATGCATCACCCAAGTTGAGACTGTTCTTTAGAAAATCAGAGACTGCACACTTTCATTTTTTAAATATTTACTTGTATCCCAGACATTTCAGGAATTACTATGAAACCTTCCATCTCCCTCACTTCTCCTGTCAAACTGACATTCCTTTCCCTAGTTCACTAAAAAGTGAATGAAAATTAATGAAGAGAAATGCATCCAAATCTGAAATTCAGCCTTGGTAGGGTCTCAGCATCCCACCTGCCAAACATTAGCTGTGACTCAAGCAACAGCCTCTCATAAACACTCTACTCCTCCTTCTTACTGATACTGTAAATTCCTTTACAATAAACAAAATCAAGCTACCAATGCAAATGTATTAAGGTAATTATGTCAGGGACTTAGGAGTTATGGTCTCTTATTTGCATAAGTAGGGTTTTAACTTCTCAGAATATCCATCTAAGTCCTTAAATTTCTGATTGAAACCTAACTTTCTGGCCTTTGTTACAACCTTCTGACCACAAACACTGCCTCTATGCTACATAATTATTCATAATCAGCCCCAAATGGAGTTCTCTCCCACTCCTTACTTCTGCACTAGCTGTTTCATTATTCCAAAAACACCTAAGTGGCAAAATCCTTTAGTTTCACATAGCAAAGATCTATTTGTGTTATTGTTTTTCCTACAATTCTAACTCTTTAGGCTACAGATTCTTTCTTCACCTGTTATTGCCCAATGCTTTATACCACTCTCTCTTGCAGCCTTTATGTTGGATTTTAACTGGTCATGAAACTAAATTTCTTACTAGATTGTGAGCTCCTAAGTAACAGAGGACAGTATTTATTCATTTCTTTTTTATGCTCAGCAACTAGTAGAGTACCTGACATATGTATGTCCAATAAATGTTTGTGCAACTTAATAAGCTTTTCTGGGGAGAAGGGGACTCCTGACTCAAATTGCACTAACATAGACATTACTAATATAAATCTTTCCTAAGGGCAGAATGTTTTGTTGTTGTTTTTAGGGACAAGTATAAAAATGCCTGAGGGCATGGAAGTTTAGAAAAATGTACAAGATACTTTATGACATTTTCTCTCAATATATATTTACAGTTTTAGAACCTAATTACACAGCACAGAGGATGACATTGCCTTTATTTATTTGGATGTTGAGGTAGCACTTCACCAGCAGAGGGAGAAAATATAATATGAAATACAAGAGGCCATTTACATTACAAATGATGTGATGTCATGCTTTTTTTTAAAAAAAGTTTAGGTTAAAATATGTTTGATTTTTGATTCAAGAATATGCAGTTATCCAAATAATCTACCAACTCCCTGAATTTTAATTTTTTTACCCTTATCTTACTTTAGGGTGAAAGGATTCAGCAATGATTTTAGTTGAGAGCCAAGTCTCTTCTGAAATTAATGGAAAATTATGCATTTTAGAGAAAGCTGCTATTTCCAGATGTGCGTTCCTTCTCTCACTGCACACTAATGAAGTGAACTGCAATATTCAGGCACAAGATATCTGCTACATAGATTTGAGGAATGAAAATCCTCCCCTATAGCAACAAAAATGTACTTATAAGATGAACCAGGTTTAGAGTGGTAACAGTTGTCCATGTGGAGTGTCAGGAAGATAATGCACATATTTTCCAATATGCCAATTAATACATGTTCTAAACATATAAAATGCATTATTAACAAAAAAGTGTACAATGAAGATAATTACTTACATCACAACCTGGCACTTTACTGTTTAATATAGCTCAAAACTCTCATTACAGCAAGTTACACAAAATTAGATCTTTGAAACAAATACAAAGTTTCAAAGGGGTTGCAAACATCTATTTAAGTAACAAAACTTATAATGAAAACATGCAAAATGAGGGACTCTTAGTAGCAATAGCAGGTTGTGGAAAATGTGCTATGGTCCTTTCTGAAATAGTAGCCAACTGTCACACCATTTTCTCAATCAATACTCTCTTTGGCCATATCTTTGTATTGTTGTTTGACTCATTCTCCTCATTTCCTTCCCCTTAACCTACTTTTATTTTTTTAAGGTTTATTTATTTATACATACAAGAAATGGGGATAGGCCAGAGCTGTGGAGGTGAAAGGATTCACCAGAGAGTGGCAAACAGAACAGTTGGATTGACTAAAATACACTGCTGAGGAGAGCAACTGGCAAGGCAGGAGATATCTGCTGCACCATGTGAATCACTGCCCTGGCCAGGAACAGAACTTGTGCTGCAGTGGCTGCAGAGAGCCTCACATTGTTGCACTTTAACCTATTGCGCCACCAGGGAGGGCACAACCTACTTTTATTTTTAGAGGATCTGTTTCAGTGAATAGCATCAACACTATCCACCCCATTATCCAACCCATGAACTTGAATGATACTTTTTCTTTATTCTCACACCTGAACAATGAGGAAGTCCTGCTGATTCCCCACCTCTACATATGTTAAAATGGCACAGTCCTAAAATGTCTTTGTCATTGTTTTAGCCTAAACCACATCCATCACTCTCCATTAGCTCATTCCTATATATTACTACCATCTTACATTTTTAGAGACACTGAACATCGCATTCATAGAGCTTAATTTTTTAATTTTGACATTCTGGATTTATATGTAGCTATAAAAAATAAAAAGATCTCAGAGACACTTTATTCAGTTTTTCCCAGTGAAAACATCTCCCAGTGATAATTCACATAGCACCATTGCAACCAGGACAGCGACAGTGATACTTGTACATTTCCTTTCAGAACCACACCTACCTCCCCTTTCTTTTCTATATTGCTATTTTGCTTTTTGTTTTCTTCATTTCAACAAATAATGTGTAAATTGAATTTTACATTGTGTAACCTTTAGGGATTACGTTTGTTTTTTAGAGAATAAGGGTTTATTAAGAAGAAAAGTGAAGACTCCAAGAAGTGATGTCAAGACTCCTGGGGCAAAGACACCTGGAATGTTTACACAGCTACTTTTCTGGGGATTCATCCAGGTTGAGGGTATCTCATATGTTCTTTTTGATGTCAAGCAATATTTCATGGTACGGATATATCACAGTTTAATCATTCACCATTTGAAGGACATTTGAGTTGTTCTTAGCTATTGCCTATTGTGGCTAAACCTATCATTAAAATTGATGTTTTGCATGAGTCTTGGATTTTATTTTTCTAGAACAATGGTCCAGTACTACAATTGCTGTCATGTAGTAGGTACTTGCTTAATCTTTATCAGAAGGCTATACCACTTTGCATTTACATCAGCAAAGTATGAGTGATCCAGTTTTTCTGCATCCTTACGAAATACATAGTGTTCTCATTTCACCTATTCCGATAGATTTGTAGTAATCTCTCACTGTGGTTTTAATTTGCTTTTCCCAATTGTCTAATGACGCTAAAGATCTACATATGTTTGTATTAGTCAGCTACATTTCCTTTTCTGTGAATGATCTTTGTTTTGCTTGTTTCCCAACTAGACTGTTTACCTTTTTATTCTTTCAACAGGGTTTTCACAGAACAAAACTTAAAATTTTGATGTAATTTTATCAATTTTTCATTTTAATGTAACTTAATACTGTGAGATCTAAGAAATCTTTGTCTACTCCTAGTCTACAAACTTTTCTCCTATGCTTTTTCTAAAGCTCGTCTTATGTATTACAGTCAAATTCAAGGCTCAGTGAGTTGAATGTCATATAAAGTATGAGAATCAGGTTTTCATTTTTTTTTTGCTATGTCTAATTGCTCCAGTACCATTTGTTGAAAATGTTATCTTGCTCTCATTTTTGTCAAAAAACAAACAAACAAAAAAAAAACAGCAGCAGTTGTGTGTATTTATTTATCTGGATCTATTCTGACTATGCACTCTATTGAGTTGGTCTATAATGTCTAGCTCTTACAGTAAATAACATGCAGTCATGTTAGTGTGGTTATATATTAGCTTTGTTATTTTCTTGAAAATAGTTATTGATAGAAGTAAAAGCATAACATGGAAAAAGTTGAAAGAATGTGTAAGAAATTGGTCTTATAAAAGAAAAGAAGATACAACAACATGATTTAAGGACATAACATTGATATTAAAGTTCATGACTGATAAATTCAAATGGAAGCATCTATAAATAGGGCAGTGTACTGTAACTATGGCACCAGCCAGTAGGATAGAGAGGATTTAGACTGTGTATAGTTTATGGATAGTGCACAGGACTTCGTTTATTTTTCAGACATTTTCAAATTCATCACCGATTTTAAGTAAACATATTCCCTGTATTAGATCACTCTGTAACAAACAAAAAACTGCCTTGAGCACAGGTCTTGCTATCTAACATGGGTTAGACCATTACCATTTGCTAGCACTCAATCCAGACTAGTTTGATAGTCTAGTACAAACTCCCACTCACTGTTTCCTTGTTTTTAAAATTTTTCTCACACCTTACCTCACCTCCCATTGGATCAGAATCTCAACAAATATTAAGCTATCATTATCATACTCTACCTTCCTCAGCACATACGTGTGTATACACACATGCAACAAACACACACACGACATTGTTCTATGTGCAATTATTTTATACAAGAAACTTTGAATGATCACATCTATACAATGTATAACTTGTACTATTGGACTTCTTTGCCATGCAGAAAGTATTTTATTCAACTTGATATAACTCATTCTCTTACATAAATAACAGAGAAAAGATATAGAAGCACTTTGTAGGGCTCATTCCTCATAGTTTTTAGATAGATTCCCTCACAGAATGGCCATAAAATCCACAGAATACAATGTTAACATTTTCTCAATTGCACTCAAGATTGAGTCTGCCACATAACAATAACGATGTCGCTTTATCTAAAATATTATCATGAATTATATTTCTGTAATACAATCTTTATTTTGCACCTTTATTTTAATATAAATGTCAGGGTAAAGGATTGCAGAAAAGGAAAAGAGACAAAGAATCAATAAAATATTACATGGGTTGATAGTAAAATTTAATATGATAAATATAATCTGACATAGAAACAACATAAAACTCACTACTTCAGGACCGTGAATGGACCATTATAAGTACTAAAAGAAGCCTAAGTGGTGAGGTACATAAAGACACTTACAGAGTTATATTAATGGAGGCTGAAGATAAGTTTTATCTCTCAGGTTAGGATTTATAAGCCTGTATCATTTGATAGAGACTTGATCACTATTCTTAGGATATAAAAAAAAAGAACAGGTTTGAACAAATCTATATTTTAGTCAAGAAAACTTTATTATAGTACTGTCTGGAGTTAATTCCATGATTTTCAAATCAGACACCAATGAATGCACTATCTGCTAATGATTTTTATCACCCATCACAAAAAAGCAAACATTTACTTTTAAATAAAGAGAATACTGCTTTCACAACCGCTAAAATCAGTAGACTTTTGATAAATAACTCACAGGTATTTGGAAAAGATAAAAAATAAAGTAACAGAAGTACATCAAAAGTTGCTACCGAAACTCCTCAGAATAAAGCTAGAATTTGACTCTGTATAGAGTCATTCTCCAAAGGAATGTCCTTAAAAGTTCTGCACTGTCTTTATTCTGCTTCCAGTGACATTAATGCTTTTTATAACTTGCTGTTTCATCCCGGCTTATATTTGAGTGGACTAGAATCAGCATAAAGAGATAACAGAGGTGAAAAGTATCACTTCTTTTTTCTTTCCTCTTTTATAACACTGAGTTACTCTTTAGCCCTTTCTCCAATGTGAGAAAAATATAGGTCCTAGACATTTCAAAGGTTAGGAATTTAATGGACAAGAGATGAATATATTCTGTAGCTCCTGTGACTGGATATTACCCTGGGGGTGATCTTATATATCTGTGGGTTGGTGACAGATGCTTAGAAGTATGAAATCAAGCCTGCCTAAAATTTCTGTTCATACTTTTAAGAACAGGGTTACCTTGAAGACTCTCTAGAATTGATGTGCCCTCCTCCCAACCATAATGTCTGAAAAGCCCCAGTAACTCCTAAAAAAATAGCAATAAGATTTAAAGCTAGAAGGTGAGAGTCATGAAGATAAAATGTACCTCTATCCACACTAATAGCCAAGCATTAAGGCTTTCTGGTATACATGCAGTTTGTAATGTGGACTTTCTCTCATCAGACCATTCATATTCTCAGATTCATTAATGTTTATTCTCAAACCTAAGTCCACTGTAGTACTTGACTCTTGCAGTTCTTCAAGTCCCCACATTCAGAATCACAGATATATAGTCAGATGAGATGTTAAAAATTCCCTAGAAATCTTCCCCTTATTTAACTTCAAAGGGAACTGAAAGCCCATAATTGATTTGCAAATCTATGTGGGGACAGTTCTCGGGTTAATATTTCTCTGGAAACTTGTGGCTACAATTATAGGTGAAATTTTTTTTTTTTTTAAAGATTTATTTATTTATTCATATAGAACTGGGGTACAGGCCAGAGATGCGGAGGGTGAGAGAATTCACCAGAGACAGAGTGGGGAGCAGAACAGGCAGATAGACGAAGTACACTGCTGAGGGGAGCAGCGGGCGGGTCAGGAGAGGTCTGCCACACCATATGGTCTCCTCCGGGGCAGGCGGGAATCGAACTCATGCGGAAGTGGCTTTAGCTTCTCAGTGCAGTGCTTTAACCCGCTGCGCCACTAGGGAGGGCCATAGGTGAAATTTAAAGTGTATAATAAAACATGTTATTTATGGGATAGAGGAACTGAACTTGCCATATCAGAACACCACTACATTCAAACATTTCTTGGAGCAACCAATTAACTGAGACCTCTCCTGGGTGCTGACTAAGGTTTGAGCAGAATGACTATGTCTAAGACAGCTGTGAGAAATATTTTTGAGACTTTGCACCTGACTTTTGGGTTCCTCAGTTGTCTACATTGTAGCTTAAGAGTCCCAAACAATTTCTTTACTCAACTGTCTGGTGTCTGATGACTTGGTTTGAATAATTATATCTGCAGCATCTATTTTCGCCTATTCTTGTGACATCCTGCTATGACTAGCTTTTGTTTCCTTATAGAATGGTAGTCTTCAAATAGTTTTCTACAGGAGTCTGGTAGAAAAGTTGGGCTAAATTCTATAAATCTTCAGAAGTATAAGACCATGATTTCCACTGTTTTACATTGGTCCTATAGTCACTAAGAGTAAATATTAGGGTAGGAAATTAGATTCACTTTATGAGAGATTTGCAAAAATTTTACAACCCCTCTAACATCTCAAACAAATGAAGGATATATGTTTATTTAATTCTACTCCTCTCAAATATACTTTAGGTAAGTCAAGCAATTTTTCCGTGATGTTTTTTCCACCTACAACATGGTAAGAATGAGTCCTACCCTTTCTACTTACTAGAAATGGTGACACAATATAAAAAGTAAAAAAACAAAAATGGCAGTTAAGTTAATCAAATAAATTTATTTTACAAATAGAAAAATAGCATTAGAATTAAGGTCATTACCTTTGGGATAAGACAGAACTAAATTTAACATACTCTGCCACTTATTTTTATAAGGTCATAGAGCAGTCCTATATGTCACTGAGCTTTAGTTTCATTGCCTCTAAGATAGGGAAGGGAAGGTGTACTGGGCAGAAGTAAGTGCCTTCAGTAGCAGATCATAATCCCTGCAAGGTTGTAGTTATGGCTGGGGATATGTTGGGTAAAGCAAGGTTACCCCTTGATGAACTATACTGAATTGTGGGTGTGTATACTGAACTGCCAGTAAGAGGTTAATTGGCAGGCTCTACAGCTCAAGGAAGAGTAAGATGATTTGGCCAACTAGTTGGTTTCAGTGAATTTGTTGACCAACTTGCAAAAGAAGCAGAACATGAGGAAATGATGGTCATTTGCTGGTCACAGCTTGTTCAAATGTGTAGCAAAGCAGAGAAAAGTCCGATATCAGCAATACCAAGAATAAGTAGCAGGAAAGAAAATATACCTTGTGAGGTACTGGATTGAATATGAAACATTTGTAAAGTAAAAGAACAAAATAAATTTATTGACCAATTTCTTTTTCAGAAATAAACTGAAGATTTCACTTTACAGGAGGACAGAAAAGAACCTAAATACCTCTGAACCATTCCAGTGAATGGAGGAAAGATCCAAGTATATTGTGCGAGATGGTGTAAAGGAAGCTGGCCCAAGTAGAAAACACACCTCCTGGGGCAGGTTATATCAGAAAACCTTGATTATTTTACTTTTCTTCTTTCCTTTTTTTGGTAAATTCACAAAACATCAAAATAAAATAAATAAATTATTGTACATAAATGGTCTTAAAAATAAAATAGGTGAGCACAAATGAGTCACATTCATTGCATATGATATGAGTGCTGAACACAATTCCTCTTACTCGGCATTTAATAAATGTTAACTTATAGTGACTATAAGTTCTTACCAAATATAAACTCATAAAAGTCAACCCCTGATGGAGATCATAGGACCAATGTTAGACATGCTGATAACAACCAGACTGTTTTTAAATACCCTGGAGATGTGACTCTTGCAAAGCAAATCTTTTATAAAGATTTTTTGCCTTCTCTTTATTTTTCCAATCAGTGCACAATACACTTCTTGTTACTGAGAGTCACCAGTAGGGAGGCTCAATGTAATTAAAAGATTGATCTTCTGGAAACAATACTTAATAACAGGCATGAAAAAGTGAGAGCAATTCTGCATTTTCAAACATTGTCATCAAGTTAATTTAACCTGAGCTGTTTGTGAACCACCTAGAAAGTCTGCAATCAATATATCCAGGCTGAAATCAATGGACCAGAGAGAAGGAGAGACAGACTCCAATTGGCTAGTCCATCCAGATCAGAGGAGCCTTGTGAAAGACGCACTTGGTGGGACACCCATTGGGCATGAACAAGATGCTAGTAGTTCAGATATGCCAGGGAAATCTTTTGCATTTTTATTGATCTCTAAATGAAAAATCAATTATTTATTCAAATATGTGTACATGTATACTTTTTTGTATATATATGAAGAAATGTAGTATATTAGAGAGTCAACAAAGGAAAGTGGTTCTGAACAACTTCTTCCTTCTTTCACTCTAAAATCTTCTCTAAACAAAGACAAAAACAAAGAGAAAACTTGAATAGCCAGAGATCACATTCATTTACAAACCTTATTCATCTAAGGATTTTTGGGACATCATATTTTTATTACTACCCATTTGATCTCATTTTGTTATTTACCTATGCTTCTTGAACATTTTTCTATATATTTGATCTAGTTCCAAAAAAACTTTCCTGTACCTTCTATCATTCTTCTATAATTGATGCTTTTTCTTTCAAAAATATTTCAGTTCAACATTCACTGAAAACAAGCATGAACAAAACCTGGCACAAAATGCCACCTATATTTTGTCTTTTTATCCCTATATGATAGCTGTTTGGGTATTTACTTCACTTTCTCTCTTTTTTATATGAAAATTCATATCAAGGCAATATAGAACTTTCTGGACTACTTGCTGATTGTTACTACTGTTTCCATAACACCAATATCAACGAGTCAAATGGAATAAAAAATAGAGGTTAAAAGAATTTTGTGAGTGGTCAATATGATTTACTTTGAAAGAAAAGTGAAAGTTTTCACTTCTGTAAATCATTCAAGTCCATAATAACCTGTGCAGAAATCAAAAAAAAAAAAAATATCTGACCCTAAGGTTTCACTGATTTTTGCTAGGTCATCATCCAAAGTTCAAAAATAAATAGTGTTGCATATCATACCTCAGTTTAAAAATAAAAAAAGCACAATTTGTATTTTCCTAACATTTCTTTTGTGTTTTGATTCTGTGGGTGGGTGTAGAATTATTTCATTGTGTTACAGCAAAGCATCAGCATTTATTTTTCATGTGCGGCATATTATGCACATTAGAACATATCTAGTTTACCAAATAAATGATTTCTGTAGACATGTACATGTGTTGTTTTAATTTCAAACTGGCAGTTAAGACATGTGTGAGGAATCTGAAAGCCAAGATTAGATGGGTAGCGGGGAACAGCCTCATAGATTGATTTTAAAGAAGCTCACCAGATGCAAGCACAGATGCAAAGAACGCCATGGGAAAAAATAGTTCAATTCCACTTTTCTGATTTCATTTACGCATTGGAAAATGTAAAATTATTAAAATTATTACATTTTTCATTAAGAATAAAATACTGTAAAGAAAACCACCTACAGACAAAATGGACTCTCCTTGAAGGAATGAAATAAGTTGTTCAAGTGGTCATATGTTTCACAGTAATAGTACTACATTAATATTTGTTAACTGCCAATACTTTCTCTGAAGCTACTGGGCCATGTGAGAAACATGACTTACATACATGTTATAATCTTTCCATAATAAATACCAGCAAATGAAACAAAACCCATTACTATATTGGCTAAAGAACTAAAGTTGTTAACTCTTACCATCTTTTATCTTTCCCTGTGGAATATTCTGAAAGATTATTAGACTGTTATTCACAAAAAAGATAAAACCTAAGTAATATCCATAATTTTGACTTGACTGGGCAAAGAGTAAGTATTCAAAAACTATATACAAAGGTTTTCATATTTTAAGTTAAAATTCTTAAAACTATTTGTCTTTCTATTTTAGTGTAAAATTTTGCATACTGAACCACTGAATAGAATTGATTTCAAAGGAATTTAGCATTAAAAAAACTAGATAGTTACTAGTTGCACATAATGATTTCCCATAAGATGCCTTTCAATGGCACGTAGTGTTGCATATGCTATTTTGCATGATCTCTACCAAAAAAAAAAATACAGAATATTCAATATATGATCTTTTTCTAAAAGTGTATCTATTTTTCAACATTTGGAGGCCTTATTACGGTTTAATATATCTGAAACCAATTATTTCATTTAAATTGTGTGAAACTTATAAAAAAGTCTTTAAAGCTGTTAGGGGGATTATCATTCGCCACCACTTTCACAGTAAAGGGATAAGGGCTCATCGAGGTTAATTTGCCAAGGGTCAATGACATAACCTGTCTTCTAATTTCAGTTTTATATGTCTTTCTATCCTGTCACAACTCAAATTTTAAATTTCAGAAGTCCCTCTTTTTAGTTATACTAGATTTTATAAATTAGCTCCAAATCCCCTTTCAATGTTTCTTCTCATCTTGGAATATTGTGTCAGGACCAAACCCAATGAGAAATAGTTCAGTTCCTCACTTGGATAAGAACTATTGTGCTAGGTCAGAGAGATGAAACCTTTCTTATTTTAAATCATCAGGGTTTATTATATTTTATTTCAACCCCTGTCATTGTTTTTCACGAATCTGTATTTCCCTCAAAATATCGCTGAGTTAAAAAATTTTAGCATCTAAACCTATTCAATCTAGTAAAATATCTTTTTAACTGAAAAGAATTCATGAAACATCTTCAATGAAATTAATGTCTCCTATTAACATAATTTTTCTTATCAGTGTTCCTACTCATCTTGTTTATGTTAACTTCTAGATGATTATGTTTTCCTTGGTACTACGACATTTATGTACTTTGAGATCTATTAATCAATTGAAATCGGCAGGTGACAGCTAGGTAGACAGAGAGATAGATAGGTAGTCTATGACTGTTGAGCAACCAAAGGTATTATTAGCACACTGAAAATCTCTCAGTATATTAGCTGCTAGAAATTTCCTTTCAATATTATACAAACTGGCTCCACATATTCTTATGTATGTTATCTCAATTACTCTACTAATTCTGCTTGGTAATAAATGCAATAAGACAGAACAAAGAACTTTTTGATCTCTTTTCACAAGGAATATAGTAACAAAAAACTTTGAGCAACAAGCTTTAAGGCACAATAGGAAATCTTATTTCTTTCACTTACTTTCTCCTCATTCAGCAGTGGATGTATAGTGTTGCCTTGTGTTAGTCTTTATAATAACAAGGCCAAGAATTGCCCCATATCTTCCACATAATCTAATGAAATGAATATGTGCTTTATTATGGAAATGACAAATCTGAAACCATGATATTAATGGGTATTCCTGATGATCCTGGTGTATGAATTTAGTGTTTCCCTGCTTTAGGAAATGATATATCTAGGCTGTTAAGAGAATTAGATTTTCTGTACTCTATATGATAAGCATACCCAATTTTGCTTTCAATCATAGCAAGACTGAGAGAAAGAAGATTGAGTTATTAGCTGGTAGGTATAAAATTAAATCTTTCTGCATCACCTATCAATGGAAGCCACAATTATCTAGAAATTTGTGTCCAGTTTTTTTCCCTCAGTTTTTTCAGTCTTCACCAAGATATTTACTTTAAGATAACCATAAAACCAACAAATAATTTACTTTAAAATACCCATAAAAACATCATGTCTAATGTGGGAATGTGCTGGCTTTTTTTTTTTTTCTTTTTTTTCATCAAGGTAGTATGGCCTAAGTTCTAAGTGTTCATAGAAGTTCCCTGCTCCTTTCTGTTTTCTCTTACTTTTCATACCTTATTTTGAACTCAGATTTCGGACATCCCAATGAACAACTTGCCCATATTTCACCCTGGAATGCTTAGTCGAGTGACAGAAATTAGCTACTTAATTGTCTCTGGAGAATTAAAGAAATTTCATGTTTGTGTCTCAGGAATCTTTCTGATTACTTGTGCTTTTGTTTCCAGTTTTATAAGACTCAACCAACCAAAGTCTATTTCATTAAAAAAATATGAACTAGGGGCCCTCCCTGGTGACACAGCGGGTTAAAGCACTGCACTAAAAAGCTTAAGCCACTTCCGCATGAGTTCGATTCCCACCTGTCCCGCAGGAGATCCACATGATGAGGCAGAGCTCTCCTGACCCGCCCGCTGTTCCCCTCAGCAATGTACTTCGTCGATCTACCTGTTCTGCTCCCAACTCTGTCTCTGGTGAATCCTCTCACCCTCTGCATCTCTGGCCTGTACCCCAGTTCTATATGAAGAAATGAATAAATCTTTAAAATACATATATATGAATTATTGGCTCTCCCTGGTGGCGCAGCGGGTTGGGGCACAGCACTGAGAAGCTAAAGCCACTTCCGTATGAGTTTCATTCCCGCCTGCCCGGGAGATGACCACATGGCGTGGCAGACCTCTCCTGACCCGCCCGCTGCTCCCCTCAGCAGTGTACTTTGTCGATCT
>NW_004567121.1:11985941-12076085 GCF_000260355.1 Condylura cristata | reverse complement strand
GAAACAGGCTCAAAGAGATTTGTTTTAACAAAGCTGGTTAGTTAAGACAAAGAAACAGGCTCAAAGAGATTTGTTTTAACAAAGCTGGTTAGTTACTGGCATGATTAGCTCTCCTGACGCTTACCCTATGCTCGGTCAACCACAGCGATGTCTTTACCAAAAGAGATGAAAAGAAATTTTTCTAAAGCTTACAGGTATTTATAAAAGTTCTAGTTTGGGGTTCATCTCTTCTTGAACTATGCTTCCTCCTAAGAACAGCAGACAACCAACGTTAAAAACTCAGTCTGGAGTTGAGTATGATGAGGCTCAAGTCCTGACTCTAATTCCATACAGAAGTGTGACATCTGGCCAGTTCGTGTGACTTCCATGGCCACAAGTTCCTGATTTATATAGTGATGACTACAGTAGTGCCTTGTTGTGAAGGCATTGTGAACACATATAATTTAGGGTATGACAGTGCATTGAAAAATGCCTGGTCCACAGCATTACTGACCCTTTGACATTATCATAATGATTCTCAGAAAAAATAACATTTATCCCTATGTCTTCAAATTGTCATGAAATAACATTTACTGCTTTTCTCAAATTCTTTACTTGTAAATTATCTGCCTTAATTACTTCCTTGCCCTAGTTTAACACACCACTATTTAAAAGAATTTGCAATTCCTTTTTTTGTTTTCTCCACATTCCTCCTATTAAGTAACTACATGTAAAAAAATAAAAATCATCAGGCAGCTATAGATAAGAGACATTCTGTAGGGGAGAAGGAGGGAGAAGAATCAGGACATGGGTGGGAAGAACACAAGGGAATATTGTGATGGTGCATGGGTGAACTGGTGGTGGGAATTTCACGGGGAAACCATACATTGTACAAAAATAGAGGGTAAGATAAAGAATATATTTTAAAATAAGATAATAATAATAGAAGTACTTTAAAGCTCAACAGGAAGATTTTTTTATTACAAAGTTTATTTTTACATCATTTTACATCTCGATTGTAATCCCCACGGGTTTCCCATCACCAAATCACCCCTGTGCCACCACCATAGTCTCGTGCATTTCCCTCCCCCCCCCGTTTTTGATCCCATTCCCCACTCCACCCCCACAGAATGTCTCTGGTATATGGTTGTTCATTATTTTTGTTATTTTCTCGCCTGGTCCATTATACTCCTGCTATGAGTGAAACCATCCGGTATTTTTCTTTCTCTTTCTGGCTTATCTCACTAAGCATGATCTTTTCCAGCTCCATCCAAGTTGCTGCAAAAGACATGTGTTTCTCTTTTTTGGTTGCTGAGTAATATTCCATTGTATATATGCACCACATCTTTCTAATCCAGTCATCTACCGAAGATTTTAAAGGTGCCTAAAAGGTTTATCTTCACATTTGTCTCCCAGGACAATACAAATTTCTCTACTACTGTCATCTCCACAGGTAAGACTCCCTAACAACATCTAATTTTTTTCTGTTGTGCTTTTGCTAATGAGAATCTTTTCTACTTTATATCAATCTATCAAAATTTGTTCAGTTCTGAAAAGCCAATGCAAATTTCCATTCTGTGTATAGCTTTCCTGATTGCCTTCCTGCTTCATTAGATATAACATTTCTTTCCTCTATCTAACACTATTTAGAGTTACTTAGAATCAATAAAAACTATTACACCATATACCTAAGTGAATTTACTATGCATTTCAAACAGAGTTGGGTAACTTAAGACTATTATTTAAATTAATTACAATATTTCTATAATTAGTAAGTATGGCTTTCCATTTATATATTACATACATATATGTGTGTATATACACATATACAAACACAGAGGCTATATATAGAATTTCAAACTAGATATGAGAAACCAAATAATTTTCCCACATTTTAAATACTTGCCAGAAACAGAAACTTACCAAAGATACATATTTCTTTAAATCTGAATTCAATTTATTATCACTTATTTTGGTGTTCTTTGATAAATCACTAACCAGAACCACCTACAGGTACTTGCTAACATGTAACTTCCTAGTCATAAAACTCTTAGGGCAAGTACCAGAAATTTGCAGCTTTAATAATTTCCCCAGGTGCTTCTCATTCATTGTCAATTTTCAAAACAGAGACCAGTTCATATCATAGTTCCTAGAATCTCTTTTACTGCCTCAATTATGGCATTATTAAATTCTGTGGTGAACTACTTTATTAAGGGGGAAAAATCATGTCTTCTTTGTCGCAGTTCATAGCACTATACTTCATACATAATATAAACACAGTAAATTTTAGTTAATTATTGCCGATTTCTTTGTTTTATCAAATAAAAAGTTATGAACCTGGTCATCAGAAATACATTTTCTTATATAGCTAGTTCTGGGAATATTTTTGAACTTTAATATACACACAAAATGTATTCATGTGTTAATATTAATTGTAGAATATGTGGAAGAGAGCAATAAATAGAAGAATACAAAAGTTAACCTAAGGACAACACCTTTTGCCATATTTATCTACATCTTTTTGTATTTCCTCAATGCTTCATATATTTTAGAAAAAGTACATATGTAATTACATGTATTACATATACATATATTTAAACATATATTTGTAACTTTTAAGAGTAAAAACAGCAATAACTTTGTCAATTTTTATCTGATGCAAGATTTGATGTCACTATTATTTAAATGTACCACTCTATACAATTTCCATTTCTTTGCAAAATGGTTTCTAGGTTCTAAGGGAGATTCCAAAATAAAGCAAGTACTCATTCACTTTTTCAAAATGCATAGATATAAAACAAAATCATGCATTTAACTTCCAAAGAAGTTTTACCAAATTGTTGATTTTCCTTACTCGGTTATTTAAAAAGTTCTGCACAATAATTATGATAGTTACTTTTCATGTAAAAAAAAAAAAAGTGCAGTATACTGCTATAGTTAACAGAGAAAAAGAAATGCTCCATAAGAATTAGCTGTGACACACATCTAAGATAAACTATCCAGTAATTATGAAAAAGGCATATTAAAGTAGTAACAACAAAGGGAGAGTCTTGAAATTAAATATGACATAAATAAGTCATTATCTCCTCCATTTCCTAAAAATCAATACAAAGGCATTAAGATGATTTGACATAAAACCAAAATGACAAAATATTACAAAGAGAGCTATATAGCAGTAGAAAAATCATTTTGGAGACACAGTAAAATGATGAATGGTGACTGACTTCGCAGGTACAAATAACCAAGACCTAGGATGGCAGTAGAAAAATTAAGACGCAGCATAGAAAAATGAGGGAGAAAGAGAATCACAAAATGACCAGAGAAATTTCATTTCAAAAACTTCTAGGGATAGTAACAGGAGTGGAATTAAAAATGTAGACTGATCTAAACCTCTTATACATTTCACACAGAGTAACAACCCAACACACCCAGCTCAGCAGCATATGCTCTCCATAAAGTAATACAAGCTGGATCCATGCTTAATTGCATATTCAAAAAATAACTCAAAATGGATTATAATATATAAAAAGTATTAAATATTTTAGGTTTTTAAATACCAAAACTACTACATAAAAAAACTGAATATGTAAACATCCAAATGTCACAGAACTCAAAGACAAATGACTAAATATTCCACATTAAATTTTGCAATGGTTTGTTTCTTAGATTGATCCCCAAAACATGAGGAGCAGAGTAAAAACAGATACACTGGATTTCAGCAAAATTAAAAATTGTGTGCAAAGGATTTACAAAAAAAGTGAAAAGGAAACCTACAAAACAGGCCAAACTATCTGCAAATCATGTATCTGATATCAGTTTATTATTCAGAATATAAAAAGCACTTTTAATCTCAGCAACAAAAAGACAAGAAAACAATTTTGCCCATACAGGTGGACCAAAATCTTCATCAATCTTATAAAAATATATGCACACGGTCAAAGAGCACATGAAAAAAAATCTCAATATTATTAGTCATTAAGGAAATGCAAATCAAAATCACAATGGATAACTTTCACAGCTGGTAGGGTGGCTATAATTACTTTTTTAAGGAAAATAAATGTCAGCAAAATGTGGAAAATTAAAAACTTAATACATAGCTAGTTTGAATGTAATATGATTCAGTTGCTGTGGTAAATTTGCCCAAAAAATAAAGAATTATCATATGATCAGTTATTCCACTCCTAGGTATATATGAATGACAAATGTGTGCACGTGACTTTTCAGTGGAGCATGATGCACAGCAGACAAGAGGTGGAAACAGTCCCAGTGCGCATCAACAGGGAAGTGGATAAACCAACTGTACACAGCGGAGTGTTATCAATCATAAAACAGGATACTAATAGTAGCTGGAAGAAAAGGGGGGGAAACTGCTTAATGGGTACAGGATTTCTTTTTGAGGTGATGAAAATGTTTGATACCTTGTGAGATGCTTAGATCAAGTCAAAAGAAATACAAAAGATTTTCCACAATAGTGGAAAGAACAAAAAGAGTCCTTTCCATCTTAGAACACACTATCCAATCAACTTATAAAGTGTGAGTAACGATTTGGAAACATTTTAAATAACAAAAGTTTTCAAAGAACTATCTACTTACTCTCAGAAACATGAGAAAGGGAAAAACATGAGATTCAGTTAGCTGTTTTCAACCTAGGAGTGAGGGGAAGGGACTTTTCAGCATAGCTGTGAAGAAAGATAATAGAATACAGCTGCCAGCAAGCTTGTGCACAGTAAGTCATCTGAAAGAAGAGCTCAATCTTCTGGGTAATATCTATGCACAAAGATGAATTAATAGAATTTCTGTGTGTTTGACAATTCTGAGAAGAACATAGAGTTGTAGCTAGAAACTATGTGAATTGATAATGAACACTTAAAGTACTAGACAACTTTTATCTCCCAGGTAACAACAGCTGTGTAAAAACAACAACAAAAACAAAGAATGACCTAGTTGTGAATAGAGCTTTTAGTAAATACAACATAAAGGCAGGCACTCCTATTCTAATTATGTATAACTATATGAGCAACTGGGAGAAAAGAAATATGTATATGAATAGTAGTGGTGGTGGAGGCTGCAATCAGAGAGGTCAAAGTTAATACATGATGTAACAGTCTTGATTCCCCTTGCAAGACTTATTTTTTAAAAGCATCTGGTCCAATTTCTCTTTGACAGCAGCAATATTAATGGTTGCACATAGGGCGAGTTATAAATATGCACATATCTGTAATTAGTATTCATATGATTTTCCTTCTCTGTCAGCCGGTAGGTTCTGAAAGAAGTAACAGTCCATAGCAATGAACAATACTTGTGTTCAGGTCTAATACCACTCTCCATTAAAGGAATTAAAACCCGAGAAATGGTTGATTCTGAGAATCACATGGCTTCAGAAAGTAAATGACTTCTTCAACAACAAAGAAAAATAAATAAATAAAAGCTACAGTGAAAATAACTCAAAGGGACAAAAACAAACAAAAAAATTGGAAGAGCTCCTGATGGTTGACGATGCAACATTTGGCAGGTTTTCACTGACTATCCCATTCTCTAGAAAAATGAGTTATTTGCATTATTTAAGTGATTTTTATCAATAAGTAGAATTTGAGCAGTACTTAAATATAACATATGAAATAACACATAAAAAGTGCACAAAATCCAGCCATCCATAAACTATTATTAAGTGATCAACTTTCTAGGCAACTGCTCCTCAGAGCAACTAGAATGCTATTTCTCATGAAGATTTTTAATTTTATTATATTTTAAAATAATGAGAAAGTGAAGTGAAACTGAACAAGTTGTTGAACTGGAATAAATGTTCCTTTGTCATGATAGCTAGTATTTTTCAAAGTACTGTAAAAGATTAAAGAGAGACTTTATGAAAATCATTAAAGGTGAAGTATTTCTGAATAACATGTTTCAAATTTGGAGGCCTTCATGTAGTTTTTGCATTAATGACTAGTGCTGAGTTCTATAATTGATATTTTATTATCAGCATTTAATACTTAGAATCTATTTTAAAATCACAGTTATCATTACTCTTGTTTTAACTCAATGGTTAATTAAATAGAGTCAGTGTTGAATAGTAGCTGTCTATAACCAGCTTCTCCACCTCTAATTTAAAATTTCTACTCATCTATTCATGTTTTAATGGGATGGATAGCTTTTTTTTTCTTTTTTTTAAAGAAAGGAGCATGACTGTTATGTGTTCAGATTGTTCGTGTTTGAGTACGTTTCTTTGTTGAGTTTGTATTTGAACTATATATTTCCTATGCTAACTTTTCAGAATCACACTATTTTCTATAAATCAAATAGATTCTTTATATAATTCTTCTCTGGGTGCTGGATAGATTCCTTGAGAACCAATTTAATCCTTCCCTGTTTATATATTTTTTCCTTATGTTTCTATACAGAAGACAAAGATTTACTCATGATCGCCTAAAGAGGCTACATATTAGTGCCAATTAATTTGTATCTTTCTTCCACTATTAGTGTATTTTTCAATATTAAATGTTCAAATTATTGGCCTTCCCTGGTGGCACAGCAGGTTAAAGCACAGCACTGAGAAGCTAAAGCCACTTCCACATGAGTTCAATTCCCGCCTGCCCCAGAGATGACCACATGGAGCGGCAGACCTTTCCTGACCCGCCTGCTGCTCCCCTCAGCAGTGTACTTCCTAAATCTGCTTGTTCTGCTCCCCACTCTGTCTCTGGTAAAGCCTCTCACTGCCCCTGAGCCTCTGGCCTATACCCCAGTTCTGTATGAACAAATAAATAAATTTAAAAAAAAAGTTCAAATTATTTCATTTTTGATTTTGCTTTTGAAGTGTTGCTTTTGTTCTATCCACTAGATTTTCTGTCACAGATTATCCTCATACTGAATTTTTACTGTCTTGACTTTAGTTTCTGTTATAACCTCTTTAATTTATTTTACTATTTTCATCAGCATTTTTCATGATTATCGGAAATCTCAGATCTATCAATATTTGGTATTTGTTTCCATTTACTTATTAGTGTCACTTTTCAATTCACTTGTCTAGCTCAGCAACTTCCTTTGTAATCTCATTCTGAATTGTCTCATTTTAGTTAATATTTTTATTAACTTGCTCAATAAAGTGGAGCAATGTCTGGTATATCTTTGATGTGTTTTATTTCCCATTGTGTTTTTCCTTGGATTTTTTCACTCTGATTTACCCTTTCTTCACATGAGGAAACTCCAGCATCCTCCCTCCATTAATTCTTCCCTTTTCCCTGAGTTGAAAAAAAAAATCCTAATTTTAGCTCCATGGCTGTTTCAAGTAAAAATTTACCTTTCCAGCTTCCTTTGGGGTTAGATATTGAGGCTATGTTCTGACCATCTTAATGTAATTTGAAATGTCTTTAATTTGTGTTAATTATACTATAAGAGGTGGAATATAACTTTTTCTACCTTCCTTTTCCTGATGACTAAATTGTGGATACAAGGCTGGAACTTGGTTATTTTGGATCTGAAACCACATGTTGAAAACAAAATTTCTGCTTATACTAGAAAATCGCACAAATATAGACTTTTTTGAGAGAAATCACTCAAAAATTTGTTTAGATCACTGTTTTCTTGGAATTTGTCTTGACTGTCTAGAAAGTGATCCTAACAAAAAAATCTTCCTTTCATTCCACCTCTGTAGTTCTCTATCTTTCATTTCTAGTCACATTTCTGAATAATTTCATGTCATTTTTCTTTATTTTGCTCATGCTTTACAACTCTGTTCAAATTTGTATTGGTTGTCAAGTTTGGTCGCACATGTCTTTGTTGTTTCTTCAGGAGACCGATTTGGTATACTCTCTTAATTATACTACACTAGCACAGTTTTGTGTTGTCTTCCTACTCCTCAGTAACCCGAGAGCTGGAGCATGCATGTAGGCATACAGGGATATCTGTGGTCATCTTGGAGATTGGGAAACAGACTACTATACACAGTTGCGAACTCTGTCTCTTGCTTAGGAATGTATGAAAAAATAATATAACCTTGCTATACTTCAGTTTCAATTTTAAACAAGGGATACATTAATACTTTTATCACAGTGATATAAAGATCAAGTAAAGCAATTATAAAGGGCTTAGATGCATTTATCATTCTGTGTTAGATTATAATCACCATTATTATCACTGTCCACATGCATGAAATCTTAGTTCTTGTTAAATGTGGTACAATGAGTATACTCTACTTAGTCACTTAAATGTATCATTTAAACAGGATAGGTAATCCTGTTTTTTGAAGCTTTCAATCCAGTGTGGATATAATCTCCATCAGTTCTCTATGTTCCATTAAGTTTAGGGCAGAGTCATTTATTGAATTGTATTTGTTTATTATATATGTTACAGGCATACAAATCCTTTTAGTCTCTGGTTTACTCTCCAGTTGGACTAACCTTGAAAAGTGGAAGCTAAACTCTCTGTATTAGCCTTCATTTTTAATAGTAGCAATTTTGCTTGTAGTAATACAGTACCTGTTACTTTCATGACTTCTCTCTGCTTTATTAACATTCTACAAACTGTAAATCACAGAATTATAACCCTGACTTGTTTCTAGTCTTCTTTTTTTAAGTCTTATGGAATTTCTACAAACTGTCACTGCATTTAAAAGTTATGAGTCTTATAGTCCCATTTAGACAACAAACACTTTGGAGTTACAGGACTGGAGTAGTATGTGAAAAGGAAGTTCACATGACCTATATCCTGAGTCCATATGTCCCATCCCAGCCCAATGTCATTTGTTGTTCCGTCTTTTGCAGGTCCTCTCTGAGGCATGCTCTATTTGGCTGACAGCTATAGAAGTTGAAATATCCATAAAAAGTTACAAGGTAATAATAAAAAATTATAACTAAGAAATTTAACGTTTAACCATGCATTCCTGTTACACATCTCTCCTGAAACTAATATTCCTTTTCAAAAAGAAAGCTATTTATTTAAGGAAGTAACTAAAGAATTACTGTTAATCCAAGAAAACTGGAATCGTTTTGAAGGCATGCTTGTAGTGAAGTACTTTAAAATAGTGGATGAATTCTTTCTGAACTGTCTTTTTTCTCTTTTCCTGATTCCCCCAAATACAGTTTCCTTTGATATATATTAAGCTGTCAATTTTGACCGCATTTTAGATTTCACATTATTATTTAGATTTAGATTATTAGTTGTCATTATAGCTCCTTTTTTGAAATGAGAATCTATTTTTGTTAATTGAATATTTATAAAAGTTGATCATATAACATTTACCTTCAAAAGCTAGTACACAAACTTTTTTTTTATCTATAGAGAAAAATATGGAAAGATTAAAATAAACTGGCCTACATGATACCATTTTCTCATTCCTGCTAACTCCATTCAATAAAAGAAAGGTGGGAGGTGAAACAGAAGGACAGAGTTCACCATGCTGCCACACACCAGACATCCTAATGAAGGCAGTCAATGAAATGAAGCAGACATGGAAATAAAACACCCAGACCTGCAGGATTCTGAGAAACAAACTAGTCTGTCAGTGCCATGTCATTCTGGAAAAATGAGCAATGAGTATACATTGTGCAAGGATTATATGCCCAGTTTATATTCAATAATCTTTTTTAGCATTTAATTTCTTCATTTGTATATATTTTTCATCAGGTGTACCACCATAAAAATTTCCACCACCAATTCACCTGTGTACCCATCCTCATTTTGTGCCATCTCTCACCCCCAAATAATAATCATTTAAATAATCTAAATAAAAATAAGCAGACAACTATAAATCAGAGACATTCTGATTTACTTATTTTGAAAGAATAAGTAATCTTATACCTTAAAGAAAAACTAGCAATAGAAATAGCTACTTAAATTTCTTTCCAAACTTTATCACTTAAGTAAGCATAAATGACACAAAGAAAAATACCACTCCAGAGAAGAATATAGTGAACACAGGAAAGTAGTTATGGATATTATATTGAGAATTCAGTTATATCAACTGAAACTATATTTGCTGCTGTGGATTCTATGTAGTGGGCATGAAGTGGGTAGATTATTTGTAGATTCTTCAAAATTCTAGCAGGCCTTGGTAAGAGGGTATTGTAAATCTTTTAGAGTTTGATTAAAGAAGCCAATTACATAAGATTATGGGTATCTTATTTTGCTTACCTTCCAACTCTATTTATTACAGGAAGGTTAACAGATGTGATTTTTTTGTTGTCAAACCTACTAAGATCTTCTAATGAAAACCCTACAATATTCAGAGCCATATAACACATAGGAAATAAAATAAAGATAAAAAAGAAAACCAAAAGTAAGTTATCCTCAACTATATGCCTTCTATTTAGGCAAAAAATAATTATTGATATAATGCCACATCCACTTAGTAGTTAATGTTTTTTTCTTTTTACTTTGGCCACAGGAAATTTTATAAACCATAAAAAGAGAATTATCAGGTTCTCAGTTAAAAGTAATTAATCTGCAGCACATATCCATATTAAAATGAGTCTGAAACCAACTTCCTCTGAGCCAGCCTTTTCCTTGACCTTTCCCACTCTGGCTTCCTTCCTAAATACAATACTCAAAACACCAATTCCTAACATATTCCATAATTTCTCTAAAATCTTTCCTGAAGTATGTAAATTTTCTCGTGGTTTATATTCATTTATGGTCTATGTATCAGCTTTTCAAAAAGCTAATTACCATAATCCAAAAAAAATTCACTTATATACATACATTATACAGTTTTCATTATCTTTTCGATATTATGAAGTCATAACATTAGGGTCATTTTTATCTACAAGAAAGATAGATCTGGCTTAACACTAATGTAATTAATTAATCCTAATGAAAAAGTCCAGAGATAGGGCAATTTTTGAGACTAGTCAATTGAGAAATTAAAAAATATCAAGTGTGCCTGTCTAGTTATTACTTTCTTCTGCTAACCACAATGGGATTTTCAATATGAGTTTTTCCCTGATGATGTTAAAGTATCGCTCAGAAAGAACTACCAGTGTTCTTCTTTATACTCATAAGGATAAAGGTATATGGTCCTGAAGGTCATCCCTTAAGGGCAGAAAGGACTCTATTAATCTTCTGCCAACTTCTTTTCACAATTCCTTGGCCAGAATTTTACAGGAGTAGTTCTTTGTTTTAGAAGTGGATTAAAAAAAAAATAACTTCAAGAATTGCAAATTTGGAGGCATTAAAGCATCTACTTATAGAATTTGGTGATACTTCAAATTCTATTGTGGAATGAGAAATGGATATCATAAAATCTATTTTAATGAAGACTAGAGTTGAACAACCAGCAAATTTAATGATATTGGAATTAAGGGTACTCCCTGGACTCTTGAAATATTTAATTAAAGACAAGTAAAGGACATTTTCCTTTAGAATTTTGACAGAAGGTCAAATAAGTAAAAATGTACTAACTACTCAAGACGTCATGGCAATGTGCTAGTAATTGTGGACAGTAAAGGGCACTGGAAAAAGACTCTTCCCATGAAGAAACTTACCGGTAGCAGGTTCAGAAAAATATATAAAATTAAATGACAATAGCAAACAACAGTTGAAGACAGCCACAGTTGATGTTATATAATGAACTATACTGTACTTTGCCTACTAAATTATCCTGATAATAAATTCTATTGGAGGTCAGAGGAAGAAAATCATTAAATAAGAAGCTATTTAATTATAAAGTTACTATACATAAGAAGATAAATTTACCTTCATTGGTGAAACTATCAGATATTTAAGGAAGAAATACAAATCTTATACAAACTAAGAATTTATAAAATGAGGAATGCCAAGTACTTTAAGAAGGCAGCAAAAATTAGCTAGATAACAATATTATATGAAAATAAAATATAGACCAAACATCTCTCAAGAATATAGATGCAAATATGATTCTGTTGAGAAAACTAAATAAATACTATCTTTAAAAGATTATATATAATGATTAAGTAGAGCTTCTCTTAGGATGCAAGATTTTTAAATTTGATATTCAAGCAAGACAATTTACCACAGTAACAGGAAAAAGTAGAAAAAATCATAATAGATACAAAAAAGCAATTGAAAAACTCCTTTATTAAAAAAAAAACTTAGTAAATTAGGGATATAAAGAAGCATCCTCAACCTGAAAAAAACAGGGAATTTACATAGCCCACAACTAACATCTCACTTAATGGTAAAATAGTGAATGTCGCCTTATATCAGGCAAAGTAAGACAAAGATGTATTACTACAACTTCTAATGAACACTGTAATATAAGTTTCTGTGAACACAACATGGCAATGAGAAGAAGCAAAAGGCTTGTAGCAAGAAAGAAGAAAACTATTTAGAAACAAGATTTTTTTTCTATAGGAATCCTAACAAATTTCTTTCAAATGTATAAAATTAATAGATGAATTTATCACTATCACAGGATAAGAGGTCAATATGTAAAAGTTTTATTTTTAATACTTGCTGCCACAGTTGGAAAATAAAATACCATTTATATTTGTATCAAAATAATCATACTTAGAAATAAATTTCACATAAAAAATTTTAGATCCCTATACTAAAAACAAAACCTTATAGTTTTTAAACCTGAATTAATAGAGAAGTGTATAATATACAGTGACTTGAAAACA
Source organism: Condylura cristata (assembly GCF_000260355.1). Lineage (NCBI taxonomy): Eukaryota > Metazoa > Chordata > Mammalia > Eulipotyphla > Talpidae > Condylura > Condylura cristata. The sequence goes on along the minus strand of NW_004567121.1, from coordinate 12,063,516 downwards.
ATTTTATCTTATTTCACTTATAGATTTAGTGCAGTCCAATAAAAATTCCAGCTATCTATTTCATTGAAATTGAGAAGCTGAATCTATAATACATGTGAAAATGGGATCTGGAATATTCTAAATATTTTGCAAAGAGAGGTAGTGTACTATAAAGGTACATTAATCAGGACTGTGTGACACTGTGATAACAGTAGATGTATAGATCAATGAAATGAAATGGAAAAATCCAGAAAGAGATTAACATATATATGGTCAACTGGTTATCAACAAACATATCAATGCACCTTAATAGAGAAAGCCATTTCAACAAGTGGTGGTAATTAAGTGTGGACAAATAATCTGAGGTGCTTCATAAATCTATACATATAATCTAAAAATATGAAAATAGTACAGAGAATCATAACATTTTCATATTCTGATGTACGCAAACATATCCTGGACACAAAAGTACCAATCAAAAATAGAAAAAGTTAAGGGAGAACTGATTTTTACTAAAATTAAGAATGTGTATTTGTTAAACACTGCCATTGATAAAGTCAAATCACAGGCTTGGATAAAAAATTTTCAAAGTATGTATTTTATATCAGATTTATATTCAGAATATATAATTAACTATGAGTCAGTAACATAAGGAAAACCACCAAATTTAAAAATTATGAGACTTAAATAAATTTTCAAGTAAAAATACAGAATGGCCAGCAACTGATGAAGTTCAACATTAACAGTTACAAGGTAGCAGACATTGAAACTTTAAACAAGGTAGCTATCTCATACTCACTAAAATTACTTAAATCTAAAAGATGCATATTGCTGGACGGATGTGAAGCCTATTGAATGCTCTTACATTGCTTCTGGGATTATACCTTGCCATACCCTGTTTAAAAAACTATTTGCCTTTTTTTCTGAAGTTAAATGTATACCTTTATTATATCCCAGTAGTCCTGTATGAAATTATTTTCCCAGTAGAAGTGAACACCAAAAGATTGCACAAAAATGTTTTTAGTATAGAAATAACAACTGACTCATAAAAAAACCAATGTTCACGAACAAGGGAATTGATACACAAGATTAAAGTTTATTCAAATAATGGAAAACATAGAATCATTGCTAATATATACATTGATATAGATGCATCTCAAAAATGTTTTTTTAAAGAATATTTGTGTATGCATACAAGAACTGGGGTATAGGCTAGAGATGTGGGGGGGTGAGAGGACTCACTAGAGACAGAGTGGGGAGCAGAATAAACAGATCTACTGAACTACACTGCTGAGAGAAGCAGTAGGCGAGATAGGAGAAGTCTGCTGTACCATGTCACCTCACTGCCTGGGGTATGAACTCATGTTGCAGTGACTGCAGATAGTTTGATAGCACTGTGTCTTTAATCCTTGATCCATCAGGGAGGCCACTCAAAACTTTTATTTTGAACAAAGAAAGCAAAACACAGAAAATAAGGTGTTTTGTATTGCACTTGTGGAGCTCTAGAAGGCAAAATGATGAAAATCAGAAGTGATTTACTTCCATCAGAGTTGTGGGGAAAAGATACAGGAAAACAAGATAGAAATAGTCTGCACACGTAAGGCATATTCATTTCCTTGGGTGTAAATTTTTCTTTAATTAAGAAATATATAAACTATTGGAAAATTGGTGATTCCAAAGAAAGATATACTCCCCTACAGATCAGGGCACCCTGACACTGCCAAAACAAATATGAGTCCAGTGTAATGAAGTCAGATTAGGCAAGACATTTCAACATGGAAGTAAACAGATGTAGCTACAAATATAGGTAACATTAATTGAGCGGTCCTTTTACCTTTTCTGTACTTAATTTTTCCCATCTGTAAGTTAACATGATTGGATCTCAACAGATTTGGTCCTTTATTCAGAATAAATTCATCCATAAACATAACACAGAAATAATACATGCAGAGCTGCTTTAGATGAAGTGGTGTTGGGATTTGTACATGGCCAACTTAGGCCCACCTGTCTTTAATGTGGAAGCTCCCCATGCACTCTGTGTGACCTTGATTCTGAGGAAGACAACTCAAAGCTCTGGATGTGCAAGGTAAGCCTCAAAGTAATTAACATGCAGCTTCTTTTTACTGTGCCTTATATACTGATATGCTAGTCTTATGTTTAATAGATCTGGACCTTATCATTTCATGATATTCAGTTGAAGCTTCAGTGAGATAATAAAATGAGTGATCTCTGGGGTAAACTATTATAAGGGAAGTTTATTAGGGTTATTTGGGGGAGGGGACCCCAAACTCCTCTTCAATGGTGATTTTTATTAAGAGACAAACAGTGCCATGACACAAATAAACTATATAAACAAAAACAACTAAAAACTGTTATCTAGAAGTAGGAGCACATACTTCAAATAAAACATGAAATACAGCCATTGCATTATGGAAATAGGTTTACTGTTAAACAGGCAATTAAAAACTAAAGTATAGCTAGCTACAGACATTCATTTTCTAAAGTTGGAGTGCATAACAATGAACCCTTTTCCTTTCTTTTCTGTTTCTTATAAAGAAAACAAAGATACAGTTTATTTCACCTACAGTGGAGTACATATTTTCAGACAAAACTTGACTTATCTTTATTGCTCAATCTGTTACTGAGAAATTAAACCTGCTTTTGCAGTTTGTGGACAGTAGTCTGGCTGCACATGTTAATAGAGAGTCTCTACCTGAATTAATTTACCATTCAGAACTATATGAGTGTGAAAGTAATCTTCGCAGTAAACAACATACACGCCATAGTAAACAGTGCACCTTCCCCAAGTGGAAAGATGGCATCAACTCAATAAAGAAAAACCAGTGGAGTCATTCCTACCTTTTGCAATTAAAAACTAATTATTGGGTGAAAATAAACACTGATAATTTCATTCATTATGTGAAGCAAACAAAGCACTACAAAGCTTATGTATTTGAGAACCTGTTGTCTTTGAGTTAATAGACATTAATTTTTAAACTGTATCTCCTGGCCTTTTCACAAGGACAACTACAGCACAGGTAGAGGGAGATTGCAAGGGGATATTTGGTTGACTAAAATGAGTACTATTGGAGACTAGTACTTGCCCAAGGACTGTTAAGACATCAGTGACACAATCAGAAAAGAAAAACAAGCCTGCTGCTGCTGAAGCATAACCACCAAATCCAGTTTATAATCTTTTTTATAGAATGGAAACTAAAGACACAAGTAATGTGATCAGTTAGAAACAGTCTAAGAGTGTCTAGTAGTAATGTGTTAATGAATACATATATGTCAATTAAGAGCTAGTCTATGTATTCTTTTGTTTAATTCTCCTAACAATCACATGAAACAGGTATGTTCATATTGGAAAGGTTTGGCTCATATTTTTTGCATTTAATTCATGAACAATTTGTAATAAAGGAGTTTGAGGTAAGATGGAGTCTCTTTCTTCAAATCAAATATAAGAATAGACATCAAAGGCTACAGGAAGATTCATACAGTAATGCTACTACCAGAGATTTAGCCCAGTAAACAATCACATGTTTTTTCCAAAGTGCATTGTAGAAAATACGGAAGATGGGAGACATGAAATAAAGAAATCAAAACAAAATAAAAAACAGAAAATCCTGTGAATTTATTACACAATGAAGTAGTGTACATAACTATTGGAATTGGGTCACAAATTCCATTCTAACTAGAGATCAAATCAAAGAGAGAAATCAATTATAAGATTTAGTGACCCTGATATAAAATACCAATAACTAGAATTGAACTTTTTCCCCTCAGTTATTGAAGTGTGATAAAAAATTTCTTTTATGGAGCTTCATAAATGTGACTCAACTAAATGAACTCAAGAAGTTCAACTAAATGAACTCAAGAAGTTCTTAAACAGCATGTCTATAACAAGCACTACAAATCAGGAGTCATATTCTAAAGTGTAGCTCAGTAAAACAATTCTACTAGGGGACCAACTAATAAAAGTTCTAAAGTCCCTAATGGTGTTTTTTTGTTTTTTTTTTTTTTAAGATTTATTTATTTACTCATAACTGGGGTACAGGCCAGAGATGCAGAAGGTGAGAGGAGTCATCAGGGACAGAGTGGGAAGCAGAACAGGCAGATCAAAGAAGTACACAGCTGAGGGGAGCAGCGGGCGGGTCAAGAGAGGTCTGCCTGGCCATGTGGATCTCCTCCCAGGCAGGCAGGGATCGAACTCATGAGGAAGTGGCTTAAGCTTCTTAGTTCTGTGCTTTAACCCGCTGTGCCACCAGGGAGGGCCCGCCCAATGGCGTTTTTTAAACAAATAATTAAGAATATGTGGAAGACTGAATGGCCTATGTAGCATTTAAACTAATAGTTTTAAAAATTGTGTCCCAGAAAGTTTGGCCCCTATCACAGATGCCAGGGAAATGATGAGGGCAGGAGTAGTAAAGTTTGGGGATGCTATTCCAGTTTTACTCAGAACAACAATCTATCAGCTTTTTGTTATTTTTTTTTTAAAGTTTACAATGAGGAAAAAATAGAAACAGGCTTATTATAGCATTAATTGCAGCAGTACAGTGTTACAACTTAAAATAACAGAAATATAGTAATGGGTAATCAGTAACATAATTTTAGCTCTAAAAAATTCTAGTATAAGCAAGAATAAAAAAAATGGGTCATGAATGCAACTCCAATTCGAACAGAGACCAAAGCAAAGAGGCAAGACAATTAACATATGAGCCAATATCATTACAGATGATGGTTATGAAGACTGAGGTGAAATATACAAGACTTTTAATTGATACCGAGAAGAATGTGAAATGGCATGCATGGTAGGTTTATAACTATGTAAGTATACATACATGTGAATGACAGAAGGGAAGACAGTTTCTATTGGTATGATTTCAAGGGAGTTTTCTTTTCATCCTTCAATATCCCTTTAGGTAATGGCAATAATTTTTTATTGAGCTTTTAAATTGAAAGGCAGAAAGGCTGGGGAGCAGAGAGAGAGATGGTGACAGAGTCAAGATTTGAGATCCATCCCCTCTACTATACTCACAGGTTACAGCAAAACAAAGCCAAAATCTACCAGATGAAGCAAGAGATGACTATAGCATCCGGATGTTAATGGGAAAATATCCAGAGAAAGGAGAGTGCAGAGAACAGTGGACTAGGCCACGAGGGCAGCCCAGGATGGCAGGTAGGCAGGGTGAGTTTAAGTTGCCCAGTAGGTCCTGTAAGCAGCACAGTGGAACTATCAAGGCACCTACACTGCAGCACTTTGCTAAGTTGTGTGAGTTCCTTGAGATTCATAAGCAGACATGAGCATGGCCACGTAAGATACATGAAGGGGCCCAAAGGTGGAAACTTAGGAATAGGAATATGAAGTTACTTACCCAAATCTCATGGGTAAGAAGTGGTAGTTCCAGGATTCAAACTCAAGGAATCTCTGAGCTCACTTAAAACAATAAATGCCTATAATAACAAAATCCTCTCCATCTGACCACACTCTGTAACATTATATCATGCAACAACACTCTACCATCTTGCATGCTATCTAATAACCTACAAAATGTTACTTCCAACATTCAACATGTGCATTATTTGATCCTCAGAACAGTTATTTAAGCAGGGACTATATGCTTCTCCCGTATTTGATTCCAATGTTGTCATCGTAATGTATCTGTTTGCCATTTGCAACCACTTCTCTAGACTTGATTTCTGGGTTCTCTGTCTCAATAGGCACATTCTAGTTCAGAGGGTTTGATTATTCAATTTCAAAAGAATCCTGAGGAGTTGTTAAATTTCCTAAGTTATAGACTGTTACATACAGAAAGGAACAAATCCATCAATTTTATCATTTAAAGACAAAAATCAAGCGTATAATGCTAGTAAGCGGTAGATACCATACTAAAATTTAAGTTTTTTTCCTGAGATATGTCATATAAATGTAAAGGTGACTAGTGAAAACATTAAACAAATAGTATAACATTAAAGATAAGAAGGATATAAAAGTTTAAACTATAATTTTAACTATCATTTTCTATTGGAAAGAAATTACAGATATATAGTTCCCAGCATGAGGCTAGAAACTCAGTCTTTCAAACAAGACTGTGATGTTGGACGATAGAATTCACATATGAGAAGAATACAAACAGTATTAAAAGCCTTTGTGACCAATCAAAATTGAGAATTTTCCTATAAATAGAAATAACTTTACATTTACATTTTAAAATTTTTAGTACTGTTAATTATATTACAGGTGAGATATCCAAGGGAAATGATTAGAAAGGAAGTAGTAGGTCACAGTGACAAATTCAAAATGTTCTTTCTACCTAGCAAAAAGCTAAATTCCAACTGGGTATTTGCTTTAATGATAGCTTAAAAAAATGATGTTTTCTAAAAGTTCCTTCAAATTCACAGGACAAAGGAAATTCTCGAACAGAGGAAATGTAAAAAGAAGATATAAAATGGTTTGTGTAACTTAGCTAAAGGTGTGGAAAGAGTCAATCATTTTCTTAGTATTCAACTGTTGATTTTCTTTTATCGTGAAAAGTGACTTGAATAATTATTGTAGTAGATTAAAGTAATTATTTATATTAAATATGCCCTTCCCCTATTAGAAGAAGCATCACCATTAAGGGACTGCAGATAGAGGTTTAGAGTCATATTTTATAGTATTTAACTAGAGGTAATTTTGGTTAATGATAACTGGCAGAGACCAGCTTTCCATTTGTATAAACCAGTTCTGTTTTTTTTCCTGAACACAAGGACTGTGTGTCGTAGACCATTTGAGTGACTGAATTCTAACCAGTAGATTTCAAGTGAAATGATAAGATCTGTTTTAAGACAGGTTCATAATATATTTCCCAAACAAAATTTTCTGTGCTTTCTTCGCATTACAGCTGATTGTATAGGAAAGATGCACTGTTAGTGATGTGCTAGAGCTGGATCCAACAATCTAGAATATTTTACACTCAGGAATGCTTTCTACCTAGCAAAAAGTTTAAAAACTGTCAGTAAGTTGAGGTGAATGAAATATTGAAATGTGAATATTTATACCAGGTAAATCAACTCTTTTTTTTTTAGTGCTATTAGAATGATTTATAATCCATGTCAAAGGTGACAAAGTTAAAATCTAGAAAGAAATTACTGATTCACCACTGAGAAAAATGCCACAGGAACTGTATGTTCAAATGTTATGTACACACACAAAAAAACCTTTTTCTCAGCAACGTCTCTGTACCCACTTCTTCAGTTTAATTAATAGTGCAAAAAATGCATCTTATTCTGATATTCACTCTAGTAAGATGTCTTGAGTTAAGACACCAAAGATTTAAAGTTTGCCTTCAGTTTACAATAAAGTAATTCGACCTTCATAATAATTGAAAGAAGAAAGAAATTCCCTAATAAGTAGATTTTCGCATACATGCCAAGCAAGGAAGGGGGGGTAAACTAGTAAACTAGCCATATTGTTCATGGCAGAAGATTACTAATTCTCTAATTGAGAAGAGGCATATACAAATTTCTGATAACCTATCAAACACAACTTGCAATTAAGTAGAAATCCATATATTTCTATGTGATAAGTATCACGACACATTTTCATACGAAAATTTTCCTTTAAGTTTGTATTTCTAAGCAGACAGAAGATGCCGTGGAACAACTGTATCCTGGGAAAGGGGTCATATATGATTTTTTAATGCAATTATGTTTCCCAGGGCATTTTGTCTCTCAGTCAAAATAACATGGTTGTTACTGCATCAAAATGCTGGCAGTCAGATTGATGTTGTACATGCAAACATATGGCTGCATATAGACACACAACCCAACCCACAAGCCCTTTATACAAGACTTTAGGTCTGAAAGGCTGGTTGAACACTGATTAAACAAAAGGATTTCTATTATTCATCTTAGTTTCTGGGCCATTTCTACTGATTGTTACAATTTCAGAGCCATTCAGTCAAAATTTCCAACTATCTGTTTCCACTGTTAACTTTAAAATCATGATTAATATTTAAACATGTGTTTTCATCTGTATTTTGTCATTATAGGAAATATAAAGTAGTGTGGTAACATTACCATTAGTGAAGAAATTAAGGTCCAAAGACGTTAGTAAAATATCTGGTTTTAGGCAATTATTAAAATGACCAAAAATTACTGGTGAGTTATTATGTATTTTCAGTTTAAATATAAAATAATCATTAACTTGAAAACTTTTCTGAAAATAAAAACACAGCTCCCAACTTTTTTATGAGACTAAAATGTTCATACTGAACAACATACATTTATTGAGATGTGAAAGTATGCTCCTAAATACTATACATAATGTAAATCAATAGCCGTTCAATGCAAAAAAGAAAATGCTAACTTAAAAAGAAATTCCACTAATGAATATTGATTCAAAATTTTTCTGAATAAAATATTAATAATCCATATCTAATAATGCCTGATTCATATGGGTATATGCTATATGGATGTTTAGGAGTATAAGATGTTTAATTTCAGTTTAATGATGAAAAGCTATATTTAAGTGCATTATGAGAATAACAGAATTTACAGTCATAAATAATTTCAGAAAAGTGATAGTATATGCAAAATTTATGCCAAAAATTATGAACTTTATAAAGAAACAAAAACCTAAAACATAACACCTAATTCTTAGCAAAGTAGAATGATAGGGGATTTAACCAGCATTATGAAAGATGTTTGCACAGACCCTCTAGCAGATAAAATGCTGTTTACTATTTCACACTCAGAAAATTATAAAAGTCAAGTCAGGCTACAAGTATCAGATTATATGGAGAAATCATAATTACCAAATTCTGACAGTAAAATCACTTTGGAAAGCAGTTTATCATCAGTATCTAACAAACATCAAGATTAATTAATTTTAGTTTTAAGGATGGGTTAGATTATCCTTCATATAGGTGACAGAACATAAAGTATATGTACATTATTTCTAATAGAGTAATATTAGGGGAAAGTTAAGGGTGGTAAACATGCATACTGTTGTATATTTTCATAATATATAGTAATGCAGTAACTATATCATATTTCTCTATATTATGTAATACATTTAAGTGAGAAGATTAAGTTCCTTTTAAAAAGCAAGACAATGAAGGAAATTTTCTACTATAAAGGAAAAACAGTATAAATATAAAAATATATGACATAAAAATGTGGACATATAAACATATAGTGAAAGCATGAATAAAAGGGACCAGCAATAACCACTCTTAAAATAGTAATTGCTGGCCCTCCCTGGTGGCGAAGCGGGTTAAAGCACAGCACTGAGAATCTAAAGCCACTTCCGCATGAGTTCGATTCCCGCCTGCCCTGGAAAGTGACCACATGGTGTGGCAGACCTCTCCTGGCCCTCCCGCTGCTCCCCTCAGCAGTGTACTTCATTGATCTGCCTGTTCTGTTCCCCATCTGTCTCTGGTGAAGGCTCTCACTGCCCCTGAGCCTCTGGCCTGTACCCCACTTCTTTATGCACAAATAAATAAATCTTTAAAAAAAAAAAAAAAGTAATTGTTGCTGGGGACAGAGGTTGAGAAGAAGCCACTGGGTGATTTAACTTTATCTGTGATATTCTGTACCATGCCTAGCTACCAATTTATTAATATGTGATAGCAAATTTATATATAAAATAAAGTTGAGATAACTAAAAGGGCCAACTAAGTTTTTGTTTTTCAGATATGAAGAATACAGTCAAGATAGTAGGTACACTATAAGATCAGAGTGAAAGATAACAGTAGAACCAGAAAACACAATTCATTTATTCTGACTCCAATTGGATGTTCATTCCATAAAATTACAGTGACTTTAGTCAGCCAAAATTTTGTGTGGCATTTAATTCAATAAAAACATATTTTTTATTTCTATTCAGATTTTACTTGTCCTGATTAAAGTTTCTATGCATGGTCTTTCTTATTAGTTTCCTTCTGCCCTATCCTAATAAGAATTGTTTGCATGTCTCTTTTTCCAACTGTGAGAGTTCCAGATTAACAGTTTAAGACATATAAAAAGTGGTTATGGATAAAAAAGCAGGAACCCATAAAGGAAATCTCATCAGACTTCTTGACAGAAACCCTACAGGAAAAGAGAGAATATAATGACTTATTCAAAATACTTAATGATAAAAATTGCCAAAGAATACTGTATTCTGAAAGACTCTCCTTCACTATGAGAGAGAAATAAAGGTCTTCCCAGGCAAACAAAAAAAAAGGATTTTGCCAACACTAAATTTCACCTATAAGAAATGTTGGTCATTTTATTAAAATCTCTATTCTATCATGTCTTATTCACAAAAGGCATTCTATGTGTGCCTGAATAATTGAAAGCATTGGCTTATGATGTTAAAAATGTGCACAAATATGGTATGTATTGTGTCATGTACTGAGCTAATTATTATACAAAAAAATGGATGAAGGTTATAATATTTAAGTGAACATAAATTTATATGCTTTTCACCTGGAATTCATCTTCAAGTTTCTGTAATGATCTCTAATCCATGTCAATAGAAATAATTTCAAAAATAAAAGACCTGTAGATACTGCTGAGCTTTTCAGGAAAATAAAGAGCTATACTTAAAGAGGCTAAATATTGGCATGATTGCCCCTCAAATAATCAATTTGCTTTTTCATATTAGAGCATGAAAGTGTTCAGAGCAGCAGAGAAAAACTAATCAATACCAAAATGAAAGCCTTCATACATTTTTCCATCAATGCCTATAACATATTTTATAAAGTATGTACAAATAAGATAGAATTAATAGCATTAACCACTTAAAAACATTTTAAAATAATTCCTCTGAGAATTTGATTCTGTGTAAGGATTAAACATATTCCATCCTGACTATCAATAATGGACAGAATATATGAAGAAGCTATAAAGAAGATGGAAGTAAACAAAGTTGGTAGGTTGGAGGAAGACTGTATTTGAAGAACCACCAAACCATTGGTTGGTACTTTTTTTCTTGTAATATACATCATCTCAACACAAATTAAAAAAAGACAGTTCTAAATTTCCTCTAGTTCCGGCTCAATGAAAGGCAAGAGAAGATGAATAAAATCTCTCCCATTTTCCCTTTTATTTTTCCCATTTCCTTATATTCAGTCCTAAAGGATTTCTTTGGTAATGATGGAACTAATACTCTCAACCAGAGACTATATATATTCTTAGTTAGGATGATCTTTTATAGCAAGGAAAATTGTGAATGTCCTCAAAAGAATGGGACGAAATTCCATTGCCTTTTACCTCTCTATCCTTTTCTTGATGACCACAGATAAGAGTAATTTTGGAAAATGTGTGGCACACCAGGTAAAATTATTCTCAGCTTTCTTGCTAAACTACAGAAAACAGGAGTCTCAGAGTTCTATAAAATACCTATGAGAGGAAAGAAAATAAGGGGGTCGACAAAGTTATTCCATAAAGGTATGTATGAATTTCTAGCCTTACCCCAAGCTGCACTTTGGGTCTCACTTTGAACTTATTCCATAGTTGTTGAAACCTGAACAAGGGTGTAAATCATAACTCATATCCCAGAAAGTCACTGAGCAATAGATCCATAAAACAGATAAAGCTGAAGTTGTGAAATTTGTGAAAAGGTAACTGGAGCACTGTGGGTGCCTTGGTAGTAGGTGTGGTGAAATATACCTGAAGAGGTGTGATCCTGTATCTTTGAATCTTATATAGTGTTGGAAATTAATATTACCTCAAGTGAAAAGAAAAAGTGAATTTAAAGGAAAAAAGTAATGTGACCCACAGAATATTAGTAAAAATATGTAACCTGACTTAACCATTTAAATACTACTAAAAAATTAAAATTAAAATTAAAATTTTCAAAGTATTTGAGTAAGTACCTAGGATAATAGCTACTAAAAAAATTAAAGTTAAAATTAAAACTTTCAAAGTATTTGAGTAAGTACCTAGGATTTCATAGTATTTTAAAAGTTCAGAAGATGATCTAAATTCACTTGCTAAACAAAGAAACACGGATGTCAATGCCAACAGGCTCAGATGTTGAAATTATCTGACAAAGAAAACATACAGCTGGCCAACAGGACCTCAAAATGTTCATCATTTATCATAATGGCAATGCAAATAATCAAATCACAACAAGAGAGCTTGTTGCATCGGGCAACACCACACTGACCAAAGAAATGGGAGTTGTGGAACATGCAACATAACGCACAATGCTGCCGAAGAGCAATATCCTAACCTTTTTATTGGTAGACTAATCATACAGCATTAATCATATGAGGAAGTGAAAAAGAAAGGGCGAATTAGAAGAAGCTGGCCAAAAGGTGGAACTGTGCATCTGCTGATAGTTTGTTATGTAGAACAGCCCTGACTCTTCCAGTCAGGAGTTCAATCTCATCAATAAGGCATTCCACTGATCAGTTTCGGGGATCCTTCATTATACATCAGTCAACAGCCCCATGGGCATTCCCAGTCATACCTCCTAATGTATAAATCAGGAGTAAGATTATGCTTCTGTCCTCAGCCCCCCAGGCATTCCTGGTCATACCTCGTGATGCATACCCTTCCCAGGGTGATCTAACTTTATGTTCTTAATTGTTGTGAAAGGTGCCTCATAGGATTGGGCTCTTAGAATGGAGGCTGGATAAGCCACGTAGGATTAGCAGACCCACAGAGCTCATGCCTATGACAAGGGTTCTCACCCAAAAGACCAGAAACAAGTGTTGGCAAATGTTGGTAAACAAGTGGAGACAAAAGGAAGACTCATACTTTTGGTAGGAAGTAAAACAGTATGGAGTCTCAAACTATTAAAAACAGATTTACTCTATGTTCCAGTAACTCTACTCTTAAGTATCTACCTGAAGAATGGAAATACACTAATTCAAAGTGGTGTATGCACTGTACTTATTGAAGCACTGTTTGTAACAGCCAAGTAGTGGAAATAATCTAATAGTTCAAGGACACAGAAAGAGATTAGCAAGTTGTTGCACACCGAGATAGAAAGGGATATTACTGCACAATTATTTTAATCCCTTCATATATCCTAAAGATTTTATAGGAAAATTTATGATTTTTTTCAAATGCATATTAGTATAGTACATCTTTAAAAACCTTTCTGAAATTTTGTAAGATTACCTCCCCAGCTTATCTGCTTAATGTCTCATTTTCCATTCCTGAAAGGCAAAGGCCATGATTTCATTTCAAAGACAGCTTACTGGAATAAAAAAAAAATCCATTTAATTGTTATTTATTGCCACTTTAGAAGCAGAAACAGTCATAGAAATTTTCAGCAGTCAGTGTTGTTTTTATTTTGTGTCCTGCCAAATAATATTCCTGGATTTATTCACTTGTTCATGCAATAAATATTTATTGAGCTCCTTCAACAAGAAAACCCTGTTCTAGATCATAAAGGACAACAGAGAGTAAAACAGACCAGATGCATGCCCCTATATCACTTGTATTTTAAGTGGAAGAGACATTTAAAAATAAATAAAAACTAGTGAAGTTGAATGTTATGAAGGAAAGTAAAAGCAGGAAAAAAGGATTAAAAAAATCAAATTTGTATTTTAGGTAAGGTGGTCAGAACAAGCCTCACCAAAAAGATCAAATTAAAAAGAGGTAGCAAGTCATGTATATAAAAAGAGAGAATCATTCCTACCAAATGCAGAGCCTGAGAAAAGAGCAGGACGTGGCTGAGGAAGGGAGATGAAGCTAGTATGGTTATGCTTTGAGCTCAGGGATGAGTGTTACAGTTAAGGGAAGGGGAAAACTTGACATCTGGGTAAATCAATCATATATGGCCTTGAAGATGAATTAAGAGTCTGCATATTTTTCTGTGTGGGCTGGAAAGGTAGTGGAGTAATTTAAACAGAGGATTCACTTGATTGGAATTACATTTTTAAGAAAGTGCTTTAGCATCTTATGAGTAATTAGATTGTAGGGTAAAAAAAGTGAAAGGATAGAAACCAGATAGAAAATTATTACGCTAGTTCAATTGAGACAGTATTTTAGTATCAAGGGAGGTATGAAAAATAATTAGATTCTAGTTATATTATAAAGAGAGAACAGACACATTTTGCCACTAAAATGAACTGGAATTGTGAGAGGAGAGGAAGAGTAGAAAGAAAAGAATCAACAATGATCCTAAGATTTTTGGCCTTGAACTACTAGGTGAATGGAAATTCCTTTAACTGATATGGGTGAAACTCTGAGAAAAGTAGAATAAAGAAAAGGATGTCAATGTTTGGTAGACTTGAATTTGAGATACTTATCATAAATCTAAGTGTAGAATTTAATGAGTTTAAATTTTATGTGGAATAGCAAGGTTGGAGATTGTTTCTAAAACAACTGGATTGAATGAAAGGAAAATATGATAACTGAATTATAAGGATCTGAAATATTGACAGGTTCAAGAATAAGAATTTATTGAAACAGATTAAAAAGAAACAATATATAACCAAAGGAGAGGGTGGGAGAGTATTATCCTGGAGGCTAATGAAAGTTATATTCAAAGAGGAATGATCAAATGTGACCCACTGCTACTAAAAGATCAAATAAAATAAGGACTATGATTAAGTGAAGTTTATTGTTGATAATAACATTAGAAAGATATAGGGAAAATTAGTATAAATAAATCTGATGGTCTTTTTTTAACGGAGAGAGAAAAAATGGTCACTATCTAGATATATGTATGTGGAAAAGATACATTTTTAAAATAAAGTATTTTGAAGATCCTGACCAAGAAGGAAAGGGAAAAAAAATAAATTCCTCAGGAGGGAGAAGAAACAATTACAGAATCAGTGTTCTTGAGCATTTAGGGCGATGGCGTTCACTACGTTATTGGAGAGATGGACCTTAAATGGGACCAGCGAGACTCATCAACTGTAACTGCCATAGGCAAGGTATAAGGGTTTAAATGAAGGTAGGTAGTTTCAGTACTAGACTTTGTGGGCACTGTGAGAATCTATGTAACTTTTAGTAGCAAAGTATGAAGTAAAGCTATCAGCTCAGAATAGAAAGTAGCTTGCTTAAAGTTTAAAGAATAAAAAGATATGAAACAGTTGTGTAAGAAAATGAGACAAGCTGAATGAGAAAATAAGTGGATTTCTAAACAACCATGATCATCCACCTTAGATCATGGCTATGAACTTAAGGTAACTTTATCCAAACCGTGTATTTGGTTTTTCCTGCTCATATCATAGGTACTACATAAGTGGGGCGTTAAACTTAATCAATTAAATTCCTTATTGGAATAGGTTCAAGAGAGAAGTAAGAGGGAAAATCAGTATATGGGCATAATTGAAGGAAGAGGGCAACAAAATTGAGAATGACGACTGTGATCAGTCTGTTGAAGCAAAGCCAGGCAAGAAAAAAAAAGTGAGGACATGAGTCATGCAAATAATTAAAATGGAACTGTTAAGGGATTGGAGAAAAGAACTATGAAAGTGGTAGTCTGTGAGATGTTTGAGACTGAGATTATAAAAAGAATGCCACTGTTACAAATGAGAGTATCTTTGGTCTAATCATATAACTGAGTAGCTGATATGGATTAGAAGATAATTAGATGTGTGAAGACCCAGGATATAGGAGGGATCATTTTGTGGACTTTGAAATCAATTGCAATGACAGAAGGTTAACAATGGGCACTAAAATCTTCAATAAAAGGAGAAGGAACACTTATCAAAAGGACAGCAGATAATGGTAACCAGGAAGGTTAGTGAAGGGATTATCTGTATGTATGTACTCTAGTGAAGCTGGCATTTAAGGGAAGTAAGTAGGAGGGGAAATTTTCTGAAAAGAGCAGCGAAGAGCAAGGAGGATATCTACTCAATCACTTTTCCAGAGGCCCATGGGATGAAAGAGAAAACACTATGACCATTTGAAATTACTACCAAGGAGAGCCACATTTTACTTAGAGCAAAAAGGTGAACTGAGCCGAAGACTGAAGATACAAAAAACCTTAATAAAATAGATGCTGACTTATGGAAACAGAATTTAGAGTGTCAAGCTTGGATGTGAAAATCAAAATTATGTACATTTGAGAATCCAGGTAATGAAGAGTCAATCTTTAATCTCCTATTTCCCAAGTCCAGGAATCAAGACTGCTAGGCATGATAGAAGTAGTTGTGCATGTCCTGGAGAGGGGTGGATAATCAGTTCATTTATATACTGATCACTGGTCCATGGGTGACTGGTTTTAGGCAGTTACTCTTAGTGGAGAAAGAACTGGAGGTCTGCAGAAAAGGGAGTACTTGTTTTGCCATGAGTGATACAGCCTAGTGAGGGATGATTTCAAAGTTACAGCTCTCCTTTAAAGTAAATTTGACACAACAATTTTCTTGTAACCAATGTCTCAGCTCATTAAACTTTAAGATTAATATAAGACTTAAGAGAAGTGGTTCTTCTAAATGAAATGACCAAGGAGAACATTGAATGCTTCCCAAATTGAAGAAAAACTTAATTCTTCTGTTCTGTTTCTAATTCCACTTTGGCCACAGGTATGATGCATTCATTCACGATGATTCCTATATTTTATTTTATTTTTTCTTGGTTTTCCAACATGAAGGCAAAGTAAGTAATTTTGCTTCAAAATTTAATGAAAAGAATTTGACATTTCTGAAGCATCCTAGAATCCATTAGCTCATGATCTTTATCTATGCCTTTCTTGACTTTCACTTCTTTTCTTTAAAGTAGACAGTGATTTTGAGATATTCTGACTTTGAAACTTTCCTAAAACTGTATACTAATGTCATTCTGGTTTTTGTTCCAAAGACTAGAAATTTAAATGAAGCATTGTAATCAATTAAAAGCTTCCTATCCCAAGAGAAAAAATACTGTTTTTACCAAAAATGATCAAGAGCTAAAGAGCTAAGAACCAAAAAACTGTTGATTAAAAAGACTTTGAACACGGAACTTATTCATTGCAGAAAAGCACTCGTGCTAAAAGCAGCTCCAATCATTTTTATTTTGATGTTCTCTGGGGAAAAGGTGCTTGTGTAGAGCAGTGTCTCTGCAAGCTTTTACTGAGGATACACCATTAGGTATATAGATTTTCACTAGATTATTTTTTATGGTAAAAGTAATACTGTTAATGTTTAACAGTATCTTTTTGTTCCTTGTGTGGTGATTTTAAAATTTATTTGACATTTAATGACCTTGGCCACTTATTGAAATCTTGCTCTCTCTTAAAAAAGCATGATCCAGCTATATTTCCAACTCACCATAGAACACAGAAGCAGTATAAATGTATTGAATAAAATCTGCATTAACAAAGAAAAATAAGTACACACATTTTTTTTTAAGATTTATTTATTTATGCATAAAGAACTTGGGTATAGGCCAGAGGTGCAGGGGCAGTGAGAGGATTCACCAGAGAAGCAGAACAGACAAATCAATGAAGTACACTGCTGAGAGGAGCAGTGGGCAAGACAGGAGAGGTCTGCTGCGTCATGTGGATCACCTCTGGGGCAGGGACCGAACTCATGCTGAAGTGGCTTTAGCTTCTTAGTGCTAAGATTTTACCCACTGTGCCAGCAGGGAGGGCCCCATTAGCATTATTTTTAACTCTTCATTGATTTGTTTGTCTTCGTAATGAAAATACAATCCTTTAACTTTGGTCATTTACATATATTATTTTTTCCTCATTTCTCTACCATTTTAACCTGGTATTTTAATATTTTAACAGCATGTTGATGTGCTGTATAGAATTGTCTTATTTATTTCTCTCCATTATGTGCTGCTGTTTTGTCTAAGATCCTTAGTCAAGTATTAGATTATTTCTTTATTCCATTTTCTCTTCTCCTGTTCTAAAATCTGTTTCTATGTCAACACAAGTTTCTTACCCTCAATGTGTCACTAAGTTTCACATGCAAATCATATATTTGCATATGATTATAAATAAGATATGCCACTGATTTATGTATTTGTTTTACATTTCATATTTAGTTATGTGTCATTCTTGTTCTTATATTTTTTACTTATTCTTTTCCCTAAAATGACTACCAGTTGTTTCCAATCTTGGTGATAATGTTTTTTATATTTCTTTGTGCTACTATGCAAGAATTTCCATGAAGAAAAACACCCAGGAGTGGAATTGCAGGGTTCAGGGAATATGCACACTTAAGTTTCACTAAGTATTGCCAAGTACTCCCTGAAATGACTATACAAATTATATTCACTTCAGTTCTGACAGCATGTTAATATTAATAATTATCTATTCATAACAGCATTTCCATTGCATATTATTTTCATTATTTCAGTGGAAAGACATTAATTTCAGTATCAAAGCTCTGGAAATTTTTAATACATGTGTGGATATGAGTAAGGAAGGAATTGTTGGTTGTTCTTTTCCTCATTCACTTTTTACAGAACAGGTTTCCATTCTTTGTTTAACTCAACCTGTGATAGTTAAGGTCAAACTCCAATTAGTGTCTGCTTTCCAAGGTTAGATACTGTATTTCTTTTTAATTAAACATTTTTCCAAACTATATTCTAATGATGGTTGTTAGCATATAAAAATGTATATGCTGTGCTGAGTTCCCTAATGTTTGGTAAAATTATGGGAATTGTAGACATATGCTAAGTTGTTTGAAGATTTTAATCATGATAATTATTTCTGCTATGGAAGAATCCATTGTTCCGAAAAAAAAAAAAAAAACTGTAAAATAGATCAGCTTTTCCTTCTTCAGAAAGTAACAGTAATACAGCTAAGAGTCATACTCCTAGGTTGATGTCTTTCTCTGATGGTTTGTGTTCTCTGAATGTCTTTTGTCACTTGTATATATGCACATCAAAATTATCCTCTTTTCTCAAAATGAGCATTCTTTCATTTAAGAGTTTCTCTAATTTATTTTATTGGGAAATATTAAAGATTGCTCCTGTGATTTTGATTAATGTTAGGGCTACGATTATATAAACTATAATTGAAGTTGTGATATGAGGGTTAGAGAAAATTTGGGATAAATTTTAAAAAGAATAAAAGACAAGATGGGACTTAGAAATATTGCTCAATATGCTTTTTTTTTTTCAAAAAGTACTATAATACTTTAAATACTAATTTTAAGGCCATTAGATCATTTGGATTCATTCATGATACAATTCTTGACATTAACACCATTTATTATAAAAAAGTATGCTGAAAGGGTTTCTAAATTTCTCAGTTAATCACAATTTGTTTTAATTTTAATTATCTGAAAGTACTTTCTTTCATCTATGAGTAGATGGGTAGATCTGCATAGAAGAAAATGCAATTTAGAATTCTTCACACAAAACAGATGATCCATAAATGTTTGTTAAATGAACAGACATCGTATCTCATTTAAGCATGTGTATTGGGGTGGTGGATAAAATGGAAACTGGTTTGGCCTGAGTGACAATGGAGTATTATTGCAGAGATGGGAAATGAGGCTTTAGACTCCTTAGTTCTTTTAAGGTTTTCTTCTCAGAATACAGGTATAATCCACCAGAAAGCTAGAGGCATTTATAGCTTCCACACTCCAGTTTTAGAACAAAGAATTCTCGAGGGGGAGGAGGAAATGGAGGGACACAATCAGTACCTTGGGAAATTTTAAAACTCCAATGTCCTACCAATCTATTGGTATCAGATATTCATAGCCAGGAAATTAATATAAAAATATCCCTGAACACTAATAAAAATACAAATGCATGTAGGGAGACATTCCTTGCACCCCTATACACGAGATTACTTTATGAAAATTAAGTTGGCTTCAAACATTACATAACAAACAGTTGACCAAAAACAAGCAAACCTAAGCAGAAAAATAACACACTAACAAGTTTTATTGAGTAAGCAGCTAATTTTAAAATAGTATAAGTATGTTTTTAGGTGATTTGCTCTGAAAAGGAATCTAAACACAAGGCAAATTGGAAAATTAAACAATAATGTAGTAAATGAAGTCTGAAAATTATTGGAGGAATTTGTCACATTAATAACCAATGAGCTTAAAAAATACATAAAATGGAGATTTAAAAATTTTCTTTAAGAGAGTGACAGGCATCAATGTTATGACACATAGAAAATAAGGAAACAAAGACTAGCAAATCTTCGTAAAATAAGAAAACAGAAGAAAAAGCATATTTGAAGGGTAAATGAAATAACCTCAACAGCCTGCCTGTACAAGTGCTCAAATAAGTGAGAATTCCTTATCCCTTTTACATGTTATTTCTTTCTTTCTAACTAAAAATTAACTCAATGAAAATGTAGGTTTTTTATAGCTGCTATCACAGACTGGTTTTACAGTTTACACCCAGGATTTCATATATTATTTGTTCATTTTCATAAATATGTTCAAAAATTGCTTTATTTCTTCCACTTCTTTTATTACTTCCATCTATCATAAGAAAGGACTAAAATTCAGAGAGGATAATAACTTGCATGACACCATACAACTGGGAATCATTTAAAACACTTCACTCCAAAGAATTGTTTTTTCCTTTTATCTGCAACTTTCTAATATTAATTACCAGAGTAAGTAGCAAGGTCACTTCATCAAGTAATATTCATTGAAGAAGGAGTTTTATATAAAGCAATATAGAGCTTTTAATTGGAAGTAGGAACATGGAATAGAAACAGGTATAGGTATGAATAGCACAGGCTGAATGTATAAAATATTTCAAAGTTTACTGTGCAGTTGTTAATTGGAAAAATTACTCCTTTTACCAGGTATTTTATAAGAAAAATCATTCTGAAGTAATTTCCTTTTCCTTATGCCAGGATTATAATGCTCTATAAAAAGTCTTTCTAATGGATTTGTTGGCAGTCCCTTAAGCCATTCAGCAAGCACTACAATAGACAATCTGTGTTCTGGTTTGCATTAATCACTTATGAAATTTCTGTGGTGTATTCTCAGTGTAACAACGTTGCTTTCCAATTCAACTCAAAATAAAAGGCTTGCTCTAGCACAACATTCCAACATATTTAGTCTCCCAGGTACCCTGTGTGTTTGCATCCATTTCATCCATTCATCAGTTACTCAAATTGCAGAACTACTATGTGTTAAGTATTGTATTTATTCTGAGGGTATTATATCAGATATATCAAAACCATTTTTAACCCCATGTAATTTAACCATCTAATGGAATGATGGAAAATTATGAAATGATGTAAAATTATAAATTTTTAGTAAATGTTTTAAAAGAAACAGATAAAGAATAGATCTTATTTGAGTTGTCCTATTTTTCAGATGATTAAAGGATGTCTTTCTAAATCCCATCTTAAAAACATGAGCCCCAATTTTCCAATTTTTTTTCCATGTCACAGGGTGTTGCTCTGCTAGCCTTGATGGTAACAGGCTCATCACCCCTATATAAGGATAAGAGTTTTATCACATGGCACCAAATGCCTCGAGGAGTATTAAGTAAGGGAAGATCAGAATCAAGCATTGGTGATGAGCAACATAACTACGTTTAATTTCCTCCTCTCCCCTTCCCTTATTTTTCTTTTTGCCAATTTTTTTTTTTTTTTTTTGCTACATCTCTTCAGTCAGTCTCTGGCTTCGATTTCAGTCTTAGGCTCTCCTCCCTGTCATGCGGATGTATGACTAGGAGTTCTCTCCTATTTCTGATTTTTGCTCACAATCTTAGGCTTCTCTCCCTTTACTCAATCCTATTTTCTTTCATAGGTAAACTTACCTAACAAAACATGGTAAAGCCAAATTCAGAACTTACTCATTCATGCACTCATTTTTTTTTTCAACACATTCCTGTTAACACTAGGCAGTTATGTTATACTCTAATCACTACCAAGAAAATCAAAAACAATTTCTAAGAGTTAAGAAACAAGTGCTTAATAAATTCAAAGTATAAGGGATATGTTTTGCTTGCTGAAGAAAGTTATCCTAAGAAAGAATGATGATTATTTGCAATCATTTGTGAAACATTACATATAGCCCAAGGAAAAAGTAATTTGTTCTTTAATAAAATATACACACAAAAAAAAACCCTTCCATGTTTATATGCTCATTACCATGAACTTGAACATAAATTTATTTTAAACTAATCAAATTAATTTTATCATATTAATATTCATTAGTGGGTTGTGAAATGTTTTTATGCTGCAAACAAGATTATTTAAAAAAATGAGAACATGCAATAGTACTAGATACAAAATATTAGATCACATTTTACTGCTACATATAAATTCTTATTCATGAATCTTTTCTTTCAATAATATTCAAGATTGCAGTGTAAAATTAACTTTTTAATGTGGGTTAAAGTCAATAAAGCTGAGGTATAGGCCAGAGGTGCAGCAATGGTGAGGGAATTCACCAGAGACAACGTGAAGATCAGAACAGGCAGACTGATGAAGTACACTGCTGAGAGGAGCAGTGGGCGAAACAGGAGAGGTCTGCTGCACCATGTGGGTCACCTACCTGGCCCCTGATCAAACTCGTACAGAAGCAGCTGCTGCTAGCTTCACAGTGTTGCACTTTAATCCACTGTGCCACCAGGGAGGATCCCTCAATAAAGTTTTAAATCCACCATGTTACAAAAGCCCCAACAGTGAACAGTATTTCTTGAGGAATGATTGACATTAAGGATAAAGCAGACTTTATTTTGCTGTGGGAAATTAGTTGCAGCAAAAAGACCACTTCCTGACCAACACTGCTTTATTCAGGCAAAAATATGTGTGCTGTTCTTACATGCTGTAGAGTCATACTTTATTATTTTTAAGAAATTAAAGGGGAAATTTTAAATTAGTAGAGTACTTTTCATGAGTTTCTTTCAATCATACAAACTTGAAATGGTAAGTTACAAGAGCTGAGAGATAAAGCAAACTATGGCTATGGAGAGATTGAGCGATAAGACCAGAGTTATTAAGCAACTGCATCTAACATCTCACTAACATAAACTTCTATATTGTTACCCACATAGCAGTCCTGTGGAGCAGATGATGTTGAGAAAATTATGAGCGCTTTTTCTATATTCTGTCTTACCTGAATTAAAGATGTCCAATGTGGCCTCTATGCTGTCTATGCTGGGCAGAAAAGGGAGGTTTTGTGAATTAAGGATAGGAAAGGGAAAATGCAAAGACATTGTTAGACCAAATATTGCAACCTCTAAATTTAGAGCTCTTTTCCTCTGTTTTAGGCTTACTCGTAACTGTCAAGATAAGAATAAGAAGAACAGGTTGTGATCCTATTTAGAATCTACCATAGTCAAAAAATATCTGTTTTTGTCTGGCTTAAATGAGCTCCTTTCCAGAGTTTAAGAAGGAATAAATTTCATTCATTGGCATGATTTTCTTACACCTGTTTTTGATATATGAAGTGAAGCCTGGAATCCCTAGCTGATGGAATGCAAATAATTTAGAATATGAGCATAAAGTAAGAGCAAAGTCTTATATTGTTATTGTTTTGATTCTGCCCAGTGCTTTAAGAGACATTTGAGAGACACTGTGGGAAGACCTTACGTGATCACTCAGATCTTGGGTTCTTGGCCAGATATTATCTCCCTTCCACCAATATTCACTTACTTTATATCTTTCGCATAACCACACTAGCCACTTCAATAATCTGCAATAATTTCCACTGAGGCTATATGCTAAGCTTTATTCCCAAAAGGGAACTGTTAACATATGGAAGCTGCTTATCAGACATGAACTACTCACTTAATAGTATAGCATATATTCATAAAAGCACTTGAAAGAAACTGGTTATTTTGAACTTCACTTCAAAACCCTATTCCATGGAGGACATACTCTCCCACATTTTGGACATTTTTTCACCTGCTTTTCTTGTTTAGTTAACCTCCAAATCTCCTTCCAGAATCTTCATGACTATGATGCTTGTAGACAAGAACTCTATAAATGATAGCACTATAAAGTGCTAATGGATAATAAAGAAGACATAAATAAATGAAGAAATACACACATTTTATAAATTAGAATACTCCATTAGGAGACAAACTCTCCCTAACTTCATCTTTAGATTTGTGAAATCCCAGTCAAACTCATGGGGGGTAGGGGGTAATTATGAAAACTGGCACACTGATAGTAGAATATATACAGAAATGTAATGAGTTAAAATACTAAAAAAAAAAACAAATCAAGAAAAGCAAAGCTGGAGAACTTTCTTTTCTGGATTTTTTTTTATATTGATATAATAATAAAGGTAGTTGGTACTGACATAATAGATCAAGAGAGCTGAGGGAAAGAATAGCAGCTTTCTATTCTTAGATCATCTAAGGATACTTGATTTATGACAAAGATAGCAGTGCAGAACAGTTGGAAAGGACAGTGTTGTAGGTGGGTTCCCAGGAAACTGCCTTGGAGATGAGGATTCACATCCAGATGGTATATGGGGGAGTGCTTTCAGGAACAACCTCTGCAATAAAGTGGTGGTGGGGAAACAACTGTGTAGGAAGGGAGGTTTCGTTGCAATGTAGTAGCTGCAGTGATCTCAGCCCATTCTATGAGGGCTCTGAAGTTAAGGCGAAGCCATCCTTTACAGATATGACTGACTGATACAAGATGAGCAGGTCTGTTCATCATACTCATGCACTGACCAGTCATTGGATGTGTACTTCCCACCTTCCAAGAGGAAGTCTAAACGTGGGTAAGGTAACTCTCTTCTGTCAAGAAAGATTCCTGGTGAGAGAAAGTTCTATACTATGTAGCAGTTGGAGGTACAAATATGTTGGTCCTGAACTAGGGATCTGGCAGTGTACCACAGCAATGTAGTCCAACCCTTTGAACACTTGGTTCCATTTACTTTATGTAAGTTTAATCAAACTAAGGATTGATCAATTTAGGATTCTGGCTTTCCTGGTTCGTGAAGAAGCTTAAAAGGGAAAGTTTAAGTTACTATTCCCAGCACTGCAATGATACAGCACAGTTGATATTTACCTTCTCTTTCCTCAACTGCCACTTTGGACTCCCTACTTCAATGGCTAACACCTCTGTGGAGGTGTGGCTCACCTGGTAGAATAACCCAGATTGTCACCCCTGAGGGGTCTGAGCCTCTGAATACCAGGTCTTTTTCAGGTCAGCCATGGTTGCTGGACTTATCCTTCCATCATCAAACTGGTCATGAAACTGTAAGTGGATGACATGGGTTTTCCTAACATATTCCTAAACATGTACAGCAGTGCCCCTACTTCTTTCTAATTATCAGAGATTATTTTAGTCTCAAGTAACAGGACAGTAAACATAGCTTAAAAAAAAAAAAAAACAAAACAAACAAACAAACAAAACAATGGGACATCTCCTCAAAGTAATCTGCATACAATACAATCCCTATCAAAATCTTGATCATTTTCTGATAGAATGAGAAAAATTCATACTAAAATGCACATGGAATCTTAAGGGATATCAAACAGCCAAAGCAATCTTGACAAAAAAAAATGAGTTGAAGGATCACGCTTTATGATTTCAAAGCTATCATCAAAAGTATGGTACTAACATAACAATTTTACACACAACAAACATATATACATAGATACCTACATACATATATGCACATGTGTGTGTGCATATATGCATGTATGTGTAAACACACACATCCACAGAGATTAATGGAATAGAGCCCAGGAAATTTCACATGTTTAAAGGTTTTTTGGCAAGGCTATCATGAACATTTAATGCAGAAAGTACAATTGCAAAACTGTATATAAAAGAATGAAGTTGGACCTATAGATTACACAATATATAAACATTAATTCAAAATGGGTCAAATAAAAAAAAAAAACTCAATGTAAGAACAGAAGTACAAGCCACTTGAAGAAAGCATAGGGAGAAAGTTTTAAGACACTGGATTTGGCAATTGTTTTCTGGGATATGACACTGAAAGTGAAGATAATAAAAAGAAAAAAGATAAATTGGACATCAAAATTTAAATATCTTGCATTAAAATATTATCAACAAAATGAAAAGGCAACCCAAAGAATGGGGAAAAATTGCAAATCATATATGTAAGGAGATATCTAGAGTAAAATAAGCTCCTACAAGTCAATAGCAACAACAAACCATATTCTAACAATGAGCAAAGATTTCAATAGATATTCAGGCAAGGAAGATACCATAATGCCAAAGAGCAAATGCAAAAAAATGCTTAATATTAATCATTACGAAAATTCACATAAAAACCACAATACGGTATCTTTTTTATTAAGGTTACTGCTGTGAAAAAAACAAATAAGCAAATAAACAAAAACAGGCATTAGTGAAGATGTTGAGAAATTGGACCCCTTTTGCATTGCCAGTGGGAATGCAAAATAGCACAGCTGTTGTGGAAAACAGTATGGTCTTTCCTCAAAACAATTACCATCTGAACTAGAAATTCCTTTTCTGAATAAATACCCCCAAGAACTGAAGACAGACTCAAACTGTATTTGTACACTAATGGTGTAAAAGGATTATTCACAACAGCCAAAGGTGGCAACAACAAAAATGTCCAGTTATGATGAATGCACAGACAAATCTTGAGATTTAGATACAACTGAGTGTTGTTTAGCCTGCAAAGGAATGAAATACTGGCACAAGCTATAGTGGGGATGACCCTTAAAGACATTATGCTAAATTAAATAAGCCAGGCACAAAAGGCCAAATATCGTTTGATTCCACTTATATCAGAAAGCTAGAGTAATCAAGCTCATTGAGAAAGAGGAGTGATTGCCATGGGCAGAAAGCAGCAGGAAATAGGGAGTTTCAGACTACAAAAATGAAAACGTTTGGGGGATGGACAGTGGTTATAGTTTCACAACCATGTAAATGTACTTAATGCCACTGAACTGTATACATAAGGAAGTTAACATAGGAAACACTGCTTGTATAATTACAATAGGAATTATTGCAACTAAAACAAAAATCCATCCCAAATAGTTCCATTATTACTTGAGCATAGTGACATTGTCTTTGAAAACTTTGCAATAAATTTCAACCAATAATCTCCAAGAAGGAAAGAGCCATTGAAAGTACATTGCATGGCCAGGATACAGTAATATCTCTGAATATTTTTTTCCACTTGCACTATTTGTCCATCCAGTTTGTTTAAATCTTATCTACATATACACACACACTAAACAAATATATATGTATATGTACATATACTCATAAATTATACTTTTAAGTGTATGTTGAAATTAAGCAGATTGGATATACGTGTATGCACATGTGTGCGAACACACATTCATAGCCACTCACAAGTATGAACATAGCTTGATATTCAAAATATTCTGGTATAAAATAAAATAGACAAAACAAAGCCTAGAAATCTATTTTATAATCGAGGCAACTAAAGAGAGAGAGAAGGAGGTCAGTAGCAAAGGGGAGAAGGGACCCAATGGGGTATGGTGGAGGAATCTGGGTCAGTGTGGTATAATACACATTTGAAGAGATGTGAGTTTATACTCCTAAATCATATACAATATTAAAAACCCATGTTAATAACATAATTCACAATATTGTAATATATATTTTGATAGGTGTGGGGAAAATATTTTTGGATACCTCAAACAAAGCATATTATATAATTCTGTAAGGAAACTATATTGTGATCTAGAGTTGGCTTTGGTCAAGTATTTGGTATAAAGCAGACCACAGAGATATCTAATTCTTACATCTTTCTAAGTACCAGCTATTGTTTTAGTATTTTACACAAATTATTTTATTGTTAGCTCCTAACTCCAAGAAGTAACATAATTATTCCCACTTTGTAGTTAAGGACATGAGGTATACAGAGGTAAAGCAGCTTGCACAGGACACACACATTGTGAATAAACCGGAGATGAGTGTACAGTGCTGAAGTTGTGGATCCACACAGGATTCTCTGCTTCCCACACAGCTGACCTTTCTGAACCTCAGTTTTATTTCTCAAAAATGAAGAGATCAGAAGAATTGTATATAAGACCCATGAAAGCACTGCAAAAACTCTTCCACACTCAGAACTGAAATAACTGAGGTGTTTTTCCACTATAATATTCTAAATTCTCTTGAGTTCTCTTTGGTTGCCTTTTCCAAGACTTTCAAGTGTAGTAACAGTCTGCAAAATTCATTGTATTCATTTCACAGCAACCCCAACAAACTAAGTAAAAAGTAAATAGATGCTTACCATTGTACTTATTTAGATTTTTCCATGGGCAGTGTGTGGACTATGAGGAAAAGAGGGAAAAGGTATAGATATTCTGTGGAATACCTTCTTATTCCACATTTTACTTTTTTTTCTCTTCTACTTCTAGAAATACTTTTTCAATCTAAATGTAAGAATGTTCTGGGATTCTACCAAATAGGTAGATTCACATATTCCAGATGACAAGTTCATCGTGTTAATCTCATAAGAGGATCTATTATTTTATCACCTTCAAAGACACATTAAAATTCCTTTTTCAGGCCCTCCCTGGTGGCACAGTGGGTTAAAGCACAGCATAAGAAGCTGAAGCCACTTCTGCATGAGTTCAATTCCCGCCTGCCCTGGAGGAGATCCACATGGCATGGCAGACCTCTCCTGACCCGCCCGCTGCTCCCCTCAGCAGCGTACTTCGTTGATCTGTCTGTTCTGCTCCCAGCTCTGTCTCTGGTGAATCCTCTCACCCTCCGCATCTCTGGCCTGTACCCCAGTTCTGTATGAATAAATAAATAAATCTTTTTAAAAAATTCCTTTTTCATTCTGGTGACCTCCATATTATCTTTATTCTTACTAAAATTCTATGATTCACTTTATTCTTCTTACTATAAAGAGAAAATGAATCTCAGCCACAAACTTGAAAAATAAATGCTCCTTACCTACATTTTAAATAACAGCTGGAAATACTGATTTTAAGAGACAAAATATTGATAACATAGAAGAAAAGCACAACTTACCACCCTAAAATATTCCACTTTGGCAAAAGGATTATTCTGAGTTAAAGGCACTTTAAAAACCAGCAGGAATAAGGAATTTTGACCTTCCATTTTCCCTTTCTAAAAGCAGTAAACAAAAGCATATAAATATATCTTTCCTATGCCAAGAAGGAACACTCTTTTAAGTAATAAGGAAAAGTTGTGGCTGAGAGAATTCTATACAAAAAAGACTGCAAGAATAATTATCTTCCTTTGGAGTTTCCAAATATTTTCAGTGAATGTCTCCATTGCTGCCTCTCAGTTTAACCTCACATGAAAGCATTTGGATTTTGCCACTGCTGTGGTCTTCTTTTCCTAACATGGTCTCCTGTGCTATCTAAAGCTTACATTAAACAAATATGTACAATTTTCTCCTAGTTACTTTGTGTTGTATCAATTTCATGCTGAGAGGACAGTGGTAGAATTTCGCATCCCGTGCAGCATCAATCTATTTTTGCAGCTTCCCTGTACACTGTCCCACATGGCTTGGGAATGTTACATGGCTGCCTGGCTTTCCACTCGCCTTAACATGTGAAACCTGCAGTGGCAAGTTAGGATGGGTTAACTTACTATCAGATGACTACCCCAAAAAGTATGCACTGAAAGGTTTAAGGCTTTTTACCAAACATATGAATCTAAAGAGTGACAAATAACACCAGGCTTTAAAAAATCATAGAGAAAATTCACACTTCCTTTTATAGTTCTGCAAATACCTATTCTTTATTTCCTCAGCTTTCATTCTTAATCAGTACTTCAGCCAGTCTCCTTTTCCATGATGGAAAATAGTAAGCTTTAAGATTTTAAAATCGTAATCTTTAAGATTTTAAAATAGTATATAACTTGTTACTTTGAAAACTTAAGTACCTGTCCCTAATTATTAGCACTTTTGTATCATTTTTAAATATGCAATTATACATATTATTGAATACACCTTCCAAATAAACTTCAGAAAATAGCACACATATTTTTTTTAAAAAAAAAGATTTATTTATTTGTACAGAACTGGGTTACAGGCCAGAGATGCGGAGGGTGAGAGAATTCACCAGAGACAGAGCAGAACAGGCAGATTGATGAAGGACACTGCTGAGGGGAGCAGGGGGCAGGTCAGGAGAGGTCTGCCACGCCATGTGGTCGCCTCCGGAGCAGGCGGGAATCGAACTTATGCAGAAGTGGCTTTAGCTTCTTAGTGCAGTGCTTTAACCGGCTGCGCCATCAGGGAGGGCCAGGACACATATTTTTAACTTCAACTCACAAATGGAAAGTCTGATGACTATGGCAAGGTGTTTAGCCAGTGGTACAAGTGAAAGTGAAATAGTCTTTCACTCCTGGGCCATAGGATTTTAGAATAACTTACACTTTTGTTCAACAATTAAACTTCATATCTTGTGAACAGATATTCTAAATTTCAGCTTACAAGCAAAAAAATCTTGAACAGATGTGTGTGAATGCAAATGAAAGACTGTCAAAATATAGAATATAAAGGGCTTCAAAGGCTACACCACTGAGAGGGTTAAAAGAGAGATGATCTTGTCTCCTACCTGCAAGGAAATTAAAGGCTCAGCTGGTCCCTTCATAACTATGGGAAGGAAGTCAGAATAACTATAGTTGATATTACTATCCAGCTTTACGTCTACGCATAAAAGAAACAGGCTTCTCTCTTCGACCTAATTTGAGCACATGCATTTAGCTACTTTCCCTGCCCAATCTGCATTTCACCCACCTTTCTCACAATGGGAACTTCAGGGAATATGATGAGATCAACCATGTGGTGAATGCCTACTTCTTTTCTTATGCCTATCCCTGCTGTTATGTGATAAATTAACTCAAAAAGAACAAAACACAGATGTCCCTGACTCTTCGGGGGATGTCATATAGGGATGTTATTTAAGCAGTTATGGACAAGGAGTCATTTTGTAATTATCCCAGACATTTCTGTAATTATCACAGAATTACGGGAATTTGGTTGAGCCTAAAGAAAAAGTTGGGATAGGAGACAGTTGGAAATTCATTAACGACTCAGATATCTGAAAAGAGATGTGCTTACAGCAAAACCATCTTGCCTTTGCCCTTTACTGGTAATAGAGAGCTAAGAGAGAGAATCTGATCAACTATTATATCAGAAGAAGTCAATTATTTCTTTAATAAGTTTTCAGCATTTAGGTGGGCAAGGGAAACTGATGATAGAAAGTGACACTAGACTCTACAATTGTAGAATATATTATTTTTGCAACTATAAGAAATATATTTTAAAGTTATTTCAAGACCTATGACATGGAAGATGGACAGAGAAAGGCATATATTATTTTAAATTTCACACTCACAAAGAGTCATGACACCTGATTTTATACAAGTGTGTCTGTATCCCTTACAAATGGTAATGCTAAATGCTACTAAGTGCTAAACTAAATGCTACTAAAATGCTATTTTGAGGCATTTTTCTGGGGATAGCAATGTTCTGTTCAGTATTTTCTTATATCACATTTTGCTAAAAGGTAAAGGTAGAAAAAAGTTAAACAATCAAAAAGAAATACAAATGCAACCATGATTCATATAATCTTGTAAGAATAACTTTTATATGGGATACTGTAAGTCTAAATTGTCAGGTTAAGTGGAGAAGGAAAATCAGTAAAACCTGGTATGTAAAAAGCTATATCACTGATCTTGTTATCACCTACTGAAGCCAAGTAATTACATACCTATAGTCTTGATGAAGATTCTACAGAACACATGTAGTGTATACTTCCTCTCTCACATTTTCCATATGCTGTATACGATTTACAGTATAGGAGTACATCCTTTGTATGTAGAGTGTATTGTAAGAGTTTTATCCTTTTAATGGTTGAGTAGTATTCCATTATCTAAATATACCACATTTTCCTAATTCATCTATTGTTGGACACTTCAGTTGCTTATATAAGCTGGTTATTGTAAACAGTTCTGCATTAAACATAAGAGTGCATATAACCCATAATATTAGTGTTTTTGCATTCTTTGGGTAGATACATTGTTAATTACTGGATCATATGGGGGATCTATCTTTAATATTTTGAGATCTCCCCTCCCACCACAGTTTGCCTTAAGAATTGACAAGTCTACTTTCCCACCACTAACAGTGCAAAATAACTCCTTTTTCTCTACACTTTTACCAACATTGTTGTTTCTAGACTTTTTAAAATGGACCATTCTCACAGGTATGAGGTGATGTGATCTCTCACTATGGTTTAGATTTGCTTTACTCTGACATAAGCAATGGTGAGCATTTTCATGTGCTACTGGCCTTCTATATGTGTTCTTCAGAGAAGCACCTATATAGCTCTTCTGCCCTTTTTTTTGGATGGAAATATTTGTTTTATTATTGTTGAGTTGCATACGTTCTTTTCAGATGTATGGTATGCAAGTGTTTTCATCCATCCAGTAGTTTTTTGTTTTTGTTTTTTTGTTTTTGTTTTTTGTCTCAGTGATAGTTTCTTTCACTGTTCAGAAGCTTTTTAGTTTGACTTAATTTCATTGTTTATATTATCCTCTGTTTTTCTTATTGTTGAGATGAATCCACAAATGTTACTAAACTTGTGTCTTCAAATGTTTAACGTATGTTTTCCTTTATGTGTTCCATGATTTCATGTCTTAAGTCCAAGTCTCTGATACATGTTGAGTTAAACTGTGTACAGTAAGTTACAATGGTCTAGTTTCATTCTTATGCATGTTACCATTTAGTTGTCTCATCACCATTTATAGAAGAGACTTTCTTCACCACAAACAGTATTTGCTCCTTTGTCATAGATTTAACTATGTATATATGTAAGTGAAGCTTCATTTCTGGATTCTCATTTCTATTCCATTTTTGTTTGTGTCTGTTTTGTTTCAATATCATACCATTTTTAATTATGATAGTTTTTTAATATAAAATCTAGGAATGTGGATCACCACTTTTCCTTCTTTTTGTTAGGATTGCTTTGTCCATTTGGGTTCTGCTGTTGTTTCATTTGATCAGTAATTTGAAGAATGACATTGAAGCTGATAAGGATGGTACAGAATTTGTATTCTGCATTGGGTAAAATCAGTTCATACAGAATTTGTATTCTGCATTGGGTAAAATCAGTTCAAGTCCCAAAGGAGTGGGGCATGGGGAATACTTTTCTGTGTTCTATCCTCTTCACTGGGGCCCAGCCAACCTGTGACACCCCAGTCCTTTCACAGATAGCTACTTTCAGTTATGGGCGTGCCTCCACACTAATTAGCTTCCCCCTCCCCAGAACCACTGACTAAACATGAGCACACAGCTCTGAGATTTCCATGACAGGTTCCCACTCTGGCCACAATCTCTAGGCACCCCCCTCTAGCCACCTTTTTGTTGTGTGGAGTTGAATTTCCTTAGTATCCCTTCTATTTACTAAGATACAAAAACAAAAAGGAAAAATAACAATGAGAAAGGTTTACATGAACTAAAGGAAATTACTACATTTCTATTTACAGGGGCTATTCCAAGCAACTTTTTTTTTCCTGAAACACTGTCAAACCTCAATAATCTATTTTTTAAATTTCAATTAGAAAATACTATAAAAAAGAGCAATATCTGTTTTGGGATATATACAGGCATTTTATGTAGTGTATTAGAATTTATTTTACTGACAATGCAGTCGACTAAATTTTAAAGAAACATTTCCTGGTATACATTTTGAAATGGTAGCTAAACTAAGAAAGATAGGTTAAGGACATGGTCTCTACTATGCCTTGGTCTATACTATGCATGAGGTTTTCTAGTTTTTCCTGCAGAATCTTCTGAGCACAGTTCCCCTCTGTACTACTTTCAGATTATCCTCCAGGCAGAGTGGCAAGGAACACATCTAACACCTTTTTCATCCATTCTTGACATCTTATCTACCTTTCATGATCAAGTTCAAATTCCATCTCCTTTTTCCTTATTTCCTTATTACTCAGTATCAATGACAACCCTCCATCACCTAAGATTGGTTGCTACTGGTCTGGATCATTCTTTAGGCAGTTAATCATATCCCTACATTGTGATATCATTTCCCTTTACTTGAAAATGCTTTAAATCTTTAAGTATAAATTTCTCATTTTGATTTTATCTCCCTTTTACAAGGAAACCATCTGCCTTTTAAAAACAGGGATTTTTTTTTCATATCGGTTTTATTCCCTACAAGAATAATTATTCATGCAATAAATAAATGTTGATTTTTATTTTAAAAAAATCAACAATATAGTAAATTATCCAATGTGCTCTAAGAACAGAGAAATCGATATGCACAGGATTAGTTCATAAAATCTTCAGGGAAAAATACAGGGCTTGAATTGGGCCCTGAAAGTTGGAATAACTTGAAGAGAAACTGCAAGTTCGATGAGGCATTTCAAGTAACCTAACCATCATGCAATTTAAATGTGGTATGTACTTAAGGCACTGCTGCCAAAAGAAATGAACTGTCTCCCAAGGTGACCCCAGGAATAATTGTTAGATGGTTCAATATGACATTAAAGATGAGATTTGGGGATGCAATAATTTGCTAGTGAAATCATATTATCATGCATTCTCAGCCTAAGATAAATTGGGCTTTGAAAGTAATAAAATTTAATAAGTTCCATATTTCTTTCCTCCTACCATTTCATCAGGATTTTTAAGAGACTTTGTATATTTGTCTATTTAAAATATATGTATCTTGTGTCATAATTTAGTAACAATGGAATATATTATAGTAAAATCTATATGGATACTAGCAAGTAAGATATGGCAACCTCAAGAAGAATTTTTTAAACACACTGGCTACATTTATTTCTCTATCATCTTTTCCCTAAAATATGCTTTTCTCCACCTGCTCAGTGCTTTATATTTGCAAGTAAAAAGGCTAACATGATCAAATTGTCCTAGGGAATTCTTCAAACTGCCTATGTCCAGGATCCATTAGGAGGTAAGGGAAGATGCCCAGTCTTCTCAGGAACTTGTAACATTACTAGTATATTCTATACCTGATGTCAAACATGAGCCTTATGGCACAGAAGCTAAAACCAAGCCACCAATTTTTTGGAAAACAACAACACAATTTAACGTCAAGTCACTTGGTGGCAAACTATAGGCAAGACTGACATTCTCCTCAAGGATGGGATTTTGGGAAATATTTATGGGTTGAAGAACAAGCATATAAAAACTCAAACTATAGAACCTGACTTGTTTGGTTTTGTTGAATCATGGTATAACTCAAATTTGGGTCTAGAATTGCAACAAAACTAGGCAGCCCCCTAATTGTTGTATAAATGTTGTCCCTCTAACCATGAGCCATACAGTTAGTTCCTTTTCCATGGCTATCTTTCTCTATGGAAAATGAATGGTCACCTTGAGAACACTAAACACTTTTCTGGATGTGTCCTGTGATATACAAGTGTCTAGCCTGGAAAAAAATATGGTTATACCTCATTTATAGTGAGTAGGGGTATTTTTACCCAGTTTTTGACTTTCACAAGCCCATTCTGCTATTCTTGCAAGGTAAGCAGAAGCAGGGAACACCCACCACAGCCACCAAGATTTCAAAGAGAGTACTGAAATACAGGACTATAATATTTTCCACAAATTCCTTTTTCCTTCAGTAAGTACTATCTGCAGGCTGAATTCACTGAATTCACAGCAGATGCTTCCATTCCAGCATGTATAGAGTTAGAGTTGCCACTCCATTCTAGCAAGTTAAAAGCTGGAAAAGCTGAGGGAGGTGAGGGAGAGAAGGGGGAGGGAGAGAGATGAGAGAGATAGAGAGAGGGGAGAGGGGTGAACTGGTGGGTTGTGGAGGGCGCTTTACCTCTAGAAGTCTTCTTAGGTTCTCAAAGTGAATAACTGTAAAAATGCCTTCCTGATTCTAGCAATGGGAGAAAAATTAGTAACTATTTGGAAATATGACAGCATATGCTATTCTTACGGCATGTCCTCCCAAGAAACTGTTAACCAGAGCCTAAACTGCTTGGGTTTTATCAGAGTTTAAATTACCTGGGGTAAAAGAAATAGCTACTCCAGATTCTGGATCTTAGACATTCTATTGCAGTTGAAGGGGAAAAACAATCTGAGAAGCACTACTGAAGAGCACAGTCCACACTCACCAAAAGACTAAGACAAACACATAATTAGAAAACACTTTGTCTCC
This sequence comes from Condylura cristata, assembly GCF_000260355.1. Lineage (NCBI taxonomy): Eukaryota > Metazoa > Chordata > Mammalia > Eulipotyphla > Talpidae > Condylura > Condylura cristata. Next base: position 12,027,597 of record NW_004567121.1, on the reverse strand, counting down.
CTCATCTCCTCACTACATTACTAAAGGTCTGGTTTTGGCCATTCCTCTTACCCACGGTGTCCATCTTCAACAACAAACAAGGCAGACTAAAAGACAAGAATTGAGCTTGTTTGAAGAGTCTAAAAAAGCAGTGGAATCAAATAATGGGAGCAACATTCACACTATAAGAAACTATTTTAATGGTATTGTTGCTCAAAGTGGGCAGCACAAAAGAACCGATAGAAAACATGACAAAAAGCTGGAAATTCTAGGATAAAACATACTATAGTTCAACAATATTGTAGCAAAAATGAGCAACGTCTTTGATGGAATTATTAATAGAATGGGCATGGCTGTGGAAATATTCAGCTTCGTAACATAACAGCAGAAACATCTAAGAGTTCACTTGAGACATCAGGTATCTGAGACCTCAGAATCCTCAGATATTTAAGGGAAAAGTCCAGAAATTTGCATTTTATTAGGCTTTTCAGGTAATTCCAAAGGAGACTAATGTTGATGTGGATGAAAACATGATTTGATTTAGCTCCTTTGAGTCTTTACTGAAATGAAAACTTCTCAAAGAGATCTTCTCTGACTACCATATTTGAAGTGAATGCTCCTATTTCCAACATTCTACATTTACTACCCCCTCCCTACTTCTTTCCTAGAATTAATCACTATCTTAAACACTATATAAAGTATTTATTGGTTTGTCTGCCCTCTCCCAATCTATTTTTTAGCAAGTAAAATGTAAACTCCATGAGAATAGGATCATTTTAGTACGTTTCGATCACTGCTGAATGGCCAATAACTAGTAAAACTCTAAACAGTAAGTACTTGTTAAACAAATGCATCACTTCAGGAAGTGTTAGTATTCTCTCATCTTTTTCTTTACCAAAAAGAAATTCCAACACTTATCCTAGTTTAATAAAAATAATGATACGATTTGGCGCTAAAGATGAAAGTTTTTTTGAATTTGAGTTTTTGTGCTTTGCACCATAATCAAGCTGAAAACTTTTGGACACTCTCATCATCACCATCTTTGTGTATTTCTTTAATGTCAAATGGTGTGGTCAAAGATAAGGTAAGGATGAAAAGTAAAGGAGAAAATCAAGAAGTGTCAGCCTTAATGGTAGCAATAAATAAAGTTTTGCTAAAAGCTGCCTAAGAATAGATGGCACAGTCTGTGTAGGTGTATGTAAATGGTATGCAAATAAGTATCTAATTTTAATGCAAATGTATGTGTGGACCTCCTAACTATTTCATGCACCTGGATAGAGCCCCTAGGAAAATTCTAGTGGAGAGAAATGTGCTCTCAGCAATGTTTTAATGACAGGGTGGATTTGAGAGCAGAGGGTACTACACCTGGCATGCATTATAAGGTCTGCTAGTCAGCTGCTGAAAACAAGTTCTTATATATGGAATTTTGCATCCAGCTTTGGTGAACTACCAATTTAAATAGCTCACACCTTAACTTACCTATTCTATAAGTGGGTATGCCATTGCTTTGCCTCAGGCCAGTGGAAAGTGTTACCAGTAAGGATTTTGTTTAAAGAAGACACAGGCAGAAATTTTTGGAACAGAGGTATTGTTAAAAAGAAATTATCCCAAATCTGCAATAATCACATTTTGTTATGAAACATATTCTAACCTGTGTAATTCACACCCTACAAATAGTTCTAGACTGTGTAATTTACATCCTACTACTAGTATGAATTTTATGAAATGGAGAAAAATCACTGGTACGAAAAATTTGATGAAGTCTGTCACTATAATAAGGGCTTAAATGTAACTGAAGATATTGGAAGAAAAAAGACCCAAAGAAAATGTCTCTTTTCAAAGACCATAAACAGGAGACAAAGAGATGAAACACCATTTTGTCCAATATGCATGACTTATTTCTTGGTCTTGAAGTACAGAGATTTTTCATCCAAAGGCCACTCATTACCAGCCAGTCCTGGCAAACTTCAGGTGGAAAGGAAGCAGTGTGTCTTGTGTCTCACTTATTTGGCATTATGCTCTACTGAGGAGGCTGGTCCATTTTTTTACATTTTTTATCTCAGTAATTTTCATCTAGAGTACTAATTTTCTCTATTCCAGTTCAGTTTCATTAGGGAAAACCAAGCTTTTCAATTTGAATTGTAGAAATGTGAATACCATATGAGGACTGGCTTCAAGTTTCTCCCTGTTGTGCTGAGTTCCATGCAGGTCAAATTAGGGAGACTAAACCTCTTTTTCTATCCTAGAATGTTTCATGGTGACTAAGAATTTATTGGATGGTTGGCCACTGGAGCCTGGTTTTCCAAAAGGTGAACTTCTCTATAAAAGTAACATCTCCTTGATTTTGATCTGAACTTTCTCATTCTCATTTCCACTCTGTGATTCCCAACTCCTTCTTAAAAAGAGATAATCTCTAATAACTAAAATATTGCACTAGCCACCTCTATGTAGATTGGGAATCATTTTGCTTCCTCTCAGGGGACAACTTGCCAGGTCACACAGTTATACTATATTTGGTCCAGTTTAACCATGTATCCGATTTTTTTTCTAATTTTATCCTTATATTCTATAGCAAATAGTATCATATTTCAGCTTGACATGTGGTGCCCAAGAATAAAATGCATTTCTCATAAAAGACTATGCGCATGCCAATGGGAGGTAAGTCGAAATGTGTCATGTTCATATACTCTCCCTTAAGAACGGTTTCATGTATCTTTTGTGTGCATCTCATCTTCTGCCAGGAATAACATGATACTACCACCAGCGAGAATATGACAGAAGAATCTTATACCCCGATGTCATATGATATTATGTAAGCCTTGGAGTGCCAATCCAACCCAGGCTTTCATGTGAAAGAGAAATATACTTACAGCCAGCAAAGGGGAGAGAGGTGTTTTCAATCACCCATAAACCAAACCTCAATGCCCTAACTGAACGCTGAGGGCTCAAACTGCCTAATTTTGCCACTTCTACCCTCACTCTATCTAGTTTATCTGTGATGTTCCTGAGACTCCCTCTCCATGTATGTCTTTGGTTCTCCCCTTCAGCTTGAAGTGTGAGTTAATTTTCCTAGATTAATTTTGTTAATCCACTTTTTGTTCTCTACCCACCGAAAGCTTTCATTCGGTTCCCTACCCCAGCTCAGTGAGTCAACACATATTCCTCCAGTTATTTGATCCCATTAGGTTTATGGCTCCATAGGACATCTCAGGCAGAACTGGATTACCTATGCACATATCAGCCAAAGAATTTGTGTCCTCCAGCTTGTCCCTTAATTTTCCCTGCAAAACATGTTTTGTAAAACTTCTATCCATGTCATCTTTCTAGCTAGGGTAGATGAAAGAATACAGAAAAAAAATTTGTTTCAATAGAAGTACAACAGACTGCAAGCACAGAAATGAGTAATATGTAAGTGCCAGATCTCCTACCTGTCAAAACCATCTTCCCTCTCATTCAAGCTCATCAAATACCTGTGTATGATGGGATGCTGTTTATGTTATCAGGCTGAATTGACTCCTCTGGTCATCTTCCCTGAGATGCTCCTAAATTCTCCCATATAAATGTCTCTTACTTTCAATAGCATAGATGAACAGTAAAAAAAACTATGCCCTTACCTCAGTCTTAGAACAGAATGTCCATTATCATTAATGATGATCATAACCTGAGAAAGGAGTCAATTGACCTCTTAGCATATGCCCTCAAGCTACACAATCATGCTTCCCTGGGGGTTTGATATGCATTTGATAGGACAGGATTAATTCAGCATAAAAATGTTCTCTGGCCTATTTGAACTTTAAGTAGAATACAAAATGACCTACTTTGACAATATATTTAACTTTTCTCACAGTTACTATTTTTCCCAACTCTTTGCTAGTTACCTTGCCAAAACCAAAGTGTTTATGTGAAAGGATTCTTAAACTCTTCCATCTACATCTATATTAGAATGTTAATGCTTTTTTTTTAACACCAATCTATGTTGAGAAACAACCCAAGCAGGAAGTAAGTAGGAAATCTGAGAGAACGGTTTCTTTTTATTTTTTTTTCCTATGTCCTTTCCCCTCAGTCCAAGCTGACAGGGCTTTTGTTGACCTATGTCTTTCAAAAAAACTTTATAAACCTCTTTGGAATCTCTTCAGGGTTCACTCCATTAGACAAAAGTCATACTCATAAATCTCTTCAAGGTAAGTTTATCTTGTTTTCAAAAGGACATTTGAGATGAGAATTGTGTCTTATTCTAGGGCCTTTACCAAGAATGAATAGTACTCAGCATCTTCTCCACACTTTTTTTTTTTTTTTAAGATTTATTTATTTGTACATACAGAACTGGGGTACAGGCCAGAGGCTCAAGGGCAGTGAGAGGCTTCACCGGAGACAGAGTGGGGAGCAGAACAGGCAATCAACAAAGTACTCTGCTGAGGGGAGCAGCGGGCGGGTCAGGAGAGGTCTGCCGCGCCATGTGGTCACCTGCAGGGCAGGCGGGGATCGAACTCATACGGAAGTGGCTTTAGCTTCTCAGTGCAGTGCTTTAACCTGCTGTGCCTCCAGGGAGGGCCTCTCCACACTTCTTAACAAAATATTTTAGTGCCGCACCCTTAATATCATCTTTAAGTAATGTTTTACTGGCAGCATCTGGATTCAACAAATTTGTTCAAAATCTATTTTATAATTTTAGACTTCCTGCGAAATGGAATAGATTGAGGATTTTCAAAAAACCTCAAGACCTGACTCCACTAGTTTGACATGTCTTCTCTCAACTATTTCCCCTCCCATTTTATTATTAGCAACAAAAAGAAAGCACATAGTACCTTCAGCATACTTGCTTGCAAGTTCCCTTTACTGGATTACCCAGCTTACAAGGCAGCTTCTACTGCCCATGTAACCAAGTTGTCAATTTCCCACTACTAAATAGCAAGGACATCTCCCTTGTTTGTAGTTGCCAATAGCATATTCATCTAGGCATGGTACTTGCTGCTAATGGGTGAGACTTGGAGGTCTTTAAAGAATCATGTTAGGTGGGACTTAAGAAGTTCTGTGAAGTCTTTGGAATGATGAATGGGTGACAGAGTCTAGAGTAAATGAGTACAGTGCAAGTCTGGAAACATCACGCAGTGTCAGGTATGAGTGTGTGTTCCAGTTTTCAACAGCCACCACTTCATTTGAGATATACTTTTGATCACTATCTAGTGGATATGTAGCATACTACATATTCAGTCTAAACATTTTATAAATTCTATGAGTTCAAAACAGAATGTGACCAGACAGCTAATTGCCTGTTATCAACATTCAAACATTGAAATAGTCATAAAAAAAAAAAAAAAAAAGACTATGTACCCAGGAACAAGTATTTAAAGTATTTAAATCCATTCTGTTATTTCTGAATACTTGACATCACTCAAATTGCTTTACCTCTTAACCTCAAGATTTTATGTTTAAAATGGGATAAAAATAACACCAATTCTACATGGTGGCTTGGGAGATTAAACGAGTTAATATGTGTGAATTGCTTAGGTAGTTCCTAATACACAGTTATAACAAAATAAATGGTAGCTTTTATGATTCTGATAATAATGATGGTGTGTTATTTATGCCAAAAAAGCACTTCTGCTTGTTTATTTCAAGCCACCTTCACAGAAGATCCAAATCAATTAAACTAACTACAAAATATTAGCTCACAGATAATAATGTTTATATATATATATACACAGAATGTTGTGTAGGGAATGTCACTTTAAAATCAGGTAATCATGACATAGCAGCAATTCATTTTGGGTTCCCTAAGGACTGGCTCTGGCTGCTCTTGGATACAGCTTCCCAGTCTTCAGGGTTGACATCTGTAACAGAGCACACCCAATCACTGTGTCTGCCTCTTTAAAGCTTTATATTTCTTTTAGCTTGGGAGCCCAGGGCTTTTAGTGTATTTTAGAAAGTCTTTACTTATTAACAGATGACTTCTATTAATTTGCGGAGAAAATTAGATATTGTGACAGCTAATACTAAAACCTTATAAGCTATATCTCCTGAAACTGATAGAAAATCTCACTTCTTTGCCTGTCCTCTTCAATTTTTCATTCTGTAATGCTGTTTCTAGTGTGATATCACAGTCACTAAATTTTTCACTTCAGGTCTTGGCAAGAAGCCAGGTGGTTTTAAAGTCACTTGCTCAGGCAAAAGAAGAATGGTACATTTGGCGTAGAAGTATCCTGGAGGGCACTGTTGCAATTAGGTAGATGAATGACCATAGGTTTTAATTAGAACACTAGGTACACACTCCGTATCATTATTCTAAGAAACTGCACTCACAGAGTGAGGCAGTGTAATGCTACTGAGTCAATATCCTGCAGATCTGTAAGTACCATTTCTAGGTAGGAACAATTTTAATTCCATTTATTTGTACCTTTGCTATTTTTAATAGACAGTATCACTCTTGATTAACCCTATAGGACAGTTCTATAATCTAATTAATTTTTAAAGTCAGCCAAAAGATGGAGAAGAATGAGTATTGTGAAGATGAATATTGTCTTTTTGTGTGTCTTATACCCAGTAATAATGCTATTACTCCACTCTTCTTAACATAGGATCTCTGCTCTTAAAAAAAAAACAAACAAAAAAAAACTGTAACAGCTTTCCTTAGATTTGTTTCACATTACATGCTTATAAAGTAAAGATGAACATGTTATTTCTTCGCTCCACTTAAAGTTCAGAAACCAACCCTTGCAACAATTAACTTCATACAAACTTACAGGTGAAATGCAGTAGCATTACTTTCTTCATGATAAAGCTATTCCTAGGCTTTTATTTATATACATACTCATTGCATCAGTTATTCACCTGATTTTTTTTTTTTTATAATCAATACCACCTTTACTGAGTACCTGGAAGACATTGTAAAAGAGTCATGAAATATAAATAAGAATAGAATATGATCTTTACATTGGTGGTCTGAAAGTTTATGTCCCTCTAAAAGTCATATATTGAAACTTAATTCCCAAGGTGATGGTATTCGTGAGATGTTGGTGGTGAAACCCTCATAAATGGGATTAGTGCTCTTAATAAAGAAACTCAGAATAGCTCCTTTCCCATTCACAAAGTAAGGTTACAATGAAATGATGGTCATCTAGAAAGCCAGCTAATCAGACACTGAATCTGCCAGGGCCATGATCATGACTTTACCCTCTCCAGACTGTGAGAAATGAATTTCTGCTGTTGAGAAGCTACCCAGCAAATGGCATTTTGCTACAGTACACTGAACAGACCAAGAAAATATTCAATAGTTGATTTTTAGAGACAGAGAATATAAACATTAAAAAGATGAATAACAGTACAGCAAATCGAATTTCACCCATCAAACAAGATTCTTGGAAAAGCAATGCAGTAAAGCACATTTCTGTATTTTTTGCCACTCTATATAAAGTTTGCTCAACACATTGAGGATCTTAATTTCCAAAACAGAGTCATAAAGACAAAAACAGACATGTCTGTTAGACATCAACGGGAGAATGTATAAAGATTCTTTGGAAAAGGTTAACTGTTACCCTATTCTTGTATATCAGTCTTCCCAAGCCCCACTAGCAAATCATGTTGTTATCCAAATGGTGGGAACTTAAGGCCCAGATAATTCTATCCTTGTCTCCCTTCCCAGCATCATCAGCTGCTGGTTAGCCCCCTACTTATCATCTATATATATATACATATTTTTTCACTTTTTAACTTCTGTCCTCCCCTTCCTAATCCTAAACTTTTACTGATTACTTATCACACTTCAGTGCCTCTACTGCACCCACAGGATACCCAATGCATAGTCCGTAACTGAATCACTTCCATCTCCTTACAAATAAAGGTATTCTGAAATTTAATTCTACCTGAAGATATAACCTGCCTTGTCACTATCTGGAAAGTAACTGTTTATTAATGATAATAGTGGTCATTTATTGATAACTTGGTAGAGGAATCTTACCAAGGAATTTACAAACACAGAATCCGATTTTAGTTAACTGCCATAATAACATAGATATTGTTTCTAATGATATAGCTAACTTTAACAAGACAGAAAGGTTAAAAATAAAAAACAAATTGTACCAAAATGTTAAGCTATAAAGTGGTAGAAGCAGGACTCAAATCAGGATTGCCTACCTTTAAAACTTTGCTCTTTTTAAACAACAACAATAATGTTTTGGACATATATCAGATTTACAGAAAAATTGCAAAGGACAATCCAGTGAATTGCCTTCATCCAAAGCACTCAAATATTAAAATTTTCTTTTTTCCACTCTCATTCATGAAACTTCTGAAAATTTCAGACATGGTGTTCTTTCAGTATTCTAAACTACCTGCCTTTCTTAATAGTAAAAGCATTCCCTTTCACATACAGTATTGTTCATATGTAAAGAAAAAACAAAGTTATATGTTATATTCAGCATCATGTCCATTTATTTACCATAATCTGAAACAATTTCTGAGCCTTTCTTCAAAATGTACCCTTCAGGTGCTCCTTGATGGCAGGGGGTGGGTGGAGGGGGGAGATTAAGCCTCAGCTCTAGAAGTTCCCAGCAGCCACTAGAACATGAATTTGATCCACAGCCAGGGAGCTGACACACATGGCACAGCAGACCTTTCCTGACCTACCCGCTGCTCCCCTCAGCAGTGTATTTCAGTCAGTCTGCCTGTTCTGCTCCCGACTCTGTCTCTGTTGAATCCACTCACTTCCCTCACCTCTGGCCTACACCCCAGCTCTTGTAAGTGAATAAATATTTAACTAAAAAAAAAAAAAATGTAGCTTTCACATTTTGAAGATTAGGGACCAGTTTTTTAATTTAACGATTTAGTATGTACTTCCTTTTGGGTTGCTATCAAGTAAAACCTGACTAGCAACTCTGTGTTTCAGGTTCCTATGATTATTTCACTTTTGCACCACATATATTACAGCTATTTTACCAAAGACTGATGGTGACATGGCAATAAGTATTTATCTTTTTTGTACCCTTTCTTCAAAGGGATTTCCAGAAATGTATTAGCTTCAGTTCCCACAAAATCAGGCCTGCCAGAAAGATCTCATCTCAGCATATTCAAATAAAATGTACTAACTCTCCTCACCACCAGAACTAGTAGTTAACAGTAACAACATACAGAAGAATGAAATGTAACCCTACCATAGTCGTCTTTGTCTGCTCTTACACATGATTGTCAATAACTCTTTCCCGTACTCCTAATCAGAGTTTCAAGGGTAAGTCTCCTTTGTCTTCCCAACATCACTGCATTCCTTCAACCTGCCATCTGCTCCTTTCTGGACTACAGAAATCTATCTGCCTTCCTAATTCTAATCTTGTTCCCTCAAGGATCAATGGCCCTTCCATTGTACTTTTCCTATATTACAAATTGGAATGAATAATTCACTTCCAATAAAAGAAGTTAGTGAGTTGACATATGCCAGTAGGACACAGTCCAAACTTCCTGGAATGTCACAAGAAAACTGATCTAGCACCTGACTCTCTCCACCTTCAACTTACCCCAGCCCCATGCTTCCTGCCATAGCTTAATATTCCATATCTTTGTTATCTCAAACAACTTATTATTCAAAAACATTTATCAAATGTGCCAAACCATATTTTTTTCCTAAGTCCTGCACATGCTCTTTGTTTTCATAACCATGAAAAATAAACCACACACCACCGATCCCATCTGATGAATTTCAATTCATTCTTAAAAATCACAGTTCTTTTTGTGGTCCCTTTATTCTCAACTTTACAAGTTTCTGTAGTCTCATCTTGATTTTAAACACACTCAAGTTCTTGGCACTTAAATAACACAGCCTTTGTAAATAATTGCCGTTGCCACTAGATTCCCTCTACCCAGTAGAATGCAGACTCATTAAGCTCAGAGACTGTGTCTTGATTATTTCAAATCCCTGGTGCCTGGACAGCAGTAAATGTTTCTACATTAATGTAAATCCTGCCCTATGGGCCTCATGTCTTTCCTAAATTTAATAGAATCAGCTTTTACTGAAGTAAGAATTATATATCAATCCAGATCCACAGCAAGAAGCAAAATCTCACAGGTGTGGTTCAAGAGAAAAAAAAAAAAAAGTATAAAAGAAACCACATTTCTGGTTGTAGACAGAGTTCAGGGGACCAACCAGGGTTGTTATATCACATACTAATGAAATGGTAGGAAAGCATTACAAGAGCCCCTGAGAGCTGGAGAAAGGATAAAGAACAAAGTAATAGGTAAGGTGGAGCCAGTCACTGCCAGACACTTTGCATGAAGACAGGATGGTGAAGTAAAAACCACCATTCACCACTCCCCTCCTTCCCCATGCTTCAGCCCCAGAATCCACCCCGGATGAACACACTTAAGGCCAGTGGTCAAGAAGAGCTGATGATGTTATTTCTGAGGTCAGTCTTCTGGGTTAGAAATTAATCTAACCCAGAAATTAATCTAATCTACATTTGGAAGTGAGAAGGAATTATCATGACAGCTAAAAAAAGCTATACAGAGTCAAGAGTTAACAACTATATTTTCTCAGATATTCACCTCAGTACTCTGTATTTATCATTTTATTCCTCTTTAGAATCCTTCACAATTGTAGATATATCATTATCTCCTCTCACTAAAACAGGACACTGAAACTTAGAGAAAATACTATTTATTTTCTCTGATTTCACATACCCGATGACCTGTTATCAACCCCAATATTTAGTCCCCATCAAAAGTCAAGTTACATGTTTTATATGTGCTAGATTTAGACTTTCTCAAAAACCCTCCCTTCTGGGCTGGAAATTTCTAAGAGAAGGTAGAATCCATGACCTTATAGGTTTTATATTTAATTTTAACTTATTTTTTTAAGTTTTTTTTTTTTTTTTAAATTTATGCTTACGGAACTGGGGTACAGGCCAGAAGTGTGGTGAGTGAGAGGACTCACAAGATTCAGAGTGGGTAACAGAACAGGCAGATCTACTGAAATACACCGCTGAAGGGAGCACTGGGTGGGTCAGAAGAGGTCTGCCACACCATGTGGGTCAGCCTTTGGTCAGGTATTGAACTCGTGCTGTAATGGCTTTAAGAGTTTCACAGTATAGTGCTTTAACTCGTTGCACCACCAGAGAGAGCCCTTTAACCTATTCTGAAGTTCATGTAGTTTGTGCCTCGGTACAAAGGGAATTGGTATGAAGGTAAGGTTTTCATGGACCACTATTATTAAGGCTATTTCCCTTTATTTCTATTATCTGTCACACCAAAACAAAACAATCCAAAATCTTGTCTATATTTTGTAAAGACATTTGCTCACGTTAGATTTTAAGCATTTCTTTTTAACAGAATAACTTATTGTCTTTGCAGTTATAAGCCATTTGACTTCAGTTCTTAGAGAATACAATTTTAATTTTTAATAGGATATTCATTTCAGTGAAATCCTCCTAAAACAATAGAAAATCCCAAAGAGTTTGTATATTAAGGGATTTCACATATGTGTACCTAAGAGCATTTATATCATTACTAGAGATCTTTATTTAATAATTTAAAAGGAAACCAATATTTCAGGAAAAGGAACACAGAGATGTATAAAAGAAAATAAATTAAGACCCAGGAGAAAAGTTTGAAGGAACTCACATTTTGTGTCGCATAAAAGGAAGGAAAACAAACTGAGTATAAACCAAGTTCTCTTCATTGCACAATATAGCTAGAGAGAGGATGATAAATGCAGCTCACCCTATTAACCTGAGCATAAAGCCCAATGCTAGCCTCTCTAGCAAATACAAACTCTATAGCCCTGGCTCAGGATGGGTGAAATCTTTGCAAATATTCAAAATGCAAGTCCAGTGTCTTAAGTGTTATAATAGATGCTTTGTGCAAAGAGGAGAACAATGATTCCACAATGGGGATTATTACATTATCTCTTGTTGGGTTAACTATAATAAACTCTAAATTCATCTTTCTAGTTCCACTCTGCCCTCCCACCTACTCCATCTCTAACCTAGCATATTCAGTGCTAGAATGGTTCTCTTAAGAGTCAGATCATGTCACTCCTCTGCTCAAAACCTTCGATGTCTCTTAGCACTTGTTTTAATTGTATTATTTCATTCTGTCGCACTGGTACACAACACTGAATAGGTCTCAGCGGTGTAAGCTCATATCTCTTTAGATGCACTTCCTCACCATGATGCTTCCTGGCCTGGATCCTCCTTATTTCTTCTACCTAATCTCCTTTTCTCTTTCCCTGATACAGTACACTCCAGGCTCACTTGGCTCCATGCCTGTGCTCCTGTCCACCGTGTTTTCATAGCATATTCAACATTTCCTATACTTGCTTGCTAGAAGTTCCCTCTTCCAGATAGTTGGATCCCCCAAAACAATGTCTTCCCTACCCCTTCTTGTTCTGTTCACGTTCACCCATACCAATGATGGTGATTTTGATGATGTATTTTCCCTTTCAGAGACACTCTCACACACACTCAAAAAAGAAATGTTTTTCCGGCTATATACCTTCAGTTGGTGAAGTTACGCATAAAATTCATCATCAGTGATGGCTTTTTTTTTTTTTTTCATTTCACTCAACTCTCTTCTCCCAAATAATCAATTCCTCAGAAAAGATTTTCCTGACCTCCTTATCTAGAAAGGAAACAACTGTCCATTCTATATCCCTATTCTACTTTACTTTTATATCTAGAACTGACACCAGCTGTAAATTCTTTACATATTGAATTTGCATATTGATTTAGTATGGCTCCTCCTTCCTCTGTACACCCTTGAGTATAAGATCCTGAGAAGGAACTTTGGCTTATCCATGAGTGTATATCCAGCTTCTTGAGTGGCACCTTTTAACAGATGGAACACAAAAATATTTGTTGAGTGAATTAATTCCAGACTGTGAGAGGAATGAGAGCATTATTTGTTGTTCAGAAGCTTTCAGTATCCACAATGACTAAACAGACATGTTTAGTTTAGTCAATGCCACAGGTTTTCAATAGGAAGAAGAGAGTAAAAAATTAAACATATTTTGGTAATGGATAGCATTGGAAGTGAGAAAGTGTAACTTTTAAGATTGAACGATTGAGACTGATGGGAGTAGAAGTAGTCCAGAGAAGAATACTAGAGACAAAATTAGAGCAGTGAAAAATAAGGGGATCATGGAGAATTTTAAATATACCAGTATGTGGTGTATTTAGCAGGGGGAAAGGATGTGTAACATCCATCTTCAGGAAATTCACTTCTGCTGACAGTTTACAGAGAAAATATAGAGGAAAGGAGAATGAGATGAGCCATGGCAATAGTTTAGACAAAAGAGTGAGGTTTCAAAGAGGTGAGCTGCAGTAAGAATAAAATGAGATCAGAAAATAAAGGTGGATTATAAGGTTTAGGGGCAAAGACGGATGTATTTGACTTAAATGACTGCATTGAATGATCTGATAATATATTTCAATGAAAATAAACTGTAACTATTTTGCTGAAGAAGTAGCTCAAGGCTATACATTGGATTGAAATTCTCAGTGAAAAAAAAAGTATATAACAACTAATAGAAATAGCTCAGAGACTAAAAATTTTGAAATGACAACATTTCTAGGGCAGTGAAGTAGAGAAGGCAGTAAGACTGATGGTGAACAATCAGAACAGGCGGAGAGAGAACATTTAGATGTAGAAGCCAAGAAAGGAGACTTTTAGCACAACATAATCAGAAGTCAAATGATGAAGGTGGGTCAGTGGAATGAGACTAAAGAGAGGCCTAGGGTGTAGGAAGTGGCCTTTCCTGAAACTTCCAAGGAGTATTTTGTGAAATGGGAGATCATGGTGCTAAAGAACAGAGGATGAAATAGTAGAAAGGAGACAGGGAGGATCGTAAGTACTAGTAATAAGGAAGGAAAAAGTAGATAGGGTATGGAATTATATAGCAAAGGACAGCCCAGCAAGTGGTAAGAACAAGATTTCTGTTACTGGAGAACACAGTTTCTCTCTCATAGCAGGCATTCACTGAACATTTATTGAAAAAATAATCTGTTTTCCATTTATTAGACACAAGTTGAAGGCATGATATTATAAGATGAAATGTAATATATTTCTTTTTCCTCTGACGCAGAAAAGTAAGAAGGATGAAAATATATCAATGCTTTAAGAGTCTCTCAAAACCTTGCATACCTTGTCTCACGCTTGTTTCTCCATACAATCTCTTTCTTCTCTACACTACTATCTCCTTGCAACAACCACATTTCACATCTTCAAACAGACAAGCTCATTAACTCACATTTTCTCTAGTTTCCCCTTCTACCTGGAATGTTCACTATCAGATATTCCCAATGGTCCACAAGTTCCAATTCAAGTCTCAGTTTAAATATGACACTCTAAAGAGGCTTGTCTCAGGTCATGTGTTATCATTCCATTTTAATGAGCAATTAATCATGGAAATCAACATTCACAATATTTATTTGTATATTATTTGCCTCTGTTCTCCACTCGAACAGGTGTGATATTATACTCAATTCAGTGATTTTTCTACTAACACCTGGAATAGTTTCTAGCACACCTTAGAGAATTTTTTTTAAATTAAGCTTTGAGATGGAAAAGAGAAAAATTTAGGAAGCATGCTTTGCTTGATGTTACTCCTTTTAATAAGTGAATCTGTAAATCATTTTCTCAGGAATGACTGTTTTCTCCTTCCCCTCCTGCTCCCACTCTGCTCAGTCTCCAACAATTCTAAGCCAAACCAGCATGGTCTCCCTACCTTAGTTGTCCCACCCAAAACATCTTCATTCCTGTCTTCCTAAAGTACATATCTGAGTACTTCTCTATAGCCTACCTGAAGTATTTCATAGGGAACTCTTTGCTCTTGAAACAGAATTTTAACTTGTTAGTTTTTATGAACAGACCAATATGGCCCTAGCTTACTCTGATAGCTTCATATTGCATTCAGTGTCCTGATTCCTTCATTGTACTCTCCCCGTTGGGCTCCTTTGTTATACTGAACTTTCAGTACACTGTATTTCCTCACTTTTCGCCTACTTCCTTTTCATCAAAACAGGTTTTCACAGTTGCTTCATTTCAGTCAACCCTGTGTTTCTATTGAGCTCATTAAATGGTGATTTCTCCAGGTAATAATGCCTAGGCCACACTTAAACAAGTTATATATTCCTGCTATCTCTTCTCCAACAGTCTTATATCTGATGTAGACCTTAGCTACAAGAAGCAGAGCATATCAGATGGTTTAAGCAGAAAATGATTTTATTAAAGATTATTAAATGACAGATAACCTATCAGAACAAAGAATCAGATGGAGTTTTATCTAAGAAGAAATTAAAGGACTGGCTATTTCCTGAAGTGGGACTGTTTCTGCTACTGCTGTAGGCAGCAATATATATATATATAAAATAAACAACAAAAAAGATCAGCTCAGATACCTATAGATACCACTATGTAGACCTTTGTCACAATTAACTGAATATATTGGCCACCTCTTTCCTCTCTTGCCATATTAAATTCCATTCAATTACTTCCTCAATTCAGTCTCTTCTGAATTGACATGTTGATAGAGCTAATTGGTGGATCCCAGTCACAGGCATAAACTCTCGACATCTGGAAGGAAAGGAAAGCAATTTTCTAGCTTTTAACACGAGATAGAAAAACTTAACATGCAATGGAATAAATAGTGATAAAAGTCTATCTATTACATAGCCATGCTCTATTGCTTTCCTCATCACAGTATATATTAATTGCTTTGCATTATGTTTTATGCATTCAGTAACTCCATGAAGGAAGGGGTCATGCCTATATCATTCACTGTGATTTTCCTGACTGCTAACAGAGTGCTCGGCATCTAGTAAATTCTAAAAATATTATTTATTGAATGAATGGGTTGTAATTGGGCATAAAGATAGTTTGGAACAGCTGTTGGAATTATAATGCAAGAATTATAATTGGGAATCAATTACAGAAGACTAAACGAACTGCTGAGTTGCATTTTGGATTCTTCCAATTTTAGGGGAAATGCATTTGGGGTATAACTGTTTGACATTCTTTAGTGAGTTTCTCAAGCAAAGCTAAGAGGCCACAAGAAGAAAACAGAGAAAGCTGGGCTGGTCTACAGTCAGAAAGGAATCTGTGGGAAGAAGATTAAAAGGTTGTAAAATCAAACAAAATTAAATATATATTAAATGGCAGGCCATCCAATATAGGTTTTTTTTTTTTTTAAGATTTATTTAGTTATTCATATGGAACTGGGGTACAGGCCAGAGATGTGGAGGGTGAGAGGATTCACCAGAGACAGAGAGGGGAGCAGAACAGGCAGATTGACAAAGTACACTGCTGAGGGGAGCAGCTGGCGGGTCAGGAGAGGTTTGCCTCACCATGTGGGTCTCCTCCGGGGCAGGCGGGGATCGAACTCATGTGGAAGTGGCTTTAGCTTCTCAGTGCTGTGCTTTAACCAGCTGCTCCACTAGGGAGGGCCTATAGGTTGTTTAAGGAATAAACACAACCTAAAAGAAAAGCAGTCTACAAGAATACTGAAAAGTGAAATAACTAAAGATAATAAAGGCAACTATATAGCCTTAAGTAAGAAGGTAGGAAGATATGTTTATTTGCTCCTAAGTCATTACTGATTCTGCTGTTCCTCCCATTTCTGTACTGTCCACTTTAGTATACCAACTAAATGTAAGGAATCATGGTCTGAGGATCCCTCCCCCTCCCAATTCAGAGTTGCATGGGATGAAACTGACCATGCAGACCCCCAGAGACAACTTGTTTACCCTTCACTTTGCTTTATACTGATCAGGAACTGATGTCCACAGAGTTAGCTAAAGGTGTCTTTTGCATTCCAATCCCCTTTTTTTGTTTCCACTTTTGTCTGCAAATACTTATCTCCCACTGTCAGATCCATCTGTTCAATTTTAGAATTGGCAGTCTGTTTTAGGCTCTATCACAAATTTCTTAAAACAGATTACATCTAAAATAATGTGCTCAACATGTTGTCCACATATTATAAGAACTTGTTATTTTGCCCTATACATGCCTGCCTTCATCCTGAGGGCCAGAATCATTGCCTCAGTGATTTAATTGGTCAGAGATTCCTGTGTTGAGCTGATATATGTTGAGCATATGTTCATCATCTTGTGTGTTTAATTTTGGCCACTATCTGGATGGACTAGTTTTGGGCTGTGTTTGGATTAAATGTTTGTGTCCCACCCAAAATTTGAAGCCCTAACCCCACCAATGTGATAGCATTTGGATGTGGGATCTTTGGGAGGTAAATGGGTTTTAAAAAGGTCATGCCTTTATAGATAAGCAAGAGACAGGAGCTTGCCCCTCTCAGTCTTGTAAGGGCACAGGAAAAACTGCCATCTTCAAGCCAGGAAGAGCACTCTCACCAGAACTAGACCCTGCTAGCACCCTTGACTCAGACTTTCTGACTCCACTACTGTGAGAACCAAATGTCTGTTGGCTAAGTTACCCAATTAGTGGCACTGTGGGAAACAAATATGTCTTCCCACAGAGCATACTGATTTTGCCTGAGCTGTGACTGATCCTCTTTGGACTTTGCTCCTTTAAAATCAGCTCAATCTCTACTGCAAGGTAATTTCCTCCATCATATAATTTTGAAAAACAAGTAATATTGGGATTTATACTTATTACTTAAGCAATGTTCAAATACAAAAGTAAAAATAGACCAGAGGAAAGGATGGTCCAAATTAAGTTGCAGTAACAAATGTCTCTGAAATCTTAATGACCTAAAGGTAGAAGCAGCAGATGGTACATATTTTTGGCTTCATGGGCTATAGTGTCTGCTGCAATACAAGTGCTGCCATTGTGACTATAGAAACAAATAAGTGCATCTGTGAGCCAATAAAATTTTATTACAAATATAAACACTTCAGCCATAGTTTTAAAGTAACATGGATTTACATCATTTCATGCTATGTGTTTGTTACATGCTAGATGGGTGATTTCTTTCAAATCACCACTGTGGTGCTCTGAGACCCAAGATGATAAAAGAACAATAATCTGAAACTTTACTTTTAAATGTAGCAGAGAAAATGTGAACTTAAAAGATAACGGAGTAGGAACTGGTGAACAGTAAGACAGTGAACAACAATGATTTGTTTTCAGGGGACAGACTTAGTATGCATATTAAATGAATACTAACTATCCTTTAAAACCATGAAAAAGAACAAGAAAATCATAATACATGTGTTAATGTGCCAGATTTGTGTTATGTCTTCCTAAAATAGCCCTAGTTTTTGGAGACAGGGAAAGAAGTCAAATAAAAATAATACAAAATAATGTAAACATTATAATCTACATCTCATACATATCATAAAATAGCTCTAATTTCAACTGGCTGACCTAACCATTTATTTTATAGTTATCTATACATGTATCTACTTATGTTCACAAAATGAAAATGTCTTCATACTGTATTGTAAATCAATGAAATCTCATATTTATTTGAAAAGTGAGAAATTAATAGTACAGATCGGATGTTAAAGTGTTTTAGCACATTATCGGTGCATCTGTAGACTAATTTAAATATAAACTAATATATATATATATATATATATATATATATATGCATAGAACATGACAGAAAAGATGAAAGGGATGGTATAAGCATGGATTATCATATAGGTTCCAATATTTCTTTTCTTCCACAATTCACTGGAGAAATAAAGTTCTCATACAGTTTCTGAACCAGTAGCTTTTAATATATAGTTCTACACTCATAATATCATAGCAAATTGGGCCCTTCTGGTGCAACGGGTTAAAGCACAACACAATGAACCTATCCATAGCCACTGCAACACAGGTTTGATCCCCGGCCACCGGGGTGACCCTCATGGGGGTGGCAGACCTCTCCTGATCCTCCCACTGCTCCCCTTGGCAGTGTATTTCAATAGATCTGCCTATTCTGGCTCTGATGAATCCTCTCACCCCACACACACTAGGAGCATGTACCACAGTTCTTGTATGCATAAACAAGTAAATCTTCTAAAAGAAAACAGCAAATTACAAAGTATGGAGAGTTAAAGTATTTAAAGTATATAGATATGACCTAGAACCGTTACTCTTTCATTCTTTTTACACAAAACAGTTGTATTATTTGGTTTTACTTATTTTATCATATATTATAGGTAATGAGCTACATATAACAAACCCCAATAGTGGTGGCGATGGGCTAAAATGACAACTGACTAAGGATAGTTGTATTGCAAAGTTATCCTAGTCCTTATGGGGAAGAACTCTATTAACATCTGGATTATTTTATGTATGGTCTGACTATCAGAGTTAAACCCAACTGATGTTTGTTGTTTAATTAGTTGAGGGAAACCTGAGAAGTGTGCCTTGATCTCTAACTCAAATGAATAATTTTGAGATATCTAGAGGGTGAAAAACTAAATTCCAAAGTGTGAATCTAGAATTAAAAAGGAATCTGAATGGGACACATATTTCATATGAAGGAGCTTGACTTTTATAGATCTTTATATGTTTTGTTGAGGCTTTTATTTGTATGTGAGAAAATTTGTGTGGAGTGAGAGGACAGGACATGACATGTTTAAAAATAGCAGAAATCTAAAGAATTACCACATAAATATATTATTTTAAATTTTCTAAGCATGATGTTTATTTTACTTTGGAAAAGAAAACAGAGGAACTCAAGGAAAATTTATCATCTTTGTTTACCATTTGACTGCATTTTCCATTTTGAATTTTGAAGTATATTACCTCTAATCTAATTGCAAATACTGATTTGTCCCATGATTTAAAACAAATGTTATTACTATACTTGCAGAATGCTTTTGCATGTACATTACTACCTTTGCATCTTATTGATTGTATTGCTGGTTTCTATGGGAACAATAGTAAAGAAGTTAATTAAGATCAGGAGGTTAGAATTGAAGAAAAACAGAATTTTCAGCACAGTTCATTTATCATGTACATTTAGTCTCCTTAATAAAATATCTATTGGAGAAGGATGGTGATGGCTGAATTACTTTAATAAAAACAAATTATACATGTTAAAAGTTTAACATCACTTATTTGTTCTCAATTCATCCTATTAAGAAGCAGTCTGGTTTTGGTAATTAAATTAACAGAAGTCTTTAATAAATGTTTTTGTGTTTCTACACTGCTACCCTAAGATTTTCAGCCTGGAGAATGTATTTCATGCATTTTTCTATAATTTATTCAGAATAAACCTGTGGATATTGTTATTGCCATTTCATTCCCTTTTATACTCTGTTTCCTGATGCTCTGGCGGTGATAATGTAAACTGTTTTTCTCAATTGCAAGTAGCTCCCTGGGCTCTGCCAGTAGGGGGCAACAGGAAAGATTTGTGGGAAAAGAAACTCCTTTCTCTTCATATTGTTTCTGTGTGGATCAATTCAGGAATGATGCTTTACCCAAAGAAGGCATTGATTTCAGTTTTCAAACTTAAATTCTTAACCAATTCCTTAGGTTAATTTCTGCCTTTGAAATATCTGGTGCATTTCTTTTTCCTATCAATGTTTATATAAAGACCATGATGAGTTTTATGTAAGAGAAGTAGAAGAGTACCTTACAGAGAACATATCCTATTTTTTTTCCATTTATAAAAACATTGAGAATACAGAAATGTAGGAAGAAATATTATGATTATGTTCCATTATCCACATAGAACTTATGCCAACATTGCTCCCTTATATTATTTTTGGCAGATAGGTACAAACTTTCTACAAGGACAAAACAACCCTTATTCTGCTTTTGTCTCTTATATTTTACTTTGCATTAAATCAAAATCCTATGCTTCAGTGTTACTAAAAATTCTTCGTAAACAAAATTTGAATAACTGTAGCATTCTGCAGCTTATTTTACTATTTCTCATATTTTAAACTGTTGGGTTGATTTCAAGTGGTTTATAATTACAAATAATGCTATCTTAAACACCTGCTTTTTAGAAGTATTTTTCTCATATTCAGTTTATTTCCTTGGGATTTAAACCTTTTTTGTGTGTATTTCTATGCCAATCTCTTAATATGGAATATTTCTATGCCAATCTCTTAATATCCAATCTTCTTCACAGTCTGAACACCTACAAGTTATTTCTGGAATTTCTCAGCTGTTGTCTTCCATGGACTCAGAAAGCGTTCATGAGTCTATGAGAGAGAGAGTATGTGTGTGTGTTCCTTCCTCACTGTCCCTATGATAATATTCTAGTAGAATATTTGAATAGCATTTTAGATAAAAATTAAGAGAACGATTATAACAAAAATAATGCCATCATAACTTATGGAGAGAAAATTGTGTTTAAAATATGCTGAATATGCTGAGCATTCTAATTTTTAATATATTTTCCTCTAAATAATACTAATACTATCTTAATACAAAACATTATTCTCTTATGCAGAATTACTCTCAAATTTATAAGTCATGAATTACTCTCAAATTTATAAGACAAGGTGTCTCTGTGCCTGTTTTCTTTTGCTGCTTCTTTCAATGACTTGGCTTGGCACCTTCTGACTTACATAGCTGCTAGGTAGTTGTAATGTAATGAATTAACCCTTGATCTATGGGACTATTCTTATTTATATTTATGGTTTCCTGAAGAGCACACATATTTGTTAACTGTAACAGAAATAGCAGGAGAAAAAAATGGCCATGATTTTTAAAACGAAAATTTTCAATTTGGAAAGAACTTCTAAAGTTAACAAAGACATCCCAGTTCTTTTTCATTTTGTGTGTATGTGTGTACAAATTAAAGCAATTGATGTGTATCTAACACTTGGCAAGACACTAGGCTCTGTGTCTTGAGTTATTTATATTTCATTAGTATCTCACTATATAAGGTATTTAACATTAATCTTATTTTAAAGTTGGAAATTAGAGGGGAAAAGTAACATTTCCATGTTTTTTAAAATGACAGAATCTGCATTTGAATGTTAGCTGACCTGTCTCAACAACTTATTTCTTTTTTCATGGAAATTGTTATTTTTAATAGAAGTCAATAAGGATAAAATCATTTTTTTATGTGCCTATCACTGCCTAAGCACTGGATTTTATGCCACAGCTTGTCAAGAATATTTTTAAAAACTGTCTAATATATAACTACAATTAAGTTGGACAATTTGATTACAAACATCTACCGATGTTGGTTTGCAAACTGGTCCCCATCTACAGGAAGGAAAGGTGAGACCTAAGAAAGTCAGCAACAGCCATCTTGAGAGTAATAGGTGGTTGGTTTAATAAGCAAGGGAACTTACTTAAGAGACTTATCTTGGGCAGATGTAAGATGAGTGAATCTCCGCACCTGCCCACAAGATACAAGACATTGACTAGAGGCCCCTAAATAGGGTTCAGCCACATATTCAGTCTAGATGGGCTGTGTCTTTGATATAGTTCCAGCTATGTCAAGTTAGGGATTGAATGTTGAATATGCATTCAGGGAGAGGAAGGACTCAGCAACCTTTGATTATCAGGTTCAGCTGATGAGTCAAAAGTTGGTCATGTTCTCTCAGCCATCTCCTCCAACAAGTGTCTTCTCTCGTGGTTGTGAATTTGTTGGTTCTTAAAACTCTAAAGAAACAAATGACCTTGCTTCCAGGCTCCTAAATCTAGAATCATCCCATTCTTACATTCTTGCTCTTTACATTCTTTTCAAATGAATAGATGTCGGGAAAAACTGTTTTGATACATGAGAGGAAAATATTTATGTACTGGAAAAATACAAACTATATCATATACATGTTATAGAGTTCTCTATAGATGATAACCCCTCACTTCTGTTAATGAGGGGTTATATATTAGGTATATCATATAGCAATGTAATTAAATATATATTTATATCTATTTATTACACACAAATAGGCTATTACTTAAGAGTCATTTTTTTTTGTAATAATATCATTTAGATTCCACCAGTTTTTCCTAAGATATGAAGACAAAAAGAAAAATCTCTAACCATCACCTTATTATTTAGTAGAAAAAGGAACCTCAAGTTTAGGTGAAGATTTTGTTTGCTGTGTACTCTTCCTATAGGTCTTAATTATTAAAGGACAACCTCATTGAAATGATTTTTTTAAGGAAGTTTATATTTCCAAAACTTCTGAATCTTGGTCCATCTTCCACAACTGCGTCATTACTATATACAGCAACTGCCCTCTTGTCATAAAAGTGTCTTAAATATTTAGATAATAGTGAAAATGGCAGTTATGTTGAATCTATAAATGAAGAAAAGCTATAATGTAAATGCATGCAATTTAGTTTAACTAGAATATTAGGCTGCAGGTTCCTGTTCATCTACTCTGAGTTACTTGTTACTGTAAGTTCTAAAAAGGATATTGGAAGAATGCTTATGAAGTCAGGCTGTAAGTAATCTTCCACACTCAATATTTTAAAAGTTAGAATTGTTTTGCATTTTTTCCTAAATGATTTTTGTGCAGTCAATCTTAGGATCAACTTAGTCAATCATGAAGATGATATTTGCCTACAAATAATGTGCCTATATTTGGTACTGAGATGATTAAGTATTGTGAATATGTTGACAGGTAGATTTGGGATAAATTATTACAGATATTCTCACATAAAACTGACAGTATCTATCCAACTATTATATTTGTATATGCAGTACATTTATATATGAAGCAGTTACATTGAACTAAATGTTTATTGTTCCTGAAACAGCAACTTGTCATCCCAGATTAAAACTATAGACAATTTATAAAATAAATAAATAAGGAAAAAGTGATGTGTCCTACTGATTCTAAAGTTGGAATTAAAAAAAAAAAAAGCAACCTAGGGAAAGCCTACAAGCATATTTCTTACACTTGTTCACTTAACACCCTCAAGGAAATCAGTACTGTGTACTTGCATAAAAATGAATTGTGTACTGGGTCAGTCTGGGTCATTAGAATAACTACATGGGTTACAATAAAGTTCTTATGTGATTCTGAGTGTTTATGCTTTTAACCTGAAAATGAATGCTCTGTGACATATTTAATTGTATTATGGGCATACTGTTATTACTCAACTGCCTTTCAGTACTCTTGATGGCACACGGGTGAATTGGTGATGGGAAGCCCATGGGGATTACAACTGAGATGGAAAAAAAAAAAGAATTTATTATGAACCAACCTATGTTAGCTTTTAGTTGTCACATATCTGGAGATGTTTGCACTTAATTCAAGTTATTACAAAATTTACAGTCTTCCTAAAACTTTTATTCTATTCAGTCTTCTGTCAAGAGCCAGGGATTAGATCAACTATTAAAGAATTTACGATAAGTAGATCTGAGATACATAAAATGGTAATCTTGTATAAATGATAAAGGAGGGTGGGGAAATCCAGGAAAAGTGTCATTTTTTAAGCTGCCTTCCTCTTTAAATTTGATCACATGTAATCCTTCAGGAATATGGATTGAGAAAGTACATTGAAGTGTTGATTATTTTTTATAGTTAAGAGTCTTTTCTCTGGCTATGGTACAGTGATTTCTCTGTTTGAAACTTATCTACCTTAAATTAATTGTGAGTGTGTATATATGTTTTTCCCTGCAGTAAATGTAAACTTCAGAATCAAAAAAGCAGGGATTCTCCCAGATGTGACCCCAATCTTGAACTTCTTATATGCTGCAGGGATTTCTTTTTAAGTGACTCGGGCCTGATACTGATGTAACAATGGCTCTGTCAGACTTCTATAAGGGTATCAGCCTTTTAGGTTTATTCTGTTCTGGGAGATGATTCCATGCACTGGTAGAGGGCATCAGTATGTCTTTAAATAGAATTCCCTATTTGTCTTCTTTTCTGCCCTCTCTACACTCTTACAAATGGCAGCTAAAATTGTCCCTGCTCTATATTAAGTCAACACCATTTGACTGCTCTGACCTTTTGCTTCACTTGAAATATTTGGTAAGTCCTGAGTTATAAAGATTTATATTGTTTATTGTTGCCTCTTTAAAGTTTTCTGGTCATATAATGTGTTTATATAAACACTGAAATCCCTGAGAAAATTTAAAGTGCCTCAGAGTGCCCCAAACAGTCCATCAAAGAATGTTTTATTTATGATTAATTGAAAGGAATTCCAATTTGAACTCCCTGGAAATTCTTAATGACAGAGAAAATGTTAATATACTGGAAGAGATAGAGCCACTTTTCATACAAACTTTTTTTGGTACAGAAGGAAAGTGGTAAATTTTGTTGAATACAGCCATAAAGGACAACTATTTTGCGTGTTGAATTAGTTATAAAGTTTTAGCGTTCTCATGCAATCCATTTAAAACTCATTTAACCCAGACCACACTGGGTCTTGGCAGTGGGTATTCAATACTGCAGGACGAAAGCCTGACTGTTCCAGTGGCCCTCTGAGAAGTTACAGAGGATCTGCACACTCAACTTTTTTGTGTGCATTTCTTGTGCACAGGTTTTTATGTTTCAAACCTAGTGATATTTCTACCTTTGCCTCAACTAGTTGTACTGGTTGTGTAACTACAGTCACCAGAGTATGTGGAAGAAATGACTATAGAACTCTGAAAGAATCTTAAATGGTGAAGAAACTCATAAGAGGGAGAAAAAGATAGAAGTAGTGGTTTAAGAAACTATGCTATGCTTACCAGAAATAGAAAGAAGATGGAAAATAGAGGAAAGGAAGCTGAGATAGGTAGACTCTAGTCTTCAGCTGAAGTGAGATTCATATTATTCTGAGTTATATGCCTTATCTTTCCTGTACCCACACATACTCAGGACTTGGGTAAGTAGAAAAAAGACTGCCAAGGAAGGAAATCTCAGTTGGAAATTATTATCTCTTATTCTGGATGATGATTATCTGGTTATATGTGCATGTTAAAATTGTATGCAC
Source organism: Condylura cristata (assembly GCF_000260355.1). Classification (NCBI taxonomy): domain Eukaryota; kingdom Metazoa; phylum Chordata; class Mammalia; order Eulipotyphla; family Talpidae; genus Condylura; species Condylura cristata. Next base: position 12,001,827 of record NW_004567121.1, on the reverse strand, counting down.
TGGCCCTCCCTGGTGGCGCAGCGGGTTAAAGCACTGCACTAAGAAGCTTAAGCCACTTCCGCATGAGTTCGATCCCCGCCTGCCCCGGAGGTGACCACATGGCGTGGCAGACCTCTCTTCTATATGAATAAATAAATCTTTAAAAAAAAATTGTATGCACTATTTACCATATAAGAGTTACTCTGTTATGGACTAAATGATTATGTCCTCTCTTCCCAAATTTGTAAGTTAAATTCATGATTTCCAATGAAATATCTATTGGAAATGGGTTCTATGGGAATTAGCTAGGGTTAAATGAGGCTGGGTCTCAGAAGGGTTGGGATTAGTGTTTTTATAAAAGAGAAAGCAAGATTAGAGCTCTCTTTTCCCTACCATATGAGGACACAACCATGAGACTGTCATCTACAAGCCAGAAGCCCTCACTGAGAAAACAGATTGGCCAACACACTAAACATGGACTTCCTAGACTTCAAGAATATGAGAAATACATTTCTGCTTTTTTTTTTTTTTAAGTCTCTCAGTCTATGGATTTTGTTATAGCAGTCAGAGTTGATTAACACTGTACCTGGGCACAAGAGAAAATTTCCCTACCCCAATGGGTTCTTGAGGGTGGACAAATAATTGACATTGTAATAGTATAACTAAAAACATCAGACATTAGTAGAAAAAAAGGTCAAAATCTAACAACATTACTATAGAAAATATGCATTGTTGTAAATTCTAAGGACAAACAGAGTGGAGGAGGATATACACCCAATGTATAAAGACTGAAGAATAACAAGGATAGAGAAGAGAAGACTTCAGGTGACAGGAAAGGAAGGTAATGATGAGATTTTCAGAGAGGACATGTTTACAGAAAAAGCCTAGACCTATATGATACTGCACCCATACTAAATTCTTCTAGGTCATAAAAAATGGAAAGCAGTGGTTGTTTCTTCAATTAGGAAAAGGGAAAATGGATGAGACTAGAATAAAAGTTCTCTTGAAGCCCTAGGGTTTCTTTGCTCCCAAGTCAAAACAGTAAGAACAACAGCCCTTCAGAGGTTCCCAGAGCCACAACTGAGCTCAGGTTTTTCTGTTAAGGTGACATTAATTGGAAAAGTTCTACTCTAGCATAGTGATAAAGCCTATATGAGTCTTTTGGGGAAACCTAATCCACACTATGTTATATTTCTATATTAAAGAAGACAGGAGAGGAAGAGAAGGGAAGGAGGAGATGGGGAAGAGAAGAAAATGTTATGTGCTCCCAACCTGACCTGAATTTCCAGGGACAGAGAACATAACTAGTAATCCCCTCACTTCTGTGCTACCACTGTAGTAACCTAAGTAGCCCGAATAGGAGGTGGTTTTCCTATCAACTTAGAGACCATGTGACTAAAAATGGCTTAGGGAAGCCAAAGTCATGCTGAAAGATGTCCAGCATCATCTAACAATCAGGTCAAATCTGATATGTTCAACCTTTAACTTCACTGTAGAATTACCTACCTAGTTCATATATGAAAAATGCAAAGAATTTTAGATCATTTCTTTGTATAGCACCAAGAAAAAAAAATTGCATTTCTAATGTAACAATTTCTCAGAATTTTTTAATTACTTGACACACTCTTGTTAGAGATTTTTTTCACATAATCATCACTTGCATAATACATACCTAGAAGAGAAAAATAGTATATATTTTATTAATCTATTAATCTATCATGTTTACATAATAAATTACTACAGTGTTACCAAAATTATGAATGATACATGCCAGATAGTGGCTTTGTGTAATTTTATCTGTCTTATATGAGTAAATTCACCATTCAAATGGTTCGTGGAACCAGCAACATGGACAAATAAGCTCGAGAATTTGTAATCTCAGTCCTTAACTATGATTTACTGATTCAAAATTTGTATTTTCATGACATTCCCAAGTGATTCTTGAATGATAATGGTGAGAAAGTACTGATCCAAAATGCATGATTGTTATTTGGCAAGATAAAATGGAATTGTTCTCATTTCTTTCTTAACAAGGAATTTATTTTGCTTAATATTACATTTACATGACATTATTTTGTCTGCATGTCTGTCAACATAGTAAATTTTACTTCAATACCAAATCACCTAACAAAAATCATTGGAAGATATTTTTAGCACCAATTAAAGTCAACATATGTAGTACTAAAATGAAACAAATTCAACTAAAATAATGATAATAATGAAGAGTTATATTCAACTTCACAAATGCATAATAATGTCACTGGCCACATTGACTATAAAACATGATCTTTTTTATAGACAAGACGTACACAAATTTTGGCAATATTCAGATTTTCCTAACATCTACCTTTGAATCAAACTAAGATAGCTTCAGCAGTACAGAGTGGAAAGAGTTCTATTATAAAGAATCTGTTGACGGCAGTTTCACTCCCATGAGACCTTGCTTTTGTTATAAAGTGGCATTAAAAAGAGGGAACAGTCATAGACCTGTCTAAATCACATTTTTTTTTCCCCTAGGAAGACTGGAAGGAGCTGTTAGCAAAAAAAAAAAATATTTTAAAGAATCTTACAACAGATCAGAGCATGTAGTCAGTGCTTGTTTATATTATTATTTAGTGTGTTATCAGTAATACAGTATTACCTGGACCAGCTTCTTTTCAAAATGAAAATTCCTATATTATACCCCACTCATATGCCAACATCTATGAGATAATGCCTGCTTCAAGAGAGCAAAAATCTGCTCCCCAAATTATCTTTTGGACAAAAGGCTGATTTCATGGGCAGGACTTGAAAGCAGGGTGAACATTACCATTGAAAGACATTAGTATGTGTCTCTTTTAGGGTACTGGGAAGATGTATTCTCCATATCTTTTTGGAATGAGTAAGGCACAATTTAATTTGCATGTCTTTGCTTACTTTCTTTTCCTTGGTATACTTCTTGACCTTTCCCACTCTTGCCCCCAACCTCACTTGTCTTCATTAAGCTATTTAAGATGATCTCTGAAACAATGTGGTACATTACTAAATTTTGCTGGGTCTCTGCAATGCACTAGAAAATATGCGGGTTATTAGTAGACCTCTGTTTTGAGTTTTTCTCTTATCAATATAGCTAACACTTGTTTGATTATTTGCAGCCTAGAAGAACTAAGAGGGGTAAAGGATGATGATTTCCTTTACACCCCAACACCACTAATTTGTGTTTCTTTACTCATTTGCATTTGTGCTAAAGGTCTCAGATGACTTACATGCACACTAAAGTTTATCATGCAAATACAGTCCTGATTTTATATTTCTTTCCATTACTTACATAGAGGTCATTAACAAATTATATCTATTAACCTAGTGAACTAATAGGTTGAAGTTCGCTCTATAAATTTGAATTTTTTAAGTTTCTTCTTGGAGAGTAACCAGACTAACAGAACTCACATTCTCTTAAAAATAGTAGCAGAGGCCCTCCCTGGTGGCGCAGTGGGTTAAAGCACAGCACTGAGAATCTAAAGCCATGAGTTTGATTCCCGCCTGCCCTGGAGGTGACCACATGGCGTGGCAGACCTCTCCTGACCCGCCCGCTGCTCCCCTCAGCAGTGTGCTCCTTCGATCTGCCTGTTCTGTTCCCCACTCTGTCTCTGGTGAAGCCTCTCACTGCCCCTGAGCCTCTGGCCTGTACCCCAGTTCTGTATGCACAAATAAATAAATCTTTAAAAAAAAAATAGTAGCAGAATCTTTAAGTTACGTTTAAGGATTACAAATAGATTAGCTTTATTTAATTTCATTTAAAAATCACTTCATGAGCAGTGAGGCTGCTTGCTGTTATAAAGTCCCTAATCATATTTGATTTCTCAATTTTTGCTTGGTTGAAATTTTTCAGGCTGTGTGCATATGAAAATTTCAACAAAATCTACAACATATCAAATGCAACTTAAACTTTTTTTCCTCCCAAGTTTTTTTTTAATCACAAATAACAGTTAAGTGCATTAATAAACAGATCTTTTAAAATTGATGAATTTTAAAGACTATGTTGTCTAATATGGTGTTTAATTTTATTTGTCAGTACAGTTAAACAGGATACCCCTGATACTCAGTTTTTGTCCATACACCAGTCTAGATACTATTCTGGATATATTTTTTTAGATGTAAGCCAGTGAACTTGAAATAAGGCAGAAGAGTCTCTATTACATGGTTCTTATTCAATAGGTTAAAGGCTTTAGAGAAAATAGACTGAGATCCCTTAAAGAAGAGAGAATTCTGTCCCCAGACTCTGTATTTTTTATCTGTAATACAGCTTTTTCCTGGATCACAGGTCTGTGAATTACCATTCAGAATTCTTACTTTTCAGTCCTAACTATCTCATTAGCAAATTCCTTAGAACACACACACACACACACACACACACACACACTTTCTCCCTTTCTGTCCACATGTTCTGTTGGTTAGTTCAGATTTCACTGGAGAACCCTGAAAAATGAATACAATTCTCATATACAGAATAAGAATGATATGGCTTCATTCTGAAGAAGTTCAACATTATGGAAGCCCTGCACATTAAAGTGTTTTCTACATCAAAACTATGCTAAATTTAAAATACAAGTCTGTTGTTATCAGCATTATGATTTACCTAAATCCATGAGGTGTATATAGACATAAGTATGTACAGTCTATAGCTTATTCTCATAATTCATTACATATTCCTATCATTTAGCTCTTTAATATTCATTTAGTACATGATTTCAGATAATTTGATTTTATAAAGGTTTGTTCCTTTGTTTCAGATTGTCAAATTATTTTCTCTATGATTTCCATGAATTTGCTATTATAAACTTACCAAAAATTTTCTCTCAAAGCTTCAATTACAAGTTAGGAAAGTTAGATATAAATGCATGACAGTCCTTTTCAAAGCCAGTAAGTTTGTAATTACCTTTTAAGCCATAATATCATAGAATAGGATTAAGTATATTACTGAGCCATTTTCCATTTTCATGGGAGAAAGATCTATTTTTCTTTCTCTAAAACACAAAGTTAACTGTAGTATCAATAAGAATATATAAAAGAGTACTGTACAATTTGATAAACAGACATGCTTAATCTATATGACAATAGTAGAATGTTTTGTGTAGTGGTTAATGCTCTGACTCCAAGCACTTTTAGTCAAGGTTTATTGTGTAAACTTGGCAAGTCACTTAATCCCAAGATTCAGTTTTTTTCTGGAAATAAGGATAACAAATATCTTTGCTTCATAATGTTCTACCTGAGATACCCCAGGTAAACTGCTAAACATGGTTTCTGTTTCATAATGAGGGATTATAAGTGCCACTTTCTAACCATTATTTTAAGATGCCAATATGCCAACATAAAAAGAAAGATCGTCTCTGTCATGGTTATCTTTGAATATTATACAATGGTTGACTTTATCTTCTTTCTACTTTATGAACCTTCAGATGATGTACAGCCAAATAGCTAACTTAGTGTATAATCTGAACAAAAATTATTTTAAAAATACTAAAAACCAAAATCATTGACAGAATAAGCACAACTTATACTGGTAAGTGTGGGAGTTTAGGAAGGTGGAAGGACAAGCAAGACAAAACCACATCAAGACAACAGAGCTATATGGAGAGCAGACTTAGAAAAGGGCAGACAATGAAGAGCAAATGGAAGGAACCTAGAGCTGGGGGGTGATGTGAAAGCATTGGTATGGGAAAAGCATTTGGTGATAACTTGTGAGGTGAATGTTGCAAACACAGCATTACAGACTGTGAAACAGGTAACCCAGGTAATTGTTGGTGTAATATATCCAGGAGATGCATAAAGTATTGATGTATGAGCATAAAAACGTAGTTTCAGGTTTGTCCCTGGTGGCGCAACAGGTTAAAGCACAGCATTATGAAGCTCTCCAAAGCCACTGTAGCACCATCCCCTGCCAGGCAGTTGACCCACATGGTGTGGCAAACCTCTCCTGACCCGCCCACTGCTCTCCTTAGCAGTGTTATTTCAGTAGATGTCAGCCTGTTCTGCTCCCCACTCTGTCTCTGCTGAATCCTCTCACCCACCACACCTCTGGCCTGTATCCCAGTTCTGTAAGCATAAATAAATCTTAAAAAAAAAAAAAAGTAGTTTCAAATCACAGCAGCAGTTCCAAAACAGGAAAACAGTTAAGCACTAACTTTCTAGTAAATTAAGTGATAGAAAAAAAAAGTCAAAAATGACTGCAAGTTTTTCACTCTGGCAAGCTGGAAGCATCTAACAAAAATTGATTCCTGTTAACAATTAGAAGCATTTTTAGGAGAAGGATTAAGCATATTTGGGGAAAGGACAGTTTTAAAAGGAAAGCAATGAATCTAGGTGGGGTTAAATTTTAGGCAGTTAGAAACGTTATATTATAAATAAAGTGTATTAGAGATGGAAACACCTTGCAGATTAACTATTCTATATCCCTCATTTAGGATTAGGCAACAGAAATGTTTGCCATCATTCCACAGCAAGGTGACTTTACAACCCAGGCTTTGAACACACAAACCAGGGCTTGCCATTCCTTACCCTGACAAAGCAGCTTGCACAGAATTCAAACTTCACACATGTCTACATCTTAATTTGATGGATGGATGAGTAGAATATTTTATTATACAGCATCATGGATATTCTACATTCTTAAATTTTAAATGACAGAACGTGTATATATCACACAAAAAGATGATTTTTAAAATAAGATAAATGTATTCACAGCTATCAAGTAGTTTTTACTGGTTTTATTTCAATGTGAAGGTAACATATTTTTATAGGTACCCACTGACTTTCTCTCTCTCTCTCTCCTTTTGTTTACATCTTCCTTTTAGGACACTAAACATATCTATAGCAATTGAAGACAGAAGTGTTCCTTCACAATTTCTCTTAATAAGGCTAATAACAGAGGTTTCTTAAGATTTTGATTATCAATTTAGCCACAAAGTTCATATTTTTGGCTATCCAGAAACAATTTGATCATTAAAATTTTGCTAATGGGGGTGGGAGGGTGTCAGAAATATTAATTAAGCGGGTTGGCCAATTTGATCATGGTTTACACTAACCTAAAAATTAGATTTTATATTTAAAGCCAGGTTGCCATTTGTATTTTAAACTGGTTGTTCACCAAAGTCATGTTATTGTCAACTACTTTATATTTCTAAAATTAGCACATTCTTATATCTTACAGCAACAAAAATAGTCCAAATATACAGGAACTGACATTGGAACTTCAAATAACTTTCCATTTTTGTTTCTTGGGGTTAAAAAACAGAATCAACATATAGTAGCAATTCATTCACAAAATATTTATTTAGTTCATAATATGAACCAGGCACTGCTGGTTCAATATAGAGAATACACTGGTAAATAAACTAAACAACAAACAAATGCTCTCAGGAACAGATGTGAAGGAGAGGGGAAGGAGATATCAGAAATATAGGACTTGATAAAATTTTCTGATTTTACTCAAGGGATCTATAAAATCACTGTAAAATTTTGAACCATGAGACACAATCTTGGTTTAATTCTAAATATAAAATGAAGATAAAGTTCACCTACTTTATTGATTGTTTGAGAACAGACTAAGACAAAAGAAAACATTAAGGAAAATACCAAAGTCTTACTATAAGCACCAAGATGGCAGAGTTACCATTTGCTGAGTTTGATAAGACTAAAAGAATAGCTGATTTGGAGAAAAATCAAGAAAGTTTTTCAAAACAAAGTTTTAAGCATGAAAATTGTCTCAATTTCTATAGTCTAGCCTATATATCTCCTCTTTAAAGATGAGATCACAGAATGAATAATTTGCAAGGCTGTTTTCTATTTCATTATTTCTCAACTGTTTGGTCAAGAATGAGCAAGTCTCACCAGCTCCCATGTTTAACTCACCAAGCCTTACCACTATGCCATTCCCCAGAGAAAGGCAAAAGACAAAATAGTACTACTTTTTTTCTTCTAAAGTATTATTCAAATATTAATCTCACACATTTCAAATCTGTGGATTAGAGGGAATTGTTTTTCTATCCAAATATTTTCATTGTGATCTTTGTTTTCCTTAAGAAGCTACTTATCCCTGATTTCTTAAAAAAAAAAAAAAACAACAAAAAAAAAACAGGTCAAAACAGCAAAACCTAGAAAAGACTGATTTACTAATTGGGAGGTGCAATACTAAGACAAGCATGGGACAGGAATGCCATGACACTAGAAAAGAGGAGAGAAAACATCAAATGTTACAGTAAGTAACAGATCATGACTTCATCAATAAATTTACCTCAGTAAAAAGAAGAAGCCACAGAGAGCCACTTTCTGGGAGGATCTAGGAAAGAAAGTTACATTTAACCCAGAGCTCCTTCCTGTCAAGACTCAGTCCAAAAGGCTTTCATTTCTCTGCACATCTGGAAATTCAACTTGGCTTCTTCAGGTAACTGCTAGAAAGTGAGAGCCTCTAGCTCTTTCCACAAGGACAAATTGAGTCAACTGGACTCTGAAGATAAGGCAGCAATAAAAGTAACTAGGGAATTAAGGCTAGAAGTGCATTTTGAGTAAAACCACTCCATCTGAGAAGACAGATGACAGTTTAGGGATAAATGCACTTAAGGAAACATGAATATTGAACTGACCATATTTCTTACACTACCCAAATCTGCTACACTTTCTCTTGTATAAGCATATGATGTCTTCGCATCTACCTAGATAGGACTCATACAAGTTCAAGTCTTCAAAGTGAAAAAGTGCAATATCCTAGAAGGGCTTAATTAGGATTAGCAAAATGAACTTATGGTGCATTTGGTTGTGGAACAATAGTTGTTATTTATCTCCCTTTTCTACTGTCAACTTGAGATTTTCCTGGACCAGACTTAGACTTGTCTTCATTACTTGCCTGGTGAGTTGGCCTAGTCTTTCATCCTCAAGAAGTTTAAGGTCTTAGTTTTCCTTACCATCTGAAGGCAGCTGTGGTTGCTGCAATTATTTAGTCATGAGGCACTGACCGCCTAGATACATGCAGTAAATCCTTGAATCCATGCAAGTTCTTCTTTGTCTTAATTACATTATATCAACCCCAGCTTAGTATGTTAATTATTTATTGACCAAGCATTCAGATGTGGGGAAAGTGCTCCTAATAAGCTGACGTTATTTTGTTTCTACAAGTCAGAAGGGTCAGAATATGAATTTTCAGGATACTCAGAGATGGTGGCTAGGCTTTTGAAGCATGGGTATGAGCTATGTAATCATCAGAAACTGTAATGCAGAGGAAGTAGCCATGATCAGGGAGGTGGGTGGAGCCAAGTGAATTTGGGAAAATCCATATGCCATGATCAGAGAAAGAGCTCAAGGAAGCAAGCCAGTAATGTAATGATTTCAATACTGGGGTATTGACAGAAGATGATAATTTAAGAGGAACAAAGAAGAACTAGAAGACCAAGAACCTAACAGACAATAAAGTATAATTCATTAAAGACCAGTAATGAAACTATGATAGGAAACAATCTTAAATAAATGAAAATAAATTATAGAAATTGGCTCCCAATGAAAGCCAATGAAATTCTTTGATATCTCCACTATATTCAAAAAGGAAAAGGCAAAAGTATCAATAGTATGAAATGACAATTTTTCTGTAGGCAACCTGAGAACATGAAAACTTTATTGCCAAATTTCAAGGTTACCCTTTATTTTCTGAAAATTGTCCTTCTTTGTCTTTTGAGGTTCTGAACCTTCATAAGAACATAACTGCTTCTGTTGAAATGACCATTTCCTGGGAACAAGTATCCATCTTTCTCCTCAATGCAACATTTCTTTTACTATTAGCTTACCACTGTTAGCAATAACTTAATGTTCAGACTCTCCCTTGAAATAAAGTTGACAGAGAATATCTGTTTTCAAAGCCAAAAATAACGGTAACAATAGGGATACTCTGTCAATCACCTTGGGTAGTATGGAGTATAAAAATAATAGTAAATATAAGATTGATTCAGTAAGTGTATTGCAGTGCTTACTATATGCTTAGTTAAGTATCTCAAAGGACTCCAGCATTTTGAGAAGAGCAAGCTCGGGAAACAAGAATAGAATTGGGAATGGAATAAGAGGAAAATAAGTCAGCTTCTGAAAACGTACACAACAATACTCTTGTATTGGCCATTTTAACAAACAACTAGTCTAGTTAGTGAAATACTCTTTCATTTTTAAAATGTATACTTAGTTTTTATTAAATTTTCTGTGTACTTCAGTATGAGCAGTTAGTCCACTTTACATGACCCTTCCCTTCATTCCCAATGCTGAAATGAAAAAGGTTTAATAATTGCACACAGATATTCATGTAAATGGCATAGAAAGCTGCACATAATTCCTTCCAGAATGCACAACAAAAAGAGTTTTCCATTTCCTGCCTGGGAGTAAATATATAATCCTGAGTAGTCCCTTTCTGAGTATAGAACAATTAAAAGCATCAAGTTTGGAAGGTAAATTTTCTTCTTAGTAGCCTTCAACTAATGCTTCTCTTCAGTCTCACTTATCACTGTGGGGTCACTGAAATTTATGCTACTTCTTAGTATAGAATTCTATACTAAGGTATCTGGTTGAAGGTCAGATTAGTGTCCTTTTACCTGGTCATTCTCTGTGCATAATCTATAGATTTTTTTTGTTCTATTCCTACTACAAGTATTCACTCAATTTCCAGTCAGATATTTATTAAAATTTCTTATCTACTGAAATCCATTCCATTGTTTTTGGATGACTTTTTATAAAAAGGAAGAAGTATCAAAGGTACTCAAAAGCCATCTTAAACCAGTAACTCTAGTTATGCTAGAGATGCAAGCTAAACTGATCAATGAGTCAATAATTGTTCCATTTAAAGTGAGATGGAAAATAATTTATAAAAAATAGGAAACAAACGTTTATTCTCATAATCAACAAATTTCTAGTCAGTATCTGGTCTATGAAAAGTCTCTAAATAGCCCAAACTATTTTAAAAAATTATCCCTGAGAAGGACTTATTTTGGATGATCCTTCCTTCTGCCTGGTGTGGGCTCAATACTGGAACTTCTGATCTTATCAGAAACTATATTAATTTTTATATTAATGAGAGCTAAGAATTAATTTTATAACCTTGATTTGCTATTAAAATTGGTGATTCCTTATCAGTGTCAAAATGTATTCCTTTACACTTTAGTGAGTGTAATTTTAGGGGAAATGATATATAGTTTTCAGGATAATAAAAAAAATATGTTATCTAGTGGGTTGGCTTGCATGTACAATTTCAATTACACTGGCTTCTGAGAAGCCTGCCATCTTTAGTTTAGTAGAGACTGTGGTGTTGGATCCTTCTCCAAACTCCATTTCTCTTACTTTTTAGAGTACTTGTACACTTGATAAAAAAAAAAAGAATGGAAAGAAAAAGACAACACCTGTCTTGCTTCTAAAATTCAAATGTGGTGATGTTTGGCTTTGTCACTCACTCTGGTAAAGTGATCTAAAATAAGGCTTTCTCTAAATATCGATTTTTATATTTTAGAGTCATGGGCCTCAACTATCTTCCAAGGCGTGAGTCATACAAATCTCCTTAGGACTGCCAATTTAGCCAAGAACTTATCTTTGGTGGCAATACAGTGTATTTAAAGGCAAATATGTCCCTAAAATTTTTTTATAGTTTGGGTAGTTATAGGCTAGAGGATGTATTTTCTACTTCTCTTCTTCTTTTTCTTTTCTTTAGTCTCTTTTTTTCTTTAGTCCTTTCTATCTTGACTAAATGAGTTGACTTGCCCTTCCTGCACCATTCCAGAGAAGGGGAGAAAAGAAGAGGAGACATTGGTGAAATTCACAGTAAGTTCGTTGACCAGTAAGAATTGAGAGTGGTTTTCAGGTCCTCAAAAGAAAATTCCCGTAGATTTTTAGCTCTTTTCTCTCTCTCTCTTCTCTCAACTCAACTAAAGTACGTAAGACATAGTGATCAATGAGCAATCACCCTTAAAACTTCTCTGGGGAATGAAATCAGAAAAAAAAATAGAAAGAAAAGAAACTGCTTTAAAATAAGATTTAAGAAAGTAAGGTTAAGAAATAAAAAATGTAAAGAATAAAAAGGGATTTTCCTTAGATATGTTTTTATTATCATCATTTTGAAATGATGTAATTCCCATTCAAAATCAGAATTGCTATGGAGTTATCTGCTAAGATTTCTGCTTATAAACTGTATCTTATAATACATTTTACTAATCAGTATCTGATTCTATATACAGTATCTACAAATTATATCTACTACTAGCAAATGTTTTTCATTCTCTATAACTAACAGGATGACAAAGGTTACTTTAATCTGTAATCTATTAGGCCTGTATAAAGCCTGTAATAATTCAGAAAAAAGATAAATAAGAAGTATTTGTCAAGACAAGGATTCTAGAAAATATGGGTAAAAAGCTCCCATAGAAAGGTAGATTGATTGTTAAATAAAGCCTATAACCTAGTGCTTAGGATTATATTTTATGTCATAGTTATAGACAATGTAAACATTTCAATGCAACTATTTCATGTCTGAATTCTGACCTACTACCCAGAATTCAGTAAATTTTTGATGCAAGTAAATAGAAGAGAACTAATTTTTCATCAGCCATCAAATTCCAAAAGCCAAATGCCTTAACTCTAATCATTTTCCTTCTTATCGCTTTCATATTATTTATATATTTAGACAACTGGAGAGGGAAAAAAACAATAGAACATATATTCAGAGATCACTGCCTTCATCTTTTCCTCAGTATAAACTTTATCTACATAAACTTAGCAGTGAAAATTATCTAGGAAACATTAATTAGGGTGCTAAAATTTTAATCTAAACTGAAAAACAGACACAGAGCTTCAAAAAGGTCTCAAAATAGCTTCACACTATACATTTTCCACTAAAGGTCTAAAGCAAAGACCAATACAGTTTTCACAGATGCTGATGATTACTTGCCATCTGTGAGAAGTAAAGGCAGTTTCACATCCCAATGTCATTTAAGTGGAAAGTTATTTCAAAAATCCCTATAGAAAGATATTTTCACATTGGGTTTATGAGGTGTACTTTTTGCATAAATTGATATTCTAAGCTTATATATTTAATTATTTCTCTCTTATTTTTCTTCTTCTTCTAGAAGACAGAGTTCTAAAGAAAATAAATCTTCCTGAGCATTCCACTACTTTCTATTCCTTTCCTACTCATTACTCTTCTTTACTTGGCAATCCTTGTTTTAGGTCTGTGATTCTCACCTCTTGCTTTTGGTTTAAAATGTTATAATAGTTCAATGTTTTTGTCATCTGTACATTCAGTTTTTTTTCTTTTTCATATGTTACTTAGGTTTCTGCTGTATCTCGACTCAAAAATCACCTTACATACATCAGCAAACTTTCTGTATAAAATTTTTTTGTATAAATTTTTTTAATGACCATTTACTAGAAAATTCTAATCTGCCTTTTTTCAAAAATAAAATTTTCACGATTCTTGTGTTTCCTTCTATCTGCATGTTAGCAACAAAGTTTTCCCCATTTTTTCTTTGTTTGAAGTTAGCCTAACTGCCAGTACCTGAAGACAAGCAGGAGAAATGAGTAACAAATGAGACAAACTCTAAGAAAATGGGATGGTATTGTAATAATGCCAGGATCCATTATCTTTTTATTCCTTGCAAGTGATCTCTGATTTTGTAATGTAGCAATCCATCCCTAAAAAAAGTAAAAATTTAAATAAAAAATAATCACTTTATCGATTTCCCATGTAGGTAGCAATATTCATATGACCCAATTCTAGAAATTAACACAAACAGAAGTCTTCTGAATTGAGTTTCAGTAAAGATTTTCACGTCAAAGAGATTCAGGCATCCCTTTCCCACTTTGCCCTTTTTTTCTGCCAGAAGCAAAGTTGTGATGCCCAGAGGTTTAGATGTCATACTGTGATCATGAAGATGAAATCCACTAAGGAAGGATGCAGAAGGTGAAGATACACTAGTCCTGGAACACAAGGCTTGTTATGGGAGAACATTAGAAGTCCTTTATTCCTTAAACTGTTATACATAAAGTTTTCTATTACAAAATATTCCTCAGAAGTATATGAAGTAAATAGTGTTAACACTTCAACTGACATAATGACATCCTTCCTGAGTTCACAGGGGTTGCTATTGTATAAGGCACTGACCTTCCTTGGAGGCAGACAATTTCCTGAGTTGAAGCAATATTGCTGAACCTGTCAAAGCCATTTCCCTTGCCCCCAAGGCATTTCATCTAACTAGTGTAGTGAGAATTAAAACACATTTTCATCACGACATACAGAGTTGACAAGCTCACCTTTTTAGATTTTTATGGTCTCTATAGAACCCTATAATGAAATAATCATTTATCTGAATAGTCTCTTGGATAAAGCAGAGGGGTTTCTAATAAAAATGTCAAAACATCTTGGAGAATTTTACTTTTAAGGACAAGTAACAGATGTTTTAAGTGCAATTTCCCCTTCCAATTAATAGCAAATTACATTTGGCCATTTCTCTAAGAATTTACATTTTTAAATCAGAAAGGAAGGCATTCATTTCTAAGATATGAGTAAAATTCTTGCTTGACCAAGTACTCAGGGCACTTGTTTTAGTGGCACATTAGAGAAGTTTTGTACATATCATGCTAACTGTAAATAACTACTTTTCTATTGCATTAGTTATTTTTGTGTTACCTATTCTCTGCCTTCAACTTTTGAAAAACTAGTTTCAATCTCCATCTTACAAGAGTAACCTCTCACATAATATCCTGCCTGTAACATGAAATGAGTCTCAGTGTTCCAGGTAAACATTTCTGTAATTTAATGTAGGGACCTCTCTGAGACGTTGAATGCGTTCCTGAATTTTCTTAAAACAATAGTTTTATCAGACATTGCAGTTGGGATAATTCATAATTGGTCTTTAGCAATATTTAAAAAGTTAAAGCTTACAAATTATTGAATGGTGTAATATGATGTGAGATAGAACTTCGCTAAAACTTAACTTGAATTAGCAAGTCTTCATAGGAAACTGAATTGCTTAAATAAAATGTGAAAATAAGATATTTTCAAGTATACTACTGCATTTAGAAGTAGTTATTCATAATTAACTTATATGTACAAAACTGTTCTAATGAACTCAGTAAAACAAGTGCCTTGAGTACCTGGTCAAGCAAGAATTTTCTGATACCACAGAAATGAATGCCCCTCCTCTTCTGATTTACACTATTTTCAGTAGATTTTCACCTATACTTCTCCTTCACCCTAGCAGTTAATAAGATTCTACCCATTTTTTTTAATTGGCATTTTTTTTAAAGTGGCATTATTAAATATTAGGTGGAAGCACATTGATGGTTCTTTGCTTTATGTTTGTGCCTTTATTATCTGATAAGTATGACATGTGTAGATGTAACTACCAACTGATTATGAGTTTTTATGTTTATCCCTCTCTGTCCTGCTTTGGCCTTTTCTTTGTATTCTCCTGCATCCAGCACCTCTACTTTTTTTTTTTTGGTGCTCCAATGCCATATTAAAACTGTGTATCCAACACTCCTCCGATCTAGTAAAAGGGTTACCCATATTTCCAGGTGTACAGAATGTTTCCAACTTCTTGGGTTAGAAACTTGATTCTTCCCCATTTGATACCCATTGGCATTTCCTTCCAGGTTTTTAAGATGGGAAATTTTACATTGTTTTCATGTCTTGACTCACAAGTCTTCTTTCAAATTACATTTAGACATTTAAATTCTGTTTATCACTTGATAGAAACTGGAAAATTTCATTTTCCCTTCTATAAAATGGGAATAGTATCTATAAACTAAACAGTGACCAATGAATTTGTATTTAACATGTGAGATAAGGTAAAATAATAAAATTATCTATGGTAGTTCTTAGCCATAATCTTTCACTTTTCAGTTGTTGTTCATATTG
>NW_004567121.1:11980675-11985786 GCF_000260355.1 Condylura cristata | reverse complement strand
GTTGAATAGTTTAAAATATTGAAGAAATAAGAGACTATATTTAGAAGTCACTTTATTATCTTATCATGTCTATCAAAATTATGTTTATCAAAATTATTTAATATCAGGTTTTATATAAGATCCATATGGTATTACAGGTTTTATATAAGATCCAAATTAGGAAAATAGATATCTTATAAAATAGGCACTAAAATAATATTAATAAATCAGAGGCAACTTAAATTTTAATTATAATTTCACTGTATCTGTAATAAGTCTCATTTTAGGTCTAGAGGTCAAAATAAATAGTAATATCTTATGGTAGATAAATTAGGAAGAAATAGAAACTCCGTGGACAAAAAGTGTTGCTATAGAAACCCTAATGTTCACAAGCCCACTTCTGAAGGCTCTGCTGCCTTGCCAGACTTTTTACATTTAACTTTAAGAATTCTAAGGAAAAAAAAAAATTAAAGTACTCTTACTTCTGAGACCTAAAATGTGAGAATGGCATTCTACCTCCTCGTCTTCTAAGATCAATGCAAATAACTTAGCCTATGCACAGATTCTTAGTGTAAAAACAATTGTGGTTGAAAAGGAAGCTAAAAAAAGGAACAAAGCAATGTTTAGAATTAATGTGAATTTCCTACCATGGCAGGAATCAGGAAAGCAGCTGGAACAGGAATTTCTGTGCCAGGTCACAGGTCTGACAAAGATGGCTATTTAGAAACAAGTTTAAAGGCATTTTAGAATGTTTCACTGGCACAAAGCTCTCTGTACCCAAAGTCAGTGTAGTCTGAGATGGAAAATGGTATATTCATGGGATTCACAAATGAATCAGAAGTGTCAAAACTGAGCCTAGAAACTTTTGGCTCTAATCTTTTAAATTTTATTTATTTTATTCTCCAGGCAACTTAAATGTAACACAGCCACCTACGTGTCTGGTAAGCTGAGACTTAATGAGGCTTAATCGACTTCTGCACTGCAAGTCTTATCTGCATTCTTCAGTTTGTGCATTTGCTCCTCTTACTCTCTGCCTACACACTCAGTGGCAATTTTCTGTTAGAAATGATTTTCCCTCACTTTGGGTCACCGTGGCTGAACTTCAGAATAAACAGTTAGTCCAGACACAGAGAAGTAGTCAGTCTTTGAACAATATTCCCTGATGAACAAACTACCAGATTGTGCATGAGACCCTAGACCTGTATGTATCTGGTGCTCTCAGTTTCTTAAATTATTCTAAAATTATTGCCAAAATCCTGTTCAACCTTCCCCAAGATGGAGGGTACCCTAACAAAGAAAAATGAACACAAATAAATTACAGGGACATTCAACTGCAGCATTTTTTCTTCAGGATAAATGTCCTCCATTTAAAACGATTTGCATATACAGTATACTTATTTCTCATTTAGACCTTGTATATCTATGAAACAATACCTACGAGAATATAGTGTTCCAATGGTCTGTTTAAGAAACAGATCTTAAAGCTGAATTTAACAAAAACAGCTTGATGTCTTTCTATACTAACAAGAGGGAACAAAAATGAGAATATAAAAGTCTACAGCTTATTTTTAGGATTTGTAGCCATAACTGACTCTAAAGTTTTACTTCCAATCTTCTAAAACATGCTTCTTAAAAGCTCTCCTGAGAAATTCTCACTTATTTACACTAATGAACAGCTCACCTATTTCCATAAAATGAGACAGAAGTCATGCATTATATTGACTATAAGTGTAGTGGTTGATTAACATTGTCCAGTCTTGTTTCATTTATTTTAAGGAATTAAACTTGCATTTTTGACTGTATCTGTTGTCTAATTTCATCCCTAAAGTTTCCCATCATTTCCTTGTCTGATAATGGTACCTTAATTTGTGTTTCTGTTAAATTAGATATAATAATTATCTGCAATATGTCCCTTAAAAATCAATTAGCTCTGTATATCAAACTACACTGACTGTTTAGACAGAAAAGATAGGTGAAACTATGCTAGTAGGAATATTCTCAAGAAAAAGTTAAGTTTATAAAATTAGTTGTCTGAGGAATCCTTCATTCTTACCAGTTCATGTGCCTTTAGTCTGGCTAGAATCTCCACAAGTAGAGTCATGCATAGTTGGATATACCAATATAACTTTCAGGCAGATGATATAACCGCTTAAATAGAGGCATTAACTATCAGTCTACCATTTTATAATGAAAAAAAATAATCCCCTATTATTATTGTTTCTTTGGCTGGTTTATCTTGGTTTCTTCTTTTTAGATCACTTCCAGATATATTCATGATTTCTGGTTCTGTTTTCTCAGTTAGTGCTCAGTTATTATTTAAATGCTAGGTGTTAACACCTTACACCTGTCTGCCACTTAATTCTGGTGAGAAATATTTCATCTGGATTTTTTTCTTCCACATGAATTTACCCACGGTGGGTCCTAATTCACTGAAAATCATGTAACCATCTAATTTCTTAAAGAATATTCTAAAAATACATACAAAATGGAGGCAGAATCAAATTTAAACAGAAATGTCACTTATAAGTGAACAGTAGATATTCATTTCAAAAGATATGAGAAGACTATCAGTCTTAGTGCTTGGGCCTGTTTTTGTTCCTATATCAACCCAAACTCATCCCTCATAAAAAAATGATTACATAAGATCAGATCAGACACAGCACAGAACACATGGGATATTGCCTACTGCAAACCAGCTGAGGAAAAAAAAATAACGCTCAATAATCAACACTATCATTCAAGGCTATGGGCCCTGAGAGACAATGCAAAGGAATGAGTGACATGTAGTGTCCACCTCTGAATTGCCTATTCTCTAAAGACTATCTCTATTTAGTTATGATATTGTTTAATAAAGGTAATATTTCAAAATTCTCACATTCTAAGAAAAATATTTTAGACTATATATTGTCTATTATATATATGCTATATTTACTATGAATAAAAAAACAGGCAATACATGTAATAAAGTTTGCCAGCAACCAATGTTGGTGAAATGATGATCTGATCAGCTGTTAATTTAAAATGTTCTCAACTTCTCTGAAAATAAATCAATTACAAAATGTTTTATGGGGCTGGGAGACAAAAATTAATACATGCCTTTCTCTTGTTTAAGGTATTCATTAATTTTTGTTAACAATCCTATGGACTTTATGAAATATTGAAACAATTTTTCAAGTGAAGATTCTGCAACTCACAAGCTAAGTGAGATCCTCAAGTATGAAGTCAAAACTTGATATTCAGGTTCTTATCTCCATTAAACTGAAGAAACAGGGACCCAACTTTTCCAAGAAAAAAAATCTATTAATATCCCCTACTCTAAGGGAAGTCAGTCTTCTTTATGGTATACATTTAATGAGATAATGAATATGAAACATTTTGAAGACTGTAATACACTTAAAACTATTATTTTAAAACTGTTCTTAAAATGTGTCTCAAAATTTACATTATTTAGCACTGGCTTGTTACCTGCTAAAAACCTAGAAGAATCACAAGGATATAACTCTTCTAAGTATATATTTTTTCTAAAAGTAACAAGGGAGTGATTGAGCTTTCCAAATATGTGGAGTCAGTTGGAGTAGCTAATAAAGAAAATATGATAGCTCAAAGACAGATGAAATTTGGGTTTAGTATGTCAATATTTACAGCAGCTTGTTATGTCAGAGGGACTTGTGTGAATTGCATTTCAACCAGAAACTTTAATCTTACACTTGGCATCATTACTCTTTAATATGGAAATTCTTGAAATTCTAATTAATAGGCAGCCTAGAGAACTTCCATAGAGCAGTAAATGTCCTACACTTTACATACAGAGTGGTTTGACATTGAAATTGTCACTAATTTCTTCATGTCAATAAATTTAGGGAATATAAATAGGATTTATGTGATATATATTTTCTCCTATATGAAATATCACTTAACCTAGATGATGTCAATATTTTTTTTCCTCCTAGAGAATTCAGACAAATTGAATTTATTAAATCAGAACTACCAAAATGTATGAAAGCATTCTTAAATAAATAGCCACATATTAGTCACTAGGGAAATAATTGGGGCCGTGCAAAATGACCCTTCCTTTCTGAAACTTCTAGTCTTGCTAAGAGGTCTAATGTCTTGCCATTCTTATAACACATCTGAATTTCTATTCATGTTTCCATGAGTTGTCATTGCTTAAATTTACTCTTAATGGACTGTTCAGTGGTTTTTGATGATTTGGAAAAACATATTATTTTGACTTTATTTTAATCCCAAGAGAAGGTAACTTTGATCCCATAAGCATGCCCTCACTCACACAGATCTGACAATGATTCTACATGTGGGGACAGCTACACTATGAAGACTGTGCTTTTTATTCGAGAATCTACTTGGTCTGAGTAACAAGCTAGTAAGGTAAGGTCTTTACTATGTCCCTGAAGTACAGGTAATCAAATGAATCATTAGATTACCTATCAATATAACTCATTTTGTCACATACAAGAAAACTCCTAAAGGCTAGAACAAAATCATCAGCATCACCATCATCACCATAGAGTTAAAGATAATTTTGAAGAACAAGCAGGACAATGACTCTTCTCTCAAAGAGGAAAGGAGCTACTAAACATGAGGGGAAGAAGTAAAAGAGGACCAGTAGGTTTTCAAAGTAAAAATAAAGTTTGGACATACAAACATGAGGAGCTAGGGGATCCTAACTCTGCAATACAAAAAAAAAAAAAAAAAAAAGTGAGCAAAATTGGAAACATGAGTAAATAACTTATGTACCCAACATGAATCACAGTGTATTAAGCAAAATGAAATGTTAGGCTTGAAGAGCAGCCTGTAATATAATTCCATTTATCAAAACTATGGAAAGAAAGTCACTGGTTTCCAGAAGCTGGGCGTGAGGGTGGGATTAACTATCAAGACAATAAGGAAATTTTGGATATGTTTGAACTATTCTTGATCTCATGGTGATGGTCACATGACTGTATAATACACAGAGATCTGATTGCCAGAAAGAATTTTACTGTATATAAATTATACAGTAATTGATCAGATCAGCTGTTAAAATGTTCTCAACTTCTCTGAAAATAAATCAATTACAAAATGTTTTATGGGCCTGGGAGACAAAAATTAATACATGCCTTTCTCTTGTTTAA
>NW_004567121.1:11970840-11980255 GCF_000260355.1 Condylura cristata | reverse complement strand
CCTGGTGCCACAGCAGGTTAAAGGATAGCACTACGAAGCTAAAGCCACTTCAGCATTAGTTCGATTCCCAGCCCTAGAGGTGATGCACATGGTCCAGCAAGACCTCTCCTGACCCTCCCACCACTCCCCTCAGCAGTGTACTTCATGGATTTGCCTGTTCTGCTCCCCACTATGTCTCTGGTGAATTCCCTCACCACCTCTGTACCTCTGGCCTGTACCCCAGTTCTGTGTGCATGAATAAATAAATCTTCAAAAAAATATCTACAGAAAAATAAATAGGATCCTGAAAATAGGTGAGTCTTATTCTGCTTTCTGTGAAATACATTTAATTCCCTCAAGTCTTTGCCCTTCTTATCCTTTTCTTCAGCATAAAGGACCTTGCTCTGCATTCTCTCCATTTCTACCTTCAGGAAAGCTTTTTCTCTCATCAAGATTCAGGTTTGTTATTCCCAGGAAAATTAACTCCTGGTTTCCCCGTACTCTCACGACACTTTATAACTTTGTGGTCAATATGCAGTTTAAAACACAATCAAAATGTAAGATAAGTTTCTGTCTCTAAACATAACATTTTATTTTCTCTCTCTCCTTGTGAAATGGGACAGCAATACCAACCACTCCAAGTTGAAAGAATTATTTCCCTTTAAAAAGGTAGTTCCCTTTAAAAAGGAAATTTCACAGGGTGGGCCCTCCTTGGTGACACAGTACTGGGTTAAAACAGAGTACTAAGAAATTTTCAATCCCGGAGGTCACCCACATTTCCCAGCAGACTTCTCCTGTCTTGCCCACTGCTCCTCTCAGCAGTGAACTCACGACAATGTGCCCATTCTGCTCCCCACTCTGTCTCTGGTGAATCCTCTCACCGCCCCTGCACCTCTGGCCTGTACCCCAGTTCTGTATGAATAAATCTTTTTTTCAAAAGGAAATTACATAGGGTGGGGAGGGAGGTTTTGGGCCACAGCAGCCTCAAGGGAGTTCCCAGGAATGGTGTCCCCCTCAGTGACCTAACTAAGCAGAAGTTACCCAGAAGGCCACGCATTTGCTCTGAGTTGTGTCCCGGACTTCACTCGCTGCTGTTACCACAATTCAACCAGCACTAAGGGCATGCTGTGAATGGGTGTACTCATGCTGTTAGTTCTCACAACGGGGGATTGCTTTCTCAATGAATGTATGAATTTCAGAAGATGCATCAGTGGCCCTGACTATAGTCTAGGTGAACAAGGCCCGTGATAATTTAGCCTCTAATTACTGTCCCAAGAGATGTCACATTTACAAGTAGCATGGAAACAATATCCATTTATTAGCATATAATTGGATATTTGATCATACTCAAATCCTTTATTGCCCATAAAATGGTGAAGGCCACATAATATATTCTCACCTAAGAAACCCTATCATTTTAGGTATCTTAATAAACCCAAACCACATTATAAAATGTCACTTATATACAAACCTATTTGTGCACTTACGACAATTAAAATTTCAAGACTGTAGCATTAAGGAGCTAAAACTGATTTAAATCATTAGATTGTTATACTAGTACTCAAATTCTACTTAGCTTTCAGAAATGAGAGTGAGACTTTGCTGTTTATGTTGATTTTGATTAAACATGTCCATTAGTGAAAATAGGTCATTGTAATAAAACTTTTTATTTATTATCATCCTTGTTCTGATATCAGGAACCATTCAAGAATAAACAGCAAGTGCTTTGAAATCTAGCTACATGCAAAGTGACACAGGCTATTCCCAGGAAACCATAAACTCTTAACTCATCAAATTGTATAGCGTTTCTCTTCATACATCCCAATCCCATGGACCTACTGCATTAGGTAATTTAAGTTTTCAGCGAAGTGCACAGCCATGAGTTAAAGAGCAAGTACTCCAGAGGATTTAGAATGAAGGGAAAAAGACCCTGTCCTATATTCTAAATTTGTCTCTAGCTCTCCCCACCAGCTTCTTCCAGCTGTTATGGAATTCTATCATATGGTAATAACATGATTGAATGAATGCATAAACTTAAATTCCTACATAAAAACTTACTGTTTTACAGGCATTCTGTTTTATAATTCTGCCTCCCTCCTCACCCTGCGTGGGGGCAGGTTCTAGGTATCTACTGTCTCTGCCAGATTATTTCTGCACATTCCATGTGCCTCACATTTTGCACATGTATCATGAAGAAGTTAGATAATTTGAAAGCACGTGAATAAAAATTTAGGTTCCCTGGGTCCTCCCTGGAGGCACAGTGGGCTAAAACGCAGCACTGCAAGCACAGCCACCTCAATGGAAGTTCGATTCCCGGCTTCAAAGGTAACCCACATGGTGCAGCAGACCTCTCCTGTCTTGCCTGCTGCTCCCCTCAGCAGTGTACTTCATCCATCTGCCTGTTCTGCTCCCCACTCTGCCTCTCGTGAATTCTCTCACCAACCCTGCTCCTCTGGCCTGTACCCCAGTTCTGTATGCATAAATAAATAAATCTTTAAAAAATATTAGGTTCCCTATAAAATAAACTGAGTATAAACTACAGAAACGAGTGCTTAGCTCCCTTAATTAGGTAGAATCTAGAACTAGTGCTGTCTTAGCAGCTGATCTTTTTTGTGAAGGTGTGCATGAGATCTGAGCAAAGAGGTCCTAAAGGTACAAGGCCCATACATGAGCTGATAGCTAATATTTTCAGTGCACTCACTTCTCACCCACAACTCAAACCCAAACTTCAGGAACTAAAGCATAAAGTAAAAATAGGAATATTCCAGGTAATTTGGGCAATGTAAAATTTAAAAAAAAAAAAGGAGGAGTGCTTTTAGAAATTGATTCTATCAGGCATGAAGAGAACAAGAGTCTAATCATGAAGGATAAGGATAAGCAAGTATTGGAATATAAAGTAGCTTGGAGTACATGGGGAAAGATTTTGATTTTATCTTGGAGTAATGGCAAGACAGTAAAAGACTTGATGTGGGAGTGGGCAGCTTGTTATGACCTCCCCTATAAAGAATGTTGAAAGAAACTAATCTAAATCAAAGCAAAGTACACACACACATACACACACAACTGAACAGGAAATAGAAACAATCAGAGAGGTAAGACAAAATGACAGTAGTAGAACCTCACAAATCAACAATCACCTAAATGTACATGAACTCCACCAACCAATAAAAAGGCAGTGCATGGCTGGTTGGATCAGAAAACAACATTCAATGTTCTGCTTCTAAAAATATTCGTGAGAAATAATCAACTGGATTTCTGGTTGATTAATTGTATATGAGAAATGAAAGAGTAATCAAGTTGTGACTTTTGACTTGAGAGTGTCAAGTGGGTGGTGACACCTTTCACAGACATTCTATGATAAAGACTTGTGAATACAGAGCAAGGGGACAAGCTAGAAGCAATGAACCAGCCAGTATACACACTGAGGTGTCAAAAGTGCTCAAACCAAGATTGTTTTAGACAGTTAGATACTCAGTGGTCTGACAGGGTTAGGTTGGGTTACTTATTTAAGCCTCTGATACACATATCTTCACTAAAACAATGAGACTGTCCAGTCAAAATAGGAGTAAACTAGAAAGATCTTCAGAGGTTAAAGGGCAGCTTTGACTATTCTTAGCTTATGTTTATAAACTTCTTGCTAAGTTATACATGCTGTGAAGTCAAGAAACTTCTTGTTGAGTTACATACTCCATGAAGTAAGGATGACAGCTGTCTTTTTCTAACAGTTTCTAGAAGTTAAAATAAAGTATGCTGATATTAAAATAAAGTTAAAATAAAGTATGCTGATATAATGGCTGCCATCATTGAATTTTTTTTTTTTTTTGCTGCTTACCCAGAATAAGAAAAGAACGTTGAGTTTAATAAATGCAGTTTTCAAAATTATTTAAAAGGATACACAAGAGAATTTCCAGCTAGAATGAAGAGGTTGTAACCAATCAAGAGGGCAAAAACAAAACAGAGAAAGATTTGTATTTAGCATGCAAGGCTGAAAAGGCAGGTTGGCAGTATTTTCTCAAATAACTCCTTCACCTCACTACTTTGGTTATTTTTATTTTACTCTCTATGGATTATATTTCATGAAAATCAATCTGAGTATTTCATAGCAGATGCAGACAATCTTTCTGTGAGCAATAATACCAATATGTAGTATCCTTACTGAGACTCAATATCTATTCAAGTATACCTTATAAAAATTGTAGAAGGAAATTTGTTAGCTGTTCTCTTGTATGATAACTTCAAAATAA
This sequence comes from Condylura cristata, assembly GCF_000260355.1. Classification (NCBI taxonomy): domain Eukaryota; kingdom Metazoa; phylum Chordata; class Mammalia; order Eulipotyphla; family Talpidae; genus Condylura; species Condylura cristata. Next base: position 11,976,032 of record NW_004567121.1, on the reverse strand, counting down.
AAAAAATAGTAATTCATATAATAAAACAGGAAGAAAAATTAAAATATTGTGAATATAAATGCATGATTGCTTAATTTTGGCTTTGGTCTATAATTGGTAAAGTGGCTTTTTGTTATTTTAGTGCTTATCTTCTAGACTTATATTAAGTTTGTATGTATTAAAAAAATGGATTTCAGAAATATCATAATTTAGATTTTACAATCACCCTTCTTTTCAGTACCTATTGCTAAGTCTTTAAACAACTACCTCAATATCTCAAAAGTGTATATATCTTAAAAACAGGATCATATACATAATAAGCAACTGTTCTTAAAGCATCAGATGAATTAATAATAAATGTATAGCCTTCTGTGTCTTATCTGTTCTTTTGGCAAAATTCCAAAATAGTCTATTGATACAATTATGAAGAAATGGGCACTTTCCATCTGGCAGGTGCAATATACTATGAATCACAGCCCCTCTGGATGGAAAAAGCACATAGTGGTTGAAGGAAGCAAAGTTGGGAGCCATTGGCAGGTTCAATTTTAGGGGAAGAATATTTTCAGCTAGAAGACCAGAGAAAGGAATGTTGCAAGTCTTGGTAGGCACAAGGAACAAGGAATAGGGACATTTATCTTTCATCAATGACATTTTTACAAAAGATAGTGTGAGTTCAAACGTGAAATAAGATGATATAGATCAAGGCATAAGAGAATAAATCATCTTAAGTTCCCATACCGAAGTCTGAATGAAATTGCCATGTACTGCTGCTTTATTGTCAGCAAGTTTATTAACTGCTCTAAACCTCAGTTTGCTACTCTACACAGTGATAAATTATATAAACTGTTCCATAACGTTTTTTAAGTCATTTAAAAACTTAAAAAAACTCCACAATCTGATGTGTAGTGTGAATATGAGCACTTGCCTTTCCTTTTGATGTGTTTTCTAAGCAGCGCTAGAGAAGAGAGCAGCAAGTAGAGAGAGAAGGTGTCCCTAGATGTTCTAGGATAGAGACAGGAGCCCATTCACTAAAACATGAGCACTTCCAGAAATTTCAAATATGGTATCAGATGCAGGGCTTTTCAAACCAAACCAAAAAAACATCTTTTTATTTTACTTCTTATAATTATTCTCCTATTTAGGAAGCTTCTGTATACAATTTATCACAACAACACGTGCAGGGTGACAACAAGTCTTTCTCTGGAATCAGAAGATGGTGGAATGGCTATTTTCACGCTTACAGGTCTAGAGTCGTCAATAGGAGTTACTGCTCTCTCCAGCTGCACTACAAGTGCACAAGCTAAATTCCCAAAGCTTTAATTTGGACCTATCGCCAGCAATGCCCCCCCCCCCAATATGCTACCAAAAATTCCATACCTAATAAGAATGTATCCTGATGGAAATAGAACACAGGCAACTATAAATCACTTTACTGTGTCTTACCTTATCTCAGAGCACCGTGATTTTAAAACAAGGTACATGCTTCCAATCGCAAGGGATTCTGGTTCAGGTCAGAGTGTGTGCTCATCGCCACCTTATTAAGGAGAAAAGAGAAACAGAATATGGAGGTTACCATTCACTAACCACCAGGTGATCAGGGTGTCTTACTGAGGAAAAGGAACTTGGGACTCCACAATAATTTTTCATTTGCCAAGGCTCTGTAATTCTATCAAATATATAACTTGCCTAAAAATTTTGTTTTTGAGTGTGTTCTTTCCTGGAATGGATATTATTATATCCTCTCCCCCACTGTTAAATAGGCACAGGGCATCTGTGTAGATATATGTTCTCTGGGGAAAATTGCTTGAAATGGTCTCTCCCTGAAAGACTCCTGTCTCATTAACACACATTTCCATGCTGTGAGCCGGTGATCCATGTGTTGGTCCTCAAATGTGTTCCACAGTGCAATTTCACTATTTTCAAATACAGTGGGGGTGGGAGAACTCGTATCACAATCATCAGAATGTTTATTAAAATACAAATTCATGGAACTTACCATAGTTACATAAACTACATTCACATTTTGAAAAGATGAAACCATGTATCCAAAGCTTGCAGAAGCTCCCTCTATAAATTAGGTTAGTCCTTTCGAGCAACTTAAAAACCCCTCTAAAGTGAACCTCTGGAGGGCTGGAAAGAATTGCGTAGTTAGGAATGCTTTCTCAGTAGCCGCTGACATGAAATGTGTATGTACATGTAGCTTCATGCATTATTTAGGACTGTCTCATCACAAGAAATATCTTTAACATTAATCCAGAATGCTACTTTGACTTATGCTGAAAATCTCATGGGCACAAAAAGAATGATGTGCATGCCAAAGCCAATTTCCCATTGCCTTTTAGCACTGATTGTGTTAATGTGGTAAAAGGGGCCCAGTGTTCCAAGAGAAGCAAATAAATAAGATTCTAATTATAACTTTTCTTGATAGGCTGATTATACAGAAATTTTGTTAGTCATTCATGTGTAACAGGCAGGAATGAATGTATCTTCACTGGCTAGCTTGCTCTTAATTCCTATTAAAGACTGCTAATGGAAAATCTCACAAATTAAGAGCTAAGCACTCCAGCTTTTGTATCTTTTTGCTCCACCTGCTGTTCTAGAGAAAAAGTCAGAAAGAGAGTTGGATTGCTTGGTGAGGTGTCACAATGGCCACTATTTTAAGCTCCTCTCGGGTATACCAGACTTATGCCACCCTACAACAGACAGTAACTACAGTAGCTATTTAAATATCAACTAATTAAACTTAAATAGTATAAAAAATGCAGTTCTATGAGTATCAGACACATTTTAAGTGCTTAATAGCAGGGCAGTAGTGATCTTGAATTGAATAGCAAAGAAAATGACTTCATCATCATCAAAGTCCCTTTACTTAGCTTAGTTTCACATGATTTTCCAAGTCAATTTTTTTTTACAGGAAAATACCATCAAAGTACAGAGAGAGGGATTCATTTATTTTTAATGTTGAATAAATCAACTACAGTTGTTTAGTAAAGAGCAGCTCAAGCTAGTGCATTAAGTAGCTGTAAGTGGGAATAGCACAGGGGTGTCAAGTATTTAATTCTAAAGCACTTGTTGATATCTAATATGTATGTAGAGTATGCATCCCTCTAAATTCTTTTTTTTTAATAAAGACACCAGCACATACAACTAAGAAAAGGGGTTGAACATTAAAGAATTTCACCACTTTATTCTAGAATACAAAGAGCAAACATGAATTTTTCAGTTCTCAATCCCCACTTAATTTCCATTTTCTTCTCTAAACTCATGTTTTCCCACTTATACTATTCAATGTATACTACTTTATTCCCTTAGCATTTATATCTTTGATGTCAATTTTCTTCTACAATTCTTTCATTGAAACTCTAACTGCAGGGAGGAATACTTCTATGAGTGTATTCATTTATTAGTAAATGTTTATTTAAAACCTCCCATCACTAGCTCATGAAAGACAATTATCTTGTTCAAAAAGCCTGTGGACAAGTTTAGTAAATAGCCAGTATATATATACCTTTGTGTTCTACAATATATGACTCAAAGACAATAATGGGGGCACAGAAGCAAAGGAAACCAGGCAGTTTCATGCAGAACTAGTTTCAAGCACATTTTTGGAAGAGCTTGTTGTACACAAACACATGGAGGCAAGAGAGACTGTCAGGGCCACTGGTGTCTGGGCAGGTCATGAAGTAGGTGTGAGGAGCATCCACAAGAGCATACTGGATTTGCAGGTTTACTATGGAGTGTGATTCCAGAGTTGCAAGACACAAAAGACTATAAAAATTATATAATAAAATATGTATATCTACTAAGTACATCTTGACTTATATTCAGAAATCCAAGATCAAAAGATACAAACTTCTTTTTATAAGATGAGTAAGTACTACAGAGGTAATGTATGCTACATGATGACTATAGTTACCCTACTGTACACAGAAAAGCTGTGTTGTATACTGAAATCCTGAGATTTTTCATCATAAGGAGAATTTTTCTTCCCCTTATTTAATTCTGTCTTTTCTTTTAATTGTGTTTATCTGAGTAGATGAATGGTAGCTAAACTTCTCTGATAATCTTGTCACAATATAAATGAAAATATCATACTGTACACCTTAAACTTAGACATTGATGTATGTCAGTTATATTTCATTATATGTGCATATAAACACATATACTGTACATGTTAACATGTATGAACATATGTTTATATACATGTGTGTATGTAATACAATTCACATAATAAATTCCTGAAAATGAGATATTCTGGCAGAAAGATTATCAAGAGCCTATATCCCAATACTGATATGTGAAAATGTATGTCATTACACATTAACCCAACACCTCAACCCAAGTTCCTAAAATATTTATATACTATTGCACACCTATCCATAAGCAATTCATATACCCTATATTAACTTAGCATGCTAGGATTTAAAATGCTTTCTATATCACTCCACCACCAACAAGCAATGACTTTGGCCTTAAACAGTAGTTTTCAAGAAATGTATATGTTGTTCTGAAATTCTATTAGTGATCAATAACTCAAGACTTTCCCACAGTTAGTTTTGCAAAAATGTTTTCCTATGTTATAGGAAAGTAACTGTGAATATTTTCTGCATAAATATAAATACAAAAACATTGTTTGAAAGATAAATATGTTCTAAGAAGTTTATATATATATATAAAACAGATTCACTTCCTGAAAATTGTGTTTTCAGGAGCTGACCTGTGGAGAACATCTGAATACATAAGTGAACACAAAAATAATACAATGAACATTAACGTAGTTCTCCAGATCTGCTCCCTTTTACCTCTTCCTCTTTACTTACATAACCACTGTATTGAAACTTCTTAGTTTTACCATAAGCATAAGCATCCCTAAATAATAACTTCTTTTTTAAGGTGATTTTTTTTTAAAGACTTCTAAAATAACATGTTGTTGGAAAAAATCCTTTGTATGCAGGAATAAGATATAATCAGATGTACATTTCTGAAAAATCACCAAGGTAGAATTGGGATAAATGATATACATTGTGGAAGTATGATGGCATGTATATAGGAACACTTTATAGGAGACTTACAGAAATTAGTCCAGGAATAATGAGACAATAAGCTGAAACAATGATGCAGGGGACACAGAGAAAGAGCTGGATGTTAGAAATATACAAGAGCTGAGATAGCTCTTTTCACCTTTGTGATTATAAGTATCATGTATTTTGCAT
>NW_004567121.1:11947684-11967085 GCF_000260355.1 Condylura cristata | reverse complement strand
TTTTTTTTCATATATATAATTCAAAAATAAAAGACATATTACCTATTTGTACAGATATACAATATTCTTTGAAGCTAGCATACCTCTTCTCTCCACATGGCCTATCTGCCACAGAAGGGAGATAGAAGAAAATGTTGTCACCCAGCTCAGAGAAAGGCAAGCCATGGTTGCTAATAGTGCTCAGATATCCTGTCGAGCAGCAGATGAGTTCTGACTGCTGACTGCCTTCCAAAGAGATTCTGTGTATCTGCTGCTGCTCGGCTAGTTCAGAACATTGCTGGGCCCACATTGCATGACTATCTCAGCAGTGCCTGATGGCTTGGCTCCTTGCCTGGCTCCACAGCCAGCATAAGGGCAGGATGAGCATGATCATCTGAGTGTGAGGTCAGAGATGTGATTACTTAAGAATCACCAAGCACATGAAGAGGGGAGTTGTTTTAAAGCTTCCATTTTCCCCTTCTCTTGAAAATCACTCGAGCTGATCATAACTAGATGACAGCATTCTGTGTTGATTTAAGGTGTTCCCCCAGGAGCAGAGTATTGTCATCAGAGATTTCCCTCAATGACTAAGAGGAAAACAGCGAACCTAGGGCAGATTCTCAGCACTCAACAAGTCAATCAGGACACCCCATGGAGAAAAGGACTTTGTCCTTTCACTGAAAGTGGATAATGCTGTAAAATTCTCTCCATAAAAAGGAGAGAACAGATTAGAAGGTTTCTGAAGAGTAACAAAATCTTCAGGTGGAAGAGGAGTGTGTGTTTAGGAGAACATAACCTGCAGCTTCTACCCACCTGCTGTGGCTTTGTGGGAAGCAGCTCAAAGCCAGCAGTGTTCTTAACAGAGCCTGGCTTACATTCTTTATCTCATTTTAATCTTTTTTTTTTAAAAGACTTATTTATGCATACAGAACTGGGGTACAGGCCAGAGGTGCAGGGCTAGTGCGAGGCTTCACCAGAGACAGAATGGCATGTAGAACAGGCTGACTAGGGAGTAGCGAGGGCGGTGTGGGAGGGAGAGGGGGTCAGAGGAGGTCTGCTGCACCATGTGGGTCACCTCCAGGGTTGGGAATCCAACTAGCACTGAAGCAGCTGCTGCTAGCTTGCAATGTTGCGTCCTAACCCATTGCATCACCAGGGAGGGCCTTCATTTTAATCTTTGACCTGTTCCTTTGTAAGTCAAAGGATCTAGTGGTAATCAAGGATAAATGAAGTTTCTTGCTTTCTTGAATACAAGTTTCCCAAGTAGCAGCAAGGTGTCTGTTGTGTTTGCCTCCCTGTTTTCAGAGCCTAAAATGGTGCTGGCACATAACAGAGCCCAAATACATGTTTACTGAATGACAGATGAATGTGGTAGCTATGTCTACCTATAGTTATGCTTCAAACAGGTTCACCTTACTATTGTGTCAGTCAAGGCTTGAAGCAGACAGTGAAAAATAAATAGGAGCCCTACCTTATCTTTTAGCCACTCAGGTTATGTGGACTCCGAGAGACACGTAAAATGGGCAACAGAAAAACTGGCTAATGGAGAGATAAGAGAAATACATGGAGATACAAAGAGAACATCTTCTCCTAAATCATATTGAAGTCAGATTGTAGCAGTAATCCCTAAATGGGTGAACCAGTGCCTAACCCTGAGGCTGTCTTCTACATTCTTAAGCATTCTATTCAGGACAAAACAACTGGCCACCCTAATCTAAAGAGGGGGTGGGAAAAGAAAGGAAGAGAGTGATGGAAAGATTCATGAAATGATGTCCAAAAAAACATGAATCTTCAGTCAGAGTTGACATGCATACTTTCACCAGGGTGCACATAACTGAAACCTCTATTCATGGTTTGGGCTGATCAGATTCTAATGAAACACACTTCCAAATTACCAGGGATGCCAAATCAGGTGCTAGTGGTGTTCAAGAAATGCCTGGGACATGGCTTCCTATTGTTCAATCCAAATGCAAGAGATGTTTTTTCTATTTGTCTTTTCCAAAAGAGGGGACTTTCTCTAGTTTCTTACTCCCGCTCTGTCTGTGTACCAGATTTAATTACTATGTTAGTATTTTGTGACACTGTCAAGAAACCCTTAGGCCAGTAGCAACGTTTTTAGTAAATCAAAAGAATCAAATCAAATAAACAAGTGATTGGGGTGGCAAAGGGTAAAACATGTTCCAGATGAAACTCAGAAAGGTTCTTAGCTCAACTCAGATTGGAAACTGCAAAGTCAGCAGATTTCTGAATGCTTGTAGGTTGAGACAAGGTTTTTACATTTCAGTATAGCTGGCATTAAGGAAACATAAAACAAAGTACAGTAAATACAAAAAAATTGTGGTGGGAAGGTGACCACAGTGATGGTTCTCTAATACCTCATTTCTCATGACAAAATACCAGAAGAGTAGATCTTTGTGGTGAGTATATATAAAGACTAGGCATTTTAGGAAGATTTGTCTGTTTTTGTTTTTGTTTTTCTTTTTTCTCTTTTTGCCATAGTATTTTTGCCTCCTGGAGAGAAAAGTGAGGTCTATTTATTTATTTATTACCAGATGGTTTTTTATTTCTTCTTCTAAATGCATGGATGTGTCCTTGAACCATTTCTTCAAGTATCCTCAGTTTTTTACCAACATACACACTGTTGAGGGCCAAGTGCCCATTCCAGAATTTTTAGTCTGTGGATTTTTAGTCTGTGGATTTGTTAACTATCACACGTGCATTAGCTCGAACAAGTACAAAGCTACTGCAGCACCACAGCTCCATTTATCGCTTCTCAAGTATTGCCTAGTTTAAAAAAGTTTTACCATCTGTTCTGGCTTAAGCTAAAGCTGAATTAAGAGGATAAGCTTTCACTATTTCTTCTGTTACTGTGGTGGTATTATATTTTAGGAATGGGGAGGAGGTGAGAAGGGAAAATAAAACTATATAAAGTCTCTAAGAGAAAAGAAGATGACAATTCTCCTTTGGCAACTAGTGAAATTATTTTTGAACTTGAAGGCCACTTCTTTCTTCTTTGCTAAACTGCATCAAAAACAGACTCACGAATACATCAATAACTCAATCAGTCAAATACTTATCAAATTTCTTGAGACTTTCAATATAACACTAGGCTCTGGAGTACTTAAAAGAGAACTGTAAAACTTGGTTGTTGCCTAAAATGCTCACATTGTAGCTGGGATGGTGAGATGCATGCACATTAAAGAAACACAAAAAGCAAGTGTCTAAATCAAAGTAAATGTATAGACACAAGGCCCACAGCTGGGGAGAACAGGAACAGCAAGGATTCAAAACTGTCAACTGACTACTGCTTATGCTTGATATTACTAGCTGTATGTATTATGCTTTTACTAACACTGTTTTAAACTTAACTTGGTAACTTACATAATATGCTACTGAATTTCTTTAATTTTGAATCAAAAAGGGATTCTATGTTTAACTAGCTTAAGGTCAAAGGACAGATTATTCCATGGAAGAAGTTCTAAAAGTAGTTCTGACTTCTCTTAACACTTGCTATCCACTACAACACTTGCACTGCTTTTATACATGAGATTATACACACACACACACACACACACACACGTATATATGAAATGTATGTATATATAATGTATGAGCATTATACACATGAGCATTATATACATGAATTATATAAATACATTCATTCATTAAATGATTAGAATATTAACAACTAATGGACCCGACCAGGATCCTGGAGCCTACCTAGGATGCCTGTAATATTTGAATAATTTCTGGTTCTCTTGAACTTAAAAATTAGTTTTCCACTTATAGGTTTACTAAAACAAAATAAACAATTCAAGGCAGCTGTCAACCAACAAGAGAGATTCCTTTTACTTTTAACGTCCAACTCAGCCATCCCTCATCTAAAAGCAATCTCTTCCCTTTGTTTTGCTGACACTGTTCTCCTGGCATTTCTCATACCTGAATAGCTGTAACTCCTTTGCAAGTAGCTCACCCATAATCTATAAAGACATGAGGTCTGCAGAGCTCATTCCCATAAACCCTTTACTTTTCTCTGTAACTTGGGTAATAACTTTCACACCTCTAGCTTTAGATCCTCTGGCAGTGACAGTAATTATTAGATTTAAATATTCTCCTCATAGAATCTCCCAATTCCCAGCATACTCTATATTCAATTATCTACTTGATACCTCATCTTGGGTGGCTGCAGTGTTCTATATGTAATTTATTCAACTCTGACTTTTGGAGATGCTTACTGAATAGTATTTTCCCTTAAATCTTTCCCCTTCTAAGCATTTACATTGCTACCAAATGCTCAAAAGTCATTTCTGGTTTGTTCTTTTCTTCGCTGCCGTTAATCTATATGCTTAAGGCATGCACATTGTGGTATGTCAATGTTAATTGTTTAGATCTACTAGTTGGTCATCTCCATTTATCTCAAAAATATATTTTGAATAAATTTCTCTCCATCTTCATTGTTTCCACCTCATCTCTTCCTCCTAGCAAAAACTATTGCTCTAGTTACTGATTTTTTAAATATATATATATATATAATCTAAGTACTTAATATGACCTGCAGTGCTTTGTCTAATATGCCCTGAGTGTCCCAAGTAAATTTCATTTCCTACCACTACAAACTACCTCCTTTTCTTTTCCCTCCAGTTTTCTATTTGGAGTTATTTGTATCTTGAATGATCGATGCTCATTGGCAAATAAATGGGTTTAGTATTTTTCTTTTTACCAATTTATTTAATATTTTACCAATTTACTTATCATTTTTAACTGACACTAACAATTCAGATTTTTTCTTCTTTTTGGTAAGCTGAGTTAGTTTCTCTGGAGCTGTTTACAAGTTTAAAAGAGCTATAATGAAAAAATACTAATACTCTCATAATGTACTCTTAATACTTCCTCTTCTAAAAATTCTTAGCTTTTTCATCTTCTCTTTCCTTGACCACTCCAGTAAGTGTTCTAATTTATTTTTTTTTCCCTGAAAACAGTTGACTTTATTGATCCTTCCTACTTTTTATATTTATTTTTGATGCAGTCCCATCATAGCCTTTTGGACCTTATTATGGTAGCGTCACTGCCAGTTTGAACCAGAGGATTGCAATCATCTTCTGCAAGATATATCGACTAAAATGATCACTAGTCATTTACTTGCTGGATAACTTGAGCATGAGTTTTTTCAGCAACTAACAATCACCAAGAGTCTAAGTGTCTTATAAGTTAATGGTTATCACCCAGTCCACATTCACTACCATCACATGTACCTTTGAGGAGGTTCAGAGCAAGAGTATATTTCTATTTTCAACCCCGTACTGAATCATTTCTCTGACATTTTTGCATGGAATGTCATCTTCCTTGTTATAATGCCCTTTTAAAATTCAGAATGGGTGAGTCATCCCAGTTTCGTGGCAAATATTAAGTTTTGAGGTGTGAGTGTGTGTTCTTGAGTTCATTTAGTAAATAACTCATTGTGGGCTACTACAAACAGCCATTGATAACCATTGATAACTTTCACAATGTGAGTAGTATATATAGGATGTAGTGCCTATAAGCAACTGGAGATGCCATTTTTTTAAGATGCCAAGAGCTATATATGTGAACAATATATATTTGTTCTTCTCAAAGAGCACAAACTTAGAATGAGTATGAGATGGATGTCAGAAATCTTACATTTTCCTTGGTTTTAATTTTCACACTTATTCAGAGGAAAATACAGGTATGGTGTTCCATTACAACATAGTATTTAAACACATTGCAACTTCTATGCAGTGGTTCATTCCAATGTTGGATGAAAATTAGCTATAGAGTGCTTAGGCAATATACTATGTGTAGAGTCAAGTTAAATCTGAATATAGTTTTACAGGTTTTTTTTTTCTTTTTTAACTTTAAACACTGCCTTTCAACCATAAACCCAAGAGAGTCATAATACTTTCCTATCATCACAGACTTCTGGGAACAGGGGAAATTGTTAAGTAATAGGTATAGTTAATTATTCCAGTGGAAAAATTAACAGCTCTAACCCATATCATGTGTAGCAAAACTATATCCAGTGAAATACTACAAAGCAACTAGATCTCTGTATTGGTAACACGCTTACAAAGATGAGCTCAGTGGAGGCTGAGATGGTGTTGTATTTCATGGAAGAAACAAATTATATCAGAACTCTCATCTAACATGTGTTGCTCTCAAAATTAAGAGTTACATAGGTAGATATATCCACAATTATTGGTGTGTTTATCTTCCAAGGTAATTCAATAGCTAATTAAATTGTAAATTTTGAAATCAAATAGTGGACTTAGAGAAGAAGGAGGAATATTTCAAGAAATGCCTTGCAAAACTATAATATTGTGGGTCTGCTAATCCTAGGTGGCTTATCCAGCCTCCATTTTAAGAATCCAACCCTATGAGGCACCTTTCACATCAATTGAGAACATAAAGCTAGATCACCCTGGGAAGGGTATGCATCACGAGGAATGCCTGGGGGGCTGAGGACAGAAGCACAATCTGACTCCTGATTTATACATTAGGAGGTATGACTGGGAATGCCCATGGGGCTGTTGACTGATGTATAATGAAGGATCCCCAAAGCTGATCAGTGGAATGCCTTATTGATGAGATTGAACTCTTGACTGGAAGAGTCAGGGCTGTTCTACATAACAAACTATCAGCAGATGCACAGTTCCACCTTTTGCCCAGCTTCTTCTAATTCGCCCTTTCTTTTTCACTTCCTCATGTGATTAATGCTGTATGATTAGTTCACCAATAAAAAGGCCAGAATCTTGCTCTTTGGCAGCATCCTGCGTTATGTTGCATGCTCCACAACTCCCATTTCTTTGGTCAGTGTGGTGTTGCCCAAGGCAACATAATATCAAGAATATGGCCTTCTTGAACAATGCTAACATTATTTGTTGATATTTGTTGTAGGTGTTATTTGTACTATTGGTAATTATACATTTTTGGGGTATGTAATTTTACTGTTGGTTCATTCCCAAGCATGAAAACTATTATCATGCTTATTAAAAAAAAAAAAAAGATTATTTGACTAGGCTTCAAAGAGAAATGAATGTCCCTTCATGATTTTAAATGTCTAATAATTAGGTGAATTTTCTACAGACTAGCTCTGGGCTTGATACATTTCAAAAATTATTTCTCACAAACTAATTTCACTCTTCCAGGTCCAGGTATTGCACAACATGCTGACATTGATACACGGTCTGGCATTACTAGTAAGTGGTAACATCTAGCCAATCAGCACAGTGGATGGTAGAATTGTTTCTAGAACTCAGAGCTATGTCAGAATGGTTAGCTGCGACTATTCACAGATGTAATTTTGAACAACGGAAATACATCTCACTAAAAAGGTTCTCTTTTTTTTTTTTGTCCCCCCACCCCCACCCCGGAAGTGTTTAACAAAGTCAAATCCGGAAGTAAGAGACAGAAAATCTGCAAGACCATCAACCGCAGGCAGAATCAGTTGTGGCTTCAGTGTATTCGATACTGAGCACGTTGCTAAAGGTGTTTCACCTGCCTTGGGGAGGGCACCTGAAGCTTGAGATTCATTAGCTTCCTGGCAAAAAAAACGATCCCATCCATGAAACCAGAGGTCAAACCTCCCCCTCCCCCAACCAAATAAAAGGGATCCCTGCTACTAATGCCTAGTTTGAAACGCACGCTTTTTGGTTGGGCGCATCAATAGTCAAGAGAAAGAGCAGATTTTCTTCTCAATTCGCTTTCAACTTCGGAAGCCGCAGGAGTGGTGTTTGCTGCCTTCCAGAATCCGCAGCTTCAATATAAAGGTATTGCGTTGAGCTGACTGAACCAGGTTTTTTTTGTTTGTGTTTTTGCCTGAGAAAAATACCCAGGTTTCCCCGTTGTCTGCAGATACATTTCTATGAAAGTTTATGTAAGCATAAAGTGAGGAAGCCGTTACCATTAATTTATATTGAAAAACCTTTGAATTTCCAAACTCAAAAAAACAACCTATAATATCAAACCAAGTAAACACTAATGCGTAAAATAACAGAAAGTAAAAAACAGGCATGAAATGACAAATACACAACCTGTATAGTGTTGTTCTTCCGGGACGGGGTGGCGGCGCCCTCCTGCCTCTTCAGTTCTGGAACTACTGTTTTGCTACCGCAAAGCAAGCTGTAAGGCTGAGTTCACTTTCCCATGTGTCGTAAAAACAAGCTTTCCAGATTTTTTCTTTTAGTGAAAACAGGTGTGAATGTAGGTCTTTTGTAAAGCCAAAGTGGTAAAGCCACTTTATTGAGTGAATCAAGTGCAGCTGGCCAAGCATGATTTGTTGTATGTAGAAAACTGTTTTTATTTTTATTTTGCATTTGTATTGTTTTATTTTGGAAGATCAGGTCATTGAAAATTTCCCTGATAAGTAGTGGAGGTGGAGGTATTAGCAGGGAATTTCACGAGATAAGCAATTTATTAATTCATGTAATAAACACTGAAATTATATGCTGTATCACATGCATTGTAGTCCCTAGGATCCAGCTGTAAAAACACTCATTTGAAGGTATTCCCAAACTAATTCAGGAGGTGACAACAGACAACAGAGATAAAAAAAATTCACAAAGTATCAGGGGAGTAAAAGGCAAGAATTTTAAAAATTTCTTTTACAAAAAATGGTCTTACAGATCCACAAGATTGATAAAATTAGTTTTATCATAGTACTTCATAATTATGTACAAAATAAAACTAACGTTTTTATATAAGGCTCTTGTACAACTACAAAATCAACACAAATAAACTTTTCTAATTTATAATATAAATTTTAATATGATGAGTGAGGCTGTTAATTGAAACTAAATTCTAATAGTTAATTTGACACTAAATGACTCATTTGGACAAATTTTTTTTTTCCCTTTATTGGTCATGCCTACACTAGTCTCCCCCCAAATCCACCCACTATCTCCTCTAAAAATTTTACATAAAATCCTCTGTTTACAGCATTTGTTGAGGTTAACATTCACTGGTTATGCATCATTAGTTCCATTTCTCCATTTTCTTCTAAACTACAAGCATTAAGCAGTATAATTTGGTGTCAAACTATTATTAAAATAAATGAATATCAAAGATGTTTCCCAAAAGATTTGAATAAATTAATTAAAAACTGTTCTGAACTTACATAAGTGGGAATATATAAAATTCATAAATAATTCAATTATGAATAATTACTACATAAAATTGTTTTAAGTGCAATCTAAGGGATATATGAACAATGTATTATACAAATACACAGGGGAACAAAATTATTGTAACTTCTATATAAACTTTTGTGGAGGTGGTTGATATTTTAACTTATGTCTAATTGAGAAAATAGACAAATAGCTAACTACAGAGAGAAAATGATTTATATCATTTATTTAATAAGCAGTCAATATGCTGTGAATAATGGAGTAATTTATTCTAACTGGCATATGTCTACTAGTAAAGGAGTAGTTAACTCTAATGGGGTTGATCAGAAAAGGGTTTACTAAGAATAGTAAGTGGGTCACAATGGAGAATAAGTTCTATTGGTAGAGAAAGTGATAAAAAAATTTTAAAGATAACAAAATAAGCAAAGCTATAGAGGTATGGAAGTTCATAAAAATTAGCTCAGGTAACAGGAGTAGTAACAGGAAGGAAAAAAAAAGTGGTGCTCTTTGGTTTCCTCAAAGAAATGATTTGTGCTATGATAAAACTATAAATTTCTTACTGAATTATGGATTTCCACTAAAAACAATGCCCACCATGCCCTCATTATCAGAGAATACAAAACAATTAAGAATTGACTAGTTACTTCGCTCCTTAAGTTTTCTGGTAATACTTTCTACACCACCTAGTGACTTACTTTTTTGTTACTTTTTGGTAAAATCTATATATCATAATCGTTGTCTATACAGAGGGCTGTGAAAATTTAATGAATTATTTTACAGTGCTTTGAAAACCATAAAGAACTCCACAAATGTTTGAAAGCATTAGCTATTAAGCCATGTAGAAAATGTTAACTTTCATGCTCAGTTTTCACCAAAAAATAATTACATTCAGAATCTTATGCACATGATCAAATTAAGTAGTGGTACTGCCTACATTTTTAAAGCTCTTATTATGCCACTTCACTTTTATGAAAGACCTACATTAGTACCTTCTTTTGCTAATCAAAAGAAATACAAAGAGGATTTTTGTTTTTTACCACAAATGCAAAAGTAACATTCAGCATTTGTTTTCTAATAGTTGTTGTAGATGTTTTCTAACAGAGCACGTGAACAGCCACGGTCCTTTCTCTGGGAACTGCTTTATACAAGTTGTACATTTGTAACACTCCTTTTATGTTATGTGCTGTTATTTATAGGTTTTATGTTATTTGATAAGATTTTATAGGTAACTTTTTAGGTGTTGAAATGTTTAAAAAAGTTTCTCATACATAAATTAATGGTGCTGAACCCTTAAGCCTTTCAACCGAGCAAAGTTTTCATAGGGATATACTAGGGGAAACCTGCATTACATTTCAAAATCATATGGTATCAGAAGCAGAGTAACACTACTAAAAGGCATATTTTGAAAATTTATATTGTAGTATGAGCAGAATATTTTGATGACAATAAAAATGTAGAGTAGAAAAAGATATATGTTACAGAATAATTATTTCACATGCAATAAAACTGGCAATGGACCGAAATGTAAAAATCTGTTATTTACAGCATGAAAATTTTCATATTATTATAAGTGGGTTATTTGAACAAATCTTGAAAGGCAACAAAGTCATTTGACAACCTGTATTTCATTGTTACCAAAAGAGACAATGAAGTACGGATGTGGTAATGGAAGAAATGAGAATTTTGTGTAATTCCCCAAAGGAAGGATGGGTCAGGAATGTACTGTGGGCTTGGGGGAAATGTTCTTAAGGTTCAGGTACAAATTTAATTCTGTAGTAGTCTGTGAGGTTGACATTATTACCTTTGATTTACTGATAAGAAACATGAGTCAACAGTTTAACTTGTATCTAACAGGGGATAATGTCAAAATTTAATCATAGATTTACATAACTTGAATTGTGCTATTTTAAATGGGAAAAATATTTGTAAAATCAGCTTCATGTTTTCATATAGTTCTATAAGTTTATATTTTCATAAATAACAAGATAAACAGATGTAAACAAAGATATACTTAATGAACTTATTAAGCACATGAATGTAGAATGACTAATAAAATCCATAAAATAATCAGTATCTTTCCCCTGCTTATCTAAGGATTGATTTTTCTTTTAAATAGTTTTCTTTACCACTTTGTGTGAAATGGTGCTACACATACTTTTAAAAAAAATCAGTAATGCCACAGTTGTATTAAGAAATATTTTATTAACAAAACAGTAAATTCCACTTGCTTAGCATTTCCAATAATGGATAAATTGGCCTTGCAACAGAAAAACAAAACAAAACAAACCCTTAGGTACCCAATCACACAAAGCACTAGAAAGGGTAAGGTCACGTGGCCTTTCTTTGATGTTTTAGGCTTTGATCACCTCACACATTAGTGTAGTATTGATTTTTTTTTTTAAAAAAGGCAACGCATTACATGGGTAAAAAAGAAGCATACTCAATAAGAAAAGTTACAGTTTAGGGATAAAATCAAATTTATGCCTGGTAGTGTGAAATCCTCTACTATTATTAACTCGTTATGCATGGGACCCTGATACATTTGGTAGGAAGATACCTGGGATTTTATCCATGTCTTGTTCTCTCCCTAGCTCATGTTCCCCTCTTTTCTTTCTCCATTAAAAAAGAAAGAAAGAAGAAAAAAGTTTACTAGATTTTGTTTAGGCCAATACATTAGAAATATTTTTACTGACATTATTAGATTATATCAATGCATGAAATTTTAAAATTTAATCTGGACAGGAGCACTGAATCAATCCCAAACAACTTGTTTCATAGATATACTGCTTAAAATGCCGTTAGACAACTTATTTTATATCATATTTTAGAATCTTTCCCTATGGAAACTCATTCAAGTTCAGTGGATCAAACAGAGAAGCAACAATTTCTTTTTGAAACCTCAAGCTTATATTACCTTCTTATTTTGTTGGCTTTCCCTGAGTAAGACTGAATGAGAGGGAAAAAAGGTCTTAATGAATTCTTTAATCTGGCAAAAAAAAAAAAAAAAACCAAAAAAAACACAAGTAATGGAAATCAAATTTTAGCTTTATACTTCTATTTTCTGGACCATTAAGTTTTTAAGACTTTCATACACAATGACTTGGCAACTACAGATAGTGGTGATTTACTATGAATTATATGTATTTCTAACATGTTGTATGTCTGAAATTCAGGTCACTTAGCTTTTTTCATAATTAAATATCACAAAAAATGTTTTACATTTTTTTGCCTTTGCTGATTAAATTCTATTGTAAAGGAATTTTTGTCACCTATAAAATTTAATATCATTCTTTTAGGGGATTTTGAAGTAATATGCTCAATGTTTTCTGGGACATCACCTTCCAATCTAATGATTTATTTCCATTGCATTGCCTTCTCATACTAATAATTTATTGCTATGAACATCATTGAAATAATATGCAAAACAAGTGAATAACTATACATTTCTACTACTTAATGTATGTTAAACTTAAACTATATTTAATGATGTATATGTAAAACCAGAAAAGTTAAAATGTTGTCAATAATCAACAATTTTTTAGATGGATAGTAATACAGAATCAAAAATTGCTAAAAATACTTTCTTAGTTGAAAAATTGTTTACTTTCCAAAATGTTTATTATGCACATCAGGTTCAAATTTTATACACACACACACATATACTATATGTGTGTGTGTGTATATAAAATTTTACTGGAAACAAAGTTTTCAATTGCAGCAGCCAGGGTTAAAGTGTAGATCAACCAATTTTGCTTCCATACCTGTCTACATAATGTTCATATTCATGCAGCAATATACCACTGATATTCTATTTAATAAGGAAAGGTTTCATTTTATTAGGGACTAAAAATCTTAGAGTTTCCTGGGAGCATGATCTCAATGAAGCAAATCACCCCATTTGTCATCAATATCTTGGCACAACTATCTTCCGTCCTGATGTTCAAATTGTCACTAAATATTTGCTATTATATGTGTGTTTAGTCCTCCATCTAATGGATTCCTCTGGATTTGTGTGTGTGTGTGTGTGTGTGTGTGTGTGTGTAATAGTGAACAGAAAAATGTACATGGGAAATGTATTTTGGGAAGAAAAGATTATAAGATACAGATGTATATATTTTACCTCCTAATTCACACCTTTCATACAGATACTAAAACTTAATTGCAACAGAATGAAGGCTGTACATGTAAGAAAAGAAAAAGTAGCTGAGTCTTTTTATATACATTCATACATATCTTCCTTAGAATAAACACTACATTGTAATTTTTTTAAAAAAGTAATTGTGGCAATTTATAATGGTGGCAAAAAAATAAAACAAAAAAACCTGAAATAATTGTTGCTCCAATGTCATAAAATTCCCTATACTTAGCAACACTTATAACATTGAATTTACCAAAAATGGCTGAATAGCAGAGATATATTTTGCATTTTCTATACAACAGGCTATAAAACGTCACTTATCACAGTCCAGAAAGCACACAGAGATGGATTTTATATAAACATATGTAATAACATATTAAGCGTGCATGAAAATTTTCCAATGATTGCATCTATGCCCTCTTGTTTTTGTTTTGAAATTTTAGTGTGAAAATGTGCCTTATATTTCACAATGTTGAAAATAAGGCCTCCATACTTTTTTTTTTCCCTCATAACCAGAAAGGGGCTTTTTGAATGTGTTCCTACACAAGTCTTCAAAAAAGCCAGCACTTTGTTTCAAATGCACGTTCCAACCACTGCTCCAGTTGCACCAGGCCCCAAACTCTATGGTTTGCAGGTTGAGTCACTCAAAATGACAGTCTTCTCTGGCAATCGGACTAACTGACTTCTCAGGAAAGTACTAGCACTTTGGCTAAATCCAGGATCATAGGTAGCTTCTTTTTTGTGTTGTGTTTTGTGTTGTTTTGTGTTGTGCCTCGATGTAATAATACTCCTTTGCTTTATGAATGCGTGCGGTCATCACTGTCTTTTAGAAATGTTCCAGCAACATAAAGACAGGCAGAGTAAATGAAAACACTGTGATGTTAGGGAATTTATTGGCCCCTGTTTGTTTGTTTGTTTGTTTTTTCTTTTTTGGAGAAACAAGAGCATGAGATACTTGTTTTTATTTTTTAAAAACAGTCTTTCCTTCCTGATTGCATTCCCTGTCTTCTTTTGTATGTGCTTCATAAAAAGGAAAGTAAATAAGTTTATAGTATGTCTCAGATAAAATGAAGACTATTTCTATACAAGGGTCCTTTTAAGATCTTGGGATCAGACGTAATACTCTTTATCCTTGTTTTTCTTATTTTTGTTGGCGCTTTTCGCACTGCTGGGTTGTTTCTCCTTTACAACAGCCCCATTGGACTGCGCTGAGTTACTGATGTAGTTTCTGCTCTCATCCACGTGGTATGAGCCTTCATCCCGGTTTCTGTACTTGTACATGGCATAGAGGAGGATGAGGATGCACAGGGCTGCAGCGGCTACTATTCCCACCACCATGCCAGTGGTGCTGCTGGACTCCCGGATCACTTCTGCAGACCCTGGGTATGGTTCTCTCCCTCCTGCTCTTGTGGGGTTGGCTATAGGAAAGAGAATGGAAGAAAAAAAAAAAGTGATTATTGAGTTCACTGAATGCCAGAAAGCTCTACTATATTTAACAACTATTCCCATGCCTAACAAAATAGCACCTACTGCTTTAAGAAAAGTATATTGCTGCTGAATGTGGTCTTCACTAAAACCTGGGGACTGACTATGAACTATGAATAAAAGTACTGGGAGAGAGATCTGATGCCATACTTTTCCTTCTCATAGACCTATTTGAGTAATGGCTTTTGAACCCCAAGTTCCATTTCCATATAAAGGGCCATCCTGATAAGTGAAAAATCATAAATCCAACATTACCTTGTAACATCAGAAAATATTATTCCAAAAATCAAACTTATACTAATATACTTTTAGACTCTAATAAAGGACAGCTAAATGTAGGATTGCTCTAGAAATCCTATTTCCTTGTATATTGGAATAAATACAAAGTTGAATAATAAGATGACCCAGGAATTTTGAGTAGTCTCCTTGTCTGCTTTTAGATGTATTTTGATTTTTTGACCACGTCTCACAAACTAAAACAAAAATATTTCCTTTTTCTATTGGAGCTTTATGTATGTTATTGTTCACTGGCAGAAGTTGAGTGATTACCAAAAATAAATTTGTGAGTACAATGTAAGAAAAAATATTTCTAATTTTAAAAATCAAAGTTCATGGATGGAGCTAGAGAAGATCATGCTTAGTGAAATAAGCCAGAAAGAAAAGGAAAAAAATACCAGATGGTTTCACTCATGGCAGAAATATAACGGATCAGGTGAGAAAATAATAACAATGAACAGATGAAAAATAATAATGAACAGCTATATACCAGAGACATTTTGTGGGGGTGGAGTGGGGAGTGGGATCAAAAACAGTGGGGGGAGGGAAATGCACTGGACTTTGGTGAGGGCACATGGATGATTTGATGATGGGAAATCCACGGGAATTACAACTGAGGTGGAAAAATGCACAAAATGATGTAAAAATAAACTATTATATAAAAAATCAAAATTAAGTGCTTAGTAAATAATAAGTATGGACTTGCTGGCCCATTTTTATAAAACTGACAAGACCTTCATTCATTCACTTCCTAGGGAAAGAAAAGGACAAGTTGCATTCAGGTCTTCTTCAAGGTCTAGTCAAGCATTGAAATTGACCATAAAGGGAGAGGCTCAAGGGTGGAATTTAGCTTACAGGTGGGGGAGGACCTTTCCTTTACATAATAAACTGAAAAAATATATTTAAAAGACTAGGAATTGGAAGAGAAATGAGTCCATCCCATTTTTGATGCCAGATTTGTTTTCTCTATGGACTGTGTTTTCTGCCTACCTCTGAATCTCTCCATCTTCTCCTTTACAGAAAAAGACAAGATTACTTTTCAGATGTAATGGATACAATTTTCAAAACATTATTCTTTGTAAATTATGCAGCATTGATTTAAATAATCTCAATAGTATATAAATTGGATGTGTGTGTGTGTGTGTGTGTGTGTGTGTACAAACCAGGAATGGAACAGTTCCAGAAGACTAAAACTTTTTTTCACTACTATTAAATATCATTTGGTAATTAAACAGTTTTATAAAAGTTGATATAAATTACTGGGAATTATGTACCAACTGTAAAGCTCCACACCTTTTAGTAATTCCTGTTTTCGAACATCTAGATTTCTCCTGCTGCAATGTAGGTTCTTACTGTCACTTTCCTTCCCAAAATAAAGCTTTACAAATATAGTCACTCACAAAGCAGTAGCTCTCCAACTCAAAACAGCAATATGCTGCATTCTGGAGCCACGGAATGTAGCTGATGAAACTTTTCTATACTGACTGTGCCACTGATTGTTTTTACAGAAGCCCATGCAATGCTGCATAAAAGGCCTTGGAGTTGCTTCTGTGGCCAAGGTTAAAGGAGACAAAGACTATAATCTACAACATTTGATTACATGAAATTAATTTCTGCTCAAAAAGAAAAAAACCTACTACAGGGATTTTGTCACTACCTGACAAACCAAAGGTGGTACTTTCTCTTTCAAATACAATCATCCTTGCCAAAGTCTACCCATTAGCTCAGCTGCTAACTTCCACTAAATAACAACTTTCTACTAGCTCATTTTGAGGACAATCTTTTTACAGAGCATCTCAAGAGCTGAAGAAAGGATCCTTATTTAAATGTTACCTAAATCATTTCCCCCCACTTGATAGAATGTTTTCATTTGAAGTGCATTTTTGTAATGACTTCACTGTGAATGAGGGAAATGGGGATAAATTCTTAATCACACAGTTCATGATAATAAAATTTAAGTGTTTTAATGGAATGCAGGATTTAAACTTTCTATACTAAGGATATAACATACACTATTTTCCAGTTAGAGCTGGGATCGTAAATGGACTGTTTCTGCAAGAAGTTTAATATTGTGTCTTCATAAATGTTTCTATGCTTCCAAAATCAAGGCTATAGGTAGAATACTAACAACAAATTGATGTTAAAATTAGAATGAGATTACAAATAACGAAGCAAAGCCTCAAACAGTTCAATTTTACCAAATGGCATAAACACCTCTTATTCAAGGGGAATTTTTTTTTTTTTGGCAATACCAGGCAAAGTGTTTTTTGTAGAATAACACTTGTAGAACTAAAAGTATCTCTAGACAAGTCACATAAGATTCTAATTGTTTCTTAAAAAAAAAAAAATCTACCAAAATCCTTAATAATTCAGTGAAGAAATGTTTTATTCTCCTTTCCATGAAAAAATTAACAACCATCATAAGTATTATTGTAAGGTTTATGTGGATATGCAGTTTCTTCCATAGCTAATTGATTAAGATTTAATTAATTAATTTAATTAATATTTCAAATCTGAAAGCTAAGTCATATTTTTCTTAACTTTAGTGCTAAGATTATAAGTAGTTCCACACTAATGTATTAATGGGACAGCCTCCCCCCCCAGATGTGCAACAAAAGGTTAGAGAAATTAAAATATATTCAGGACTTATAAATGTGAATTCTCTTACTGATCATTATTAATGGTTTATTTTGATGATCACTGACAATATCTCTGAGTAAAATTTGATCTTAAATTTAATGTAGAAAGCAGTATAAATGACTAATAGAGTTAAATGTTGTTTGAGTATAATTTGGTTAAAACTTTGTTTTTTAAAGATTTATTCATACAGAACCTGGTACAAGGCAGAGGTGTTAGGGGTGGTTAGAGGCTTCACCAGAGACAGAGTGGGGAGCAGATCGACGAAGTACACTGCTGAGGGGAGCAGTGAGCCGGTCAGGAGAGATCTGCCACGCCATGAGGTCACCTCCAGGGCCAGGGATTAAACTTGCATTGAAGTGGCTGCTACCAGCTTGCAGTGTTGCGTCCTAACCCGTTGCACCACTCGGGAGGGCCAATTTGGTTAAAACTTTTATGAAATTTAATGCAGTCATTTTTTTGACTATTTGTCACAATGTGAAAAACGAGAGTTTGATCAGAGAAATCCATACGTAATTCTTATATTCTCTGGGTTTGAGAATGCCCAATTTCCTTTATACTCTGTAATAAACTAAATCAAAACTTCTTAAATAATTAAAACAATCTACACCATGTTTTTTCTCAGCAATGAAAAAATATGAGTACATGAAATAAAGCCTTCTGTATCTCCTTCTTTCTTGCATATAATTAGGTCATTTAAAAGTTGGTGAGAGAGAATAAAGGGGATCAAAAGCCTGTAATAATGCAAATTAGCAATGCATACTGGAATGGCCAAAATTGAACTTATTTGGAGGTAATATATAGCCAGATTATTATTTAGGGCTGGAAGCATAGGTCAATGGAAGACTTCAATAGACTGGTGCTGGACATTGATTGGTCAGGCCTTTAGTCATCATGAACAGAAATGGGTATTCAACTTTGATCTGTTCGTAGCACACATATTTTAATTTGAAGCTAGATTGCCAGTATGGAAAAGAAGAGTCGATGAAAACTTCTAAGTGTCTAAGTCCAGTTGAATCCCATTGCAATGATTTATAAGGTAAAAATCCACCACAACTACACATAATTTGTGTGATCAGTTATAACAGTACATTAATTTACTTATCACAGTTTCCACTTGTAATCTGATCACCTGCATTTCACCAAAATATTCCCATCTTCACATATCTCCCAGAATCATCTGGACAGAAGTACATGGCAAGGCCCATGGCAAGTGAGAAGCACTCCTGTGCACATCTTAATGGCAACATGAAGTCTTTAATTATTGTGGCATTTTTATACAAATGATTCAGAAACTCTCGATTATATAGAAAAGGACAAAGAGCTATCACAAAGACTGTAATTTCTTCTAAGTTACTTTGCAAAACGGCACTGGAAATATTCTTGGGATTCAGGTACATTGATAGTGTTATTTTAAAGAACACATGAAAGCTGATCTTTAAGTATCTCTCTGAAATGTTTCTTTCTTTCTTTTTTTTTAAGATTTATTTATTTGTGCACACTGGGATATAGGCCAGAGGCTCAGAGGTGATGAGAGGCTTCACCATAGACAGAGTGGGGAGCAGAACAGGCAGATCAATGAAGTACACTGCTGAGGGGAGCAGCGGGTGGGGCAGGAGAGGTCTGCCTCACCGCCCTTTCACCTCTGGCCTGTACCCCAGCTCTGTATGCATAAATAAATAAATCTTTAAAAAAAAAGATTTATTTATTTATCCATACAGGAACGGGGGTAAGGGCCAGAGGCTC
>NW_004567121.1:11917653-11947584 GCF_000260355.1 Condylura cristata | reverse complement strand
GAAGTACACTGCTGAGGGGAGCAGCGGGTGGGGCAGGAGAGGTCTGCCTCACCATGTGGTCACCTCTGGGGCAGGTGGGGATCGAACTCATGCGGAAGTGGCTTAAGCTTCTTAGTGCAGTGCTTTAACCCGCTGCGCCACCAGGGAGGACCTTCTCTGGAATATTTCTAAGGTGACATTGTCTCTAACAGTTTTCCACATGATCTACGTTGATTTAATTTAGTCTAGTTTTAGATTTAGAATTCTGTATGCCGGCTCTATGAATTTTCTTGTCACTATAACAATTACTTAGAAATATACTTGAGGGTATAGTCTTCAAATGTTAGGACAGTTATTCTGTATTTCTACATCACACCTTAAGTCTATTTATTCACATCCAATAGGAAAATATATGTAAAGTCATATTCCCATGTCCCGCCTTAAAAAAAGAATGAGAAATGTACTTGTTAGTCTGCATAAAAGAAGTTAAAAGTGAAATATTTAAAATTTTAAATTATCCTTAAATTTGCTGCCATAGTTATTTTAACTACCATGACAAGAAAAGAAAATGTCCTGATGTATGTGCCTTCTATACTTTTGACAGGCCTTGGCAATGTATCTGTGAAAAAAAAACATCATTTCCCCAAATAGGACCTAGTTTAGATGGTGTTAAGAAATACCATGGGAAAACATGTTTAAGAGACACCACAGAGCGGGCAGAAAGAGCTGCTTGTGGCAGGTCTCATTTCTCACCAGATCCTCTGGCCCTTTGTCACCTACTCCATGTTGCACTGTATTCTTCCTGGGTACTTCTCCCCACTCCAACCTTTTCCACAAGTCCCTAAGCGCCTGGCTTATCTTTGAGGCAGACCTCAGAAAGCACAGCAGGTGTGTCTCTCCAGGGAAATGAGGAGGCCAGGCCAGTGCCAGTGCCAGTGGAGGCAGAACTTTGCCTTATGGAGCGGGTAGAACATTTCAGCAAGATGCTCAGCGAATGAGGAAACTTACTGCCAAGTTCTTAATTTCAAAATATAAAATGATCCTTCTTACTGGCAAAAAATAAAGTAAAATAAAATAAAACTGTTAGAACAAAATCTATGTGTTTAATGTTAGCATGCTTTATTTTAAAATTTAACATTCTAATACAACTGGGTGCTTCATCTAAAGAGATATTTTATCACGAATCCAGAAGCCATTTGTTATTCAGCTATGGATCTCAGGATCACATTAAGCTGTGCATCGGAGCTAGTTCATAACCTCACCGGTCATTACATTAGTATGTGTTAATAGGAAGTGTAAATTCTCATTTACTTTGCAAGATGATTCACAACTCAAATTCTAAAATTAGGAAGCATTTTAACAGAGAAATTTTTTAATTTAGTGATTTTTTCTAAGATGGTTTCACTTTGTGATGGAAAGCATTTGGCATCCTTTGGTTATTCTTTCTGAGATTGGAAACATGACAAACACATATTGTTATTTAAAAAAAAAAACACTCTTGATATGTTTTAAAAACACTACACAAGAAATGATGCTTGATGCTTAGAAGTCCTCATTCCTGTCACATAAAATGAGGGCTTGGTGGGTGGCAGGACCTTATATTTCAATTGATGAGTTCACCAAGCAATAACTATGCCATCAGATACTCTTTATATCATTCAAATTGTCACTTTTATGAAACTATTTTGTATACTTGGATGAGCTGTTCCCTGACTGTAATCTTATTATATTTATGTTGTTTCCAAAGTTAGCTTTGCAGGTTGAGATTGTAGTTTCCAGGCAATTTTTATTGCTGGTTTTATTTCTTCAATATAGATTATTAGTGTATGGGTACGTCATCAACCATGACACTGTCACATCAAGGATGAAGCAAGAGTTTCACTATATATTGATAACAATGGACATTCAGCTTTTGAGCTCTAAGAAAAAGGAGTTATAGGAGGTTACCAATTTTAAATACTAAAGAATAAAACTGACCAATGATAAATAATGGGACATGGGCTATATATTTCAGATCAGGAGGGATGTATAAAGGATCATAAGACTCCACAAAGCTCAACATATATAATTTTTCTACCTTGAATTGTCAGATATCCTGTCTTACAATAATTAAAAAAAAAAACTACCAGCAAGATGCATATATTGCATATATTGAATTTTTTCTTGCTAAGAGTTTTTATCAGCTCTTCTATTTTTTAATAGATTAAAATAAAAGTAATCAATTTTAACTTTTGCCTGTGCCCCACCTAGAAAAAAAACAAGTTGCCTAAAATGATCTCATTATACTAGAATTCTGTACTGTGTCTTAATAGATGTGGAAGTTATTATAATTCTAGGCAAGCCTTGAAAATGGTTTCAGATTTATGGGAGAAGATTTGACTTTTCCAGTACCATTTTCATTAATATTGTGAAGAGAAAATTGGAATTGTAGGCTCCTGGGGTGTTTGTGAATTGAGATTAGCATGTTTTCCCCCACTTCTAACAACAACAACAAAAAGCATTTTTGTATTTCAATACAGCATGAACCAGAACAAACAATCTCCACAAAATGCATGTTTAAATGTCACTGTTGCAGGAAAGAGGCTAGGCAATGATCTAAACAATACAACAGCCACTAATTTTCATTGACACTGAGTTTTTGAGAAGTGATGAACACATTATGTTTCAAATCTCTTTCATGTTCTCTTCCCACCAATTCCACTCGTGACCTGACTTTCTGAAGTTCATTGCTGCAGGTCAGACAGAGACTTGGGAGAGGACATGTGTGAGGCATCTTAGTCCTCACCCAAAGAATTGGAGATTTAGAAAGAACTTGAAATTAATTAGCCTTTACTATTGTATTCAACATATTCCTCTGTTATTTTCAAAGCCACCAAGACAAGTGTTTGAAGGGAAGTGTGGGGGCCACTAGTGAGGATCATTATCTTAACCAGAAATTGAGGTGTTATGTGGGAAGGGATGATAAGCACAGAAAGATCACATGCATGGAGGGGACAGAACACAGACTAGGACAGGTGGCTAACACAAAGAAGAGAAAAAGCAACAGAAGGCAGCTATGCTTGCACTTCAAGGGGTGATCCTATAGCTCTACAACATACACAATGATCACCTCAATTAAAATAAAACACACTAGTAACTAATACAAGTGGTAAGTAGACAACATGAGTTACATAAACACACTATTCACATTCTCAAGAAAAAAGAAAAAAATAAAAGACATCAGACGATCATCCCTTTTGTGACTTTGGTGACGGTGACCATAAATAGTCAGAATAACATACACAGCCCCCCTCATCACTGGGAGAACCCATAGGATCATGGCCTGTTCTACAACTAAACTATATATTGCAAGCTATGCAATTACAGCTTAGCCATTGAAAAGCTGCACACAATTTTCACATGGTCACTATGCTTTTAAGATTTTACTAGGACCTTTGAGCATGTCATGGTGTTTGCTAAAGTACCAGTGTGATCAGTGTTCTATGACCCTTCATGGTCTGCTCACAGCTGCTACTCACATTTGTCTTCTAGTCCTTTCAAAGGAAGTTACAGTCGTCATTTTTCACTGTCCCTCACTCCCCATATGCCAATAAGAGCTCTACCTCCATGCCGCACTACCAGTTGTCCTCCTGTCTGGCTGAATACTACTTGCTCCTTACGGCTTAAGGAAATAGCCTATCTTTTATGAAGTTTTCTTTAAAAATATTTACTCTTCTTGGTCCTCCCTGGTGGCGCAGCGGGTTAAAGCACAGCACTGAGAAGCTAAATCCTCTTCCTCATGAGTTCGATTCCTGCCTGCCCTGGAGGTGACCACATGGCGCGGCAGACCTCTCCTGACCCGCCCACTGCTCCCCTCAGCAGTGTACTTTGACGATCTGCGTGTTCTGTTCTCCACTCTGTCTCTGGTGAGGCCTCTCACCGCCCCTGAGCCTCTGGCCTATACCCCAGTTCTGTATGCACAAATAAATGAATCTTTAAAAAAAAAAAAATTTACTCTTCTCAAGAAATATATAGGGAGCTATAGCAGTATCACAGGGACTGTACTAGATTCTGTGGTAGAGCACATAACCAAAAACACAACTTTATATTTGCCCTCATGGACCTTGAAATAAACCAACGGAAAGAGACATGCAATAAATAATTACACAGTTAAAACAACAACAGAATGTGTGTGATGAAGGGAAATGGTAGGTGAAGGGTAAAACAGTTTTCTGATTTTGACTGGAGAGTTTGTGAGGCTGTGACATTCATGCTAAGACCTAGAAAATTTGTGAAAAATAGTCAGTAAAAGGTAGGCAGAGAATCTTTGAATCAGAAGGGGCACTATATGAAATGACCTTGAGAAAAGGCAGAATATGCTTTCTAAGAACAAAACAAATGAAAAAATGGTTGCAGCACAGTCAATTTAGGGAGTGAGTGAGGAGAAATTTGAAAGTGGACATGAAATTTACAGCAATTAGTCATGGGACAATGCCATACATGAAAAATAATCAGCATAGTTGACTCAAGCGAAGCAAGAGAGAAGTGTTGTTCATAAGTCTAAATAGTTCATACTTCTAAAATAGAAAGATCCTGAATCAATTGAAATTAAAAGAAGATAAACACCCTATGGGAAGAGTAGATTCAGATATTCACAGATAAGTGAGAAATAGAAGACGTGAATGGGAGAACAAATATAGGACACAATTTTCATTTTTATAAGTCAAAATAAAGTAAGAAGGTTGTTATTAACATCTTTGGGGAAAAAGGAAACAAGAGTAATAAATACTCTTTTTAGGAAATATACAGTTTAACTGATAAAATATGTATTCATCAATCATTTTAGGAATTAATATTAATCTATTAAATTGTTAATTGTTAAACTACATCTGGATGATGAGAGGGTGTGAATTCATTATACTATTCTCTCTAATTTAGAATATGTTTCAAATTTATAATATATTTCAAATTTACAGTAGTTAGAAAAGAATACACAAATACTTTAACCAAGAAAACTCAATTTTGGGAATATAGTCTCCAAAAGTAAATACAGCAACATTATTTAAATACAGGTAGTTTGTTACAATATTGTTTGGGATAAGATAAAAAAATGGTAGCATCTTTAAAGTTTAGTACCAAGATGATGGCTGAATAAATCAGGGTACGTCTATAGTCTAGAAGCTTAACTGAGTTAAAAAAATAGGAGTGGGAGGCTGAAATGTGTCCACAACATATTAGGAAAGGAGAAAAGCAAGTTCAATCATATAGTGTGTTTCTAATTTTATAAGGCAAGAAAGATAACAATCCTATGTTTATGTTTATAAGGAAACTGTGAAAGGTATATGGAAGATTCATGCCAAGATGTTATTATTGCTTGATTTACAGAGGTGGGGAAAAAGGCAAAAATAGAATTAAGTAAAAAAATGAATTAAAACATTTCAAAAATATATATCAACTAACAATAATTTAACAGGTATACATAGATGTTTATACTAAGACAGCAATAGATTCCCTCTTAGAATTTAGAGTACATTTGGAAACACATAGCAACATAAATGCAAACAATTTTAAATGTAAAGCATTCTTTCCCACAAAAAGGCACACAAAAATGTGTACTGAGAGATAGCAATGTGGGGGCTTTAGAAAGTCATCAGTAAAGATTTAAGTAGAAAATTCTACTGATGAGACTTAAAAAGAAGGATCCTGGTCTTCTAGAGTCAACCCTAGAAGCCACTGAAGGTTTCTGAGGAAGGAAGATGTAGGGGGCCTAAAGATGACAAATACAAAATCAAGAAAATTTATGGTACTATTTTCAGAAAACCCACCTTTATTCTAATCTTCTTTCTACCATATATTACATTTTATAGTATAGCTATATATTATGAAATTTTACTAAAATGTTTCATTTCTGTTAGACTGTTTTTTTCCCTTCCAAACTAGATGCTAATCCTTTGATCATGTTCTGTAATTCAATTTCCCTTTGAGTTTTATACCAATCCCCTTACACTCCAACATCTAATAACGATTGAACATGTGATTTGCAAAACTTATGTTTTCTAACTAATTGGAGGATATTCTGTAAATACAAAGAAATTTTCAGGAATTAGACTAGAGTGAACATAACTATTACTTGATTACAAAATGTTGAGTAATGGTAAACAAATGGGCAAAACAGCAGTGACATTGAATACTTTTTCTTAAGTTATTTTTATCTTTCTACTTTTGTAAGTCCCATCTCTGATAATATGGTCAGTAAAAGAAATAGATATAATATTTATTTAATTAAACTAGAAATCACTTCTATGCTTAGATGTGCTGGAGTAAACATGCATTAATGCAACTGCATTACTGGACCCACATTTATTTCCTCTGTGTCACTGAGAAATATGCTGCTTAATTCCAATGACTGAGATCATTATGTTACTTAAATACAAGTAACGTAGCAATCTTCAGTCTGATAAATTAGGGTACCTTATTTATATCATCATCTGACCTCCACAACCCTAAGAATTGACAGTTAACTTGGAACACTTTCCACAAGTTCAGCTGAGTAATTGTAGAACTTACTATACTACATTTTACTTCTGCTGCTCTTAGAATAAGAAAATTGAAAGGGGTCTCATCAGTCTAGTCAAACTTTCCATAATTGTCAGGTAGAAGAAAATTCATATAAGCAAAAATCGAGAAAATCAGTTTCACAGTTAAGATGCCTGGAGAATCTGTATGTGTTTCTCATCAAAATGTATTATATTTCAGAAAATGCAAGAAAAGCTCTATTTTGAAATGTAGATGATACTCTCCATTACTGATTTCTATTCAACTAAACTCTTTGATAGTAAAATAACTTCTTTTCCAGGTACTCACTGACTAAAATACTCAGAAATACATATGCCCAGAAATCATCTGTTTTAGATGTATTTCTACTCTTTTACATATAGATAGGTGAGCAATCAATCTTTACACAAAACCATGGAATACATCCTAAGGAATACCCAAGCCTGGAACCAGGAATTTGAGAGAACTTAGTTTACAGGAAGATAAAATGGTACTTGATTATAACCAGAATAGTGAAGGGTGTGTTTGTGTGTACGTGTAACGTGTGTGTGTGTACACATGTACATGAATGTGCATGAGAAAAATTGTGGTGCTCTTCTATGATAGAAGTTGCCTTTCCTTTCCCTTCCATTTAAAGGTAAGTCAGGTATTTTGAGAGCAATACGGAAGACTTCATTAATTATGTTGACTTATCAAGATGCTCTTTCTTAACTTCTTTCAAATATTACATAAGGCAGACTGAATTTCAGATATATTTTCACATTGTTAAATTGTCACCATGTCTACTCTGACCTCTGACTCACTGCAAGGCTTACATTTCATTCTTATTTTTGCTAGCTAACAACTGTTATCTTCATTGGATTATTATTAAGTGGTAGGCTCTGTATTGTACATTTTATACACATTGTCTTCTTTATTCCTTTTATCATCTCTGTGCTGTAGATGTTTTAATATTGTAAGGAAAGTAAACTGAGTTTCCAAGAAGTTAAGTGATAAAAGGCTTCACAACTGCCATTACAATTTTATATTCAATGGGTTTGCTTTTATGGCTACAGAACAATCAGTAATATTTCTGATGTTATATTTTCCTATAGAATATCTAACACTCCATGTCCCTTTCTTACATGGTTGCCCTATTCTTCCCCTTCTGATCATACTCTGCTTTGTTTCTTACTATTTATCTGAATTTGCATCTAATACTCTGAGACACCAGATTCTAGTCCACCTAACTTGCTGAGAGTCCCTTAGCAACTCAAATCCTTGGCTTTTTTTTAATGAAAAACACAGTAGTGATACATTTTTTCTTGTTCAGGGTCACTATGAGGATCAGGTCAGATCAAAGAATAAATGTGAAAGTGCTCTGAGAAAGAGAAAGAGCTATGTGAAACAATGATGGTCCCATTATTTCCTCTGCCTTCTCCATAAAATGTATTGAAACAGTAATTGTCCCAACAACCAGAAATTCTGCAGCACATACAGCACAGCATGGCTTAGTTAGTGTGGTGCTGACCATGAGGACTTTATTTCTGCAGGGGTCACTCTATTCAGGGGCTTCTCTTTCATGAATGGAGACCCTGTGAATTCAGGTGGCCAAAGGACTGTTGACACATTGTTTCAGACATTAATTGTCAGGCTGTATGTTGAGCCTTTTTCTGTTTATTGTGGAACATTCTATCTCAATGGACCAATGCTCTCTGGTTCCTATGACTGGTGTAAATTAAAATGTTCCCTCTTTTAAAATTTTGTATT
Organism: Condylura cristata; assembly: GCF_000260355.1. Taxonomy (NCBI): domain Eukaryota; kingdom Metazoa; phylum Chordata; class Mammalia; order Eulipotyphla; family Talpidae; genus Condylura; species Condylura cristata. The sequence goes on along the minus strand of NW_004567121.1, from coordinate 11,939,322 downwards.
TTATAATTTTAGGTGTCATAAACACAATCATCTAAAACCCTCTTCAGTAATAACTGACAGCACAACTTATTATCTTGGAAATAATAACTTTTGGATTATACTTTAGGGTTTCTTTCTAAAATTGTTAGCTTGACTTTTTTTTTTTTTCTTCCTTTCTTCACAGATCTGGATTGTGGGGTAAATACATGGAGTAGGGTGTTTACTGCAGAGCTGCGTGCTGCGTTCCAGGTGCATGGTGCCTGAACAGCAGCTATTGAAGCACAGGTCATTCCAGGTAATGGGGCAGGTGCAGTTGGGCTGATTTAAAACTGGGTCTACTCACTTCGGGTGATCATCTTTATATTCCTGTCATGCAGCTATTGCTGCCTCAATTTTCTTTTGTTGGGAAAAGTTCACATTCTTTTTGGTGAAAGTGCAATAGCTGAGGTGAAAGATTAGACAGCTTCCCCATTGAGCCCATTAAAGGCAAGCATGTCAAACCTAGAATTGGGAAATAAGGAAGATAGGCCATCTGTCATGGGGGAGAGGGTGTGGGTGGGTGTGTTTGGTTAAGTCACGGTGCCTCAAATGTTCCTAAATTGTCTTAGGAGGAAAGGCAAACAGATTATAAAAGCAAACAGTAAAGTCAATCATTCCTTCTCTCAAAAGCTCTTTGGGACAGAGGCCTGAATTTTTTTTTTTTTTTAATTTTAAATTCCAAAAAATAAGAATGGCCAATGCAATGTGCCCTCTGTTCTCTCCAACAATCTAAATTTATCTAATTGTAGCACTGCTCTTGCCTTACTAGTTTCACAAAGGCTACAGAGAATAGTTTTCTGCTGGCAGAATTCAGAAATATATTTAAAAATTTTTCAGGGATTCTCCCTGGTGGTGCAACGGGTTAAAGCACGCCATTATGAAGTTCTCCAAAGCCACTGCACAAGTTCGATCCCTGGAGGCTCTGGAGCTGACCCACATGGTGCAGCAGACCTCTTCTGTTCCACTCACTTCTCCCCTCAGCAGTGTACTACAGCAATCTGCCTATTCTGCTTCCCACTCTGTCTCTGGTGAATCCTCTCACCCACCACACTTCTGGCCATTACCCTAGTTCTGTGTGAATAAATAAATCTTAAAAAAAATAAGTTTTAAATGCTGAAGTGTCTATAACTAATATTTCCCCTTCTTGATTGGGGAAATAGGTTTATTGCTATTCATGACATGGTTTACTGCTCAGTAGTTACAGAACCACACGAGTAGGGGGTGGAGTCCATAAGACACTGCAGAGTTGCTCCAGGACACCCTTTCCCCTAACAGTACTACTACTGAAAGCTGATCTATACCATCAGTTTCTATGTGGCATACTCAATATTAAGTGTCCTACATGCACCCTCTTTTATCAGCAATGTCATGAGCATTTAACATCATTCATGCCATTTTGCTAAGTCAGTGACTGGCTGAGATATGAATTCAGACACTCTGATTTTGAATGTGTGACCGCTGAAATATAAGATCTTACTGTGCTAAAAGATGAGGTAATATTAGCACTTCTCTTACTAGATTGAAAAAAAAAATAATTGAGGCAAATCAATAAAGTATGGTTTTCTTTCCTATTTTATTTCCAAAGTCAGACTTCTTATAATATGTTTTAGCTGGCTAAGGACAGCAATCCAATCAATAAGTTGGTGACAAGAGAAGAGCCCTGTAAACAACTAATGCCAAGTGTAGCATTTGTTGTTCCTTGAACCGACAAAAAAGGCATACTGGTTCTTCAAGAAGGCTTGTGTGCCCTGGATTGTGGCTTCAGATATGCCAGCTTGGCTGTGATATCATCTGAAGAAATGTAATTAATGAAATACCAAGAAAACTCCACGGGAAACCAATTTCATTATCAAAGCTCAGATTTGACATGAATTACACGAGAACATAATTTTGTTCTACCTGGATTTCATGTCTTCACAAGATTGACTTACCCTGTGTTTTCCTAAACTCATACAAAATTTCTTCCTTGAAGGTTAGTGAATACCATGACATTACATCTCATTTTCTCCTTCCAAAGCTTAAAAGGTGCTTAACACTGAACAGATTTCTCTGTTCTTTAATGTACTATCAACAGCCAGGCACTTTTTACAAATCTTGAAATAAACACTTACAGCAAACTTCTTTATGTGCTAAATTAATTATTAAAAGCGGCCAATCATAGAGTAGTTGAAACACTTAAATAGAGGACTATGCTCAGGGCTCATTAATGTCCTTTAGGAGATCACTCAGTCTGCGAACCTGATTAAGGGCTTACTATGGCTTACTATGAGGCAAGCGATGCAAACTATAGCAGCACTAGTAGCAACAGCTACTCAACTCACCATTGGGTTTATCATAACTATTTACCTTTAGGACAAACCAGGCATTCTGCTAAACACTGTGGACGGTTTCTTTTAATCTCATAAAAACCTTATTTACTTCATTTTATAGAGTAAGAAACTGAGCCACAAAGACACTAAGTAACTTTCCAAGACACTAAGTAACTTTCTAAACTACTTCTGACTCGAAAGCCAGGACACAACTGTTGCTTATCACAATTCTCACAAAAAGCTCTTACACATTTTCTAAGATATAACAATAATCTACTTACTCCATTATAGTCCAAAAACAAATAAATAAACATACAAACAAAAAAAAAACCTCAAAAATTACAGAAAGGTCAAATTTTTTCCCATTAATTAATATCTATGCTCTGAAAACCAAGGAATAAAAACTACCTTTTGGTTTTTTTTTGGTTTACCATTGAGTTATGAACAGGAATGACTTTTGGAGAATGAAAATAGTTGCCTGGAAAGATGGAATCAACTTCTTTGGCCATGGAAGCCTTAAAACTTCCACAGCTTTAAGAAAACTCAGCTGAGCTCCTTCTGTAGTCCTTGTACTCTCCTTTGAGAGCATTTACTTTAGAAAACTTGTAACTCTAAATCCTTTTGATATGTAGATATATTTAAAAGCTCTTGTTACCACCTGGACATTTTTCCTGAAGGATTTGAGAGATAGTCCCTTTAAAATGCAAGCTTCAAAGACAACAGCCCCATTATCTTTCAATCTCCAGTTTCTGTGAGAGGACAGGGAAAAGTCTGAGAGTCCTTTGTGACAAGCTGCTCACAGTGAGGAAGTTCTAGATGAGGTTAGCTTTCCTTTGGGTGAGGCCACATAAATAGGGTCTAGATCCCTCCACTCAAGCTCTTAAAAATTCTCTTTTTTCCCCCCCAGTGAGTTGAGGTCATGTTGTGATCTGGTCTCTTTCTATTATAATAGTCCGCTTTTCTTTTTTAATTAGTAACATTGGCTTATAACATTATTACAGTAGTCTTTAAAGAAATCTTCTTCGCCTGTTAACTCTGTCCAACGTAATTTTTGTTTTGAGATTTCTGCTTTCAGATGAACAGAGGCTTACATATACGTGATGACTAAGAGCTTTTTTCTATTTTTACTATATAGCTTAATTTTTATCTCAGTTTTCTGGAGAATTAAATATAAAAGGTAAAGCACTTCCTCCACCAGCATATTGCAGGTTGAAGTCAGCTAGTCCATCAGCCCGCAACTCCAGCTGGCCTGTCCTGCATGTTATGATTAGCTGGACCCAGGCACTAACTCTTGACTGGTACTCCGGAGACTTGCTGGGTGTTTCCAAAAATGGAACACTAATCACTGCTGTTTTTTCTGGCTGCAGCTCAAAATTACCCATTTTAACAGCAATGTGTTGGCTATTATGAGTTAATTAAACTTGCTTTTGAATAATTACATAATAAATAACCCAAATTTAAATGCAGCACAAATTATCTTCTAATCAGGTTCTAAAAATATGATTTAATAAGTTATATATTCCTTTAAATGATTGTGATTACTTATTTAATGAAAAGATGCACCTTGTTCAATATACATATCGTTACTCTTAATGTGGTTAATGCCATCAGTTCAATAGAAATTTTTTGATCTTTTCTCAAAATAGCACACTGGAAAACCACTCAAAATTGCATGGTAATTGCAGCAAATTCAGCCTAATGAACAGTAATACATGTAAAGGACCTTTTGCCATCAAATTTAAATTTATGGCAGTCATGGAATTATTTAAATGCGCATTTAAAAAATTTGATCCTTATTTGCAAGGTGCCTGAATTATAGAACAATCTTCTGCATTCTACGAGATTAAACATAATTTCTCTGAATCTTCTTAGTTATGGGAATATACCATAGTTTGTAAAATAATGAAATAGAATATCATGTATAAATTGCTAAGAACAATGACGAGCAAAGAATGATCCATCACTAACTACTAGTTATTAATGTGATCTGCCACTATTCATATAGCCTGATCTCTGCTTACCATGATACAATACTTATACTTTTAGTGGCTCTATTGTTAATCTCATCCCCACTGGATCAGCTAATGTTTAAGAGACTGCCAGAGAAATGGGTGATCTCATTTCTCACCTATCCAGATTTTTTTATTATTCAACAGAACATTACTTTTACTAGTCTGGCAAAGGCTTAACTGATTTAAAAGTGGATCAATGGTCTATGAGCTAACTCTGTACACACACTATTAGAAATGTGTGTTATACCTTTATCTCCACAAAAGGGAGAAATGCCATTTCCTCTGCTCCACTTACATGTCCTGGAACAAGTTCTAGTATGCCATGAACTGGAAATTCTAGTGGGGTCAGTGAGGAAGGAGCAAGGTAGACACAGAGAAAGAGGAGGAATGAAGGAGGGTGGAAATGACACGTGTAAAGGCACCTGGAGGAAACTCATGTAGGAGAGTGATGTAGAGACACCTGGAAGAGATATTTGGAAGAAAGAGCTGAGTGAGGCATGTGTAGGCTGTCTTGGTCCTTGGCAGAGAGGAGGTTAGCTGCTGTCTTGATCTTATATAGGATTATGTGGAATATTTTGAATGTTGAAACTTTTTTATCTGTCCCAACTCTCTCTGGGAACTTCCTAATACCTTTCTGTGGTTCTTTGCCTGAAGGCACATTAGACTTGAGGCAAGCTTTCAGGCCTCAGCAGACCCTTCTGTAAATGAGGGCAGATTAGTATCAATCTGGAAGCTCCCCATACCAAAGAAGACTATGTATTAGTTTTATAAATATCAACATAAAAGTACTTTCCAAATTTCTTCAAGGCCTTTGAGAAAAGGTTCTGTTTAGTAGAGCACCTCATGATTAAGATGTACTGATACAATCAAGGGTTATCTTACTACTTATGTGGAGTGCAGTGTGGTCAATTTATTAATGAAAGACTAGAGTTCAAAGACTCTTGTTTTATAAAAAAAAAGTGTACATTTGATACAAAGCATCAGAAAATATGTATATTTATAAAATACAAATAGTAAGAAAAACAACTCCTGGCTTTTGTAAGCAAAACACTGTTCTACAATATGCTTTCTGAACATCATTTCAGTTAATCTAACGACTATATCTCAAGGCTGAGGGAAAGCACAGAAGGTGAAAGCTATTTTGGAAAAAAAGTGTGATGAAAAAGTCATCCACTTGTCACATGTCCAGGCAGCTGTAACCAGGCATTTTAGGCCAATAGTGGCCTGTGACCTAGTTACCAATGGCTCCTTTAGATTTCTACCTGTCGATTTTGAGGAGGGATTCAATTATACCTCCTGAATTGTACAGTCACCCTCCAGTGTTCTAAAACACTGTTTACACCTATGTGAAGCTGTCATCCAGTGCTAACCATGCAGGACAGTGTAGCTGAAATCAAGTGTAATTGAGTTCCATGTGTTTCCACCCAGGGGGTTATTCCTGATCTAGTTTCAACATGTACAGTTCTCATCAGGAAACCTGAATGGTTTCATCAGTTGCCCATCAATTTTCATCCAGGAAAAGTAAAGGCATTATGTAAAAGGGGAAAAAAATAGCTTGAATATTATTTCTTATTTAACTGAATTGGAAAAAAGAAAAACTTCAATTTATACTCCAATTCAGTTTTAATTCTTGCCAAAACCTGAAAAATATGTGATATTTTAATGTCAAAGATGAAGAAACCAGTAGTCATAAAGACATTGAGGTAGACTGAAAAATGTCTTTTTGTGGAATAAAGTTGACAATTGAAGATATGAACACTCTATTTTTGCTCTGGGGGTTAACAGAGCAGTAGGACTCAATGATACCTGATCACTGGTAAAACTGACAATCCATCAAATACACAACTTTTTAAAATGATTAATTTGTGTATGCATATAGGAACTGGAGTACAGGCTAGAGGTGTTGTGGTGAGAGGATTCACTAGAGACAGAGTGGGGAGCAGAATGGGTAGACTAAGTAAAATACACTGCTGAGGGAAGCAGTAGGAGGGTCAGGAGAGGTCTGATGTGGACACCTCCCTGGCCAGGGATCCAACTCATGTAGCAATGGCTGTGCATAGCTCCATAGTGCTGTGCTTTAACCCACTGTGACACTCGGAAGGGCCACACCTTTTTCACTAAGAGTTTTGGGGGGAACCACATGGTAATTCAAATTTATCAAATCTTTCATAAGAGGTATAATTTTTTTGTGTCCTAGAAGATGCCAGCTGATTCTTATTTGTGTCATTAATAGCTTTAGAAAAGCTCCTAAATAAAAGCATAATACATTTTTGGACAATACGCCATTTTTTTTTAAAAAGAGGGGCGGAGTCAGAATGATTAGAGGAACTTCATACATAAAATCTCAGAGACCTTGAAAAACTTTAGTGTGAAATATCCAAAATATCTGAGCAACCCATCTGAAAAAGCAACTAGGCATTTCCCTACAGAAATACCCACTTTCATTTGTTTAAGGGTTAGCTAAACTATATAACAGATACATCCATTTTTAAAAATATTTGAATGAATGTTACTCTCCTGAAAAGTATGTTTTCCAAAATAAGACCAGTTGATTTCTGAAATAATTTCCATGAAGTTATATCTAGCACTAGCCAAAGACTAATAACATCAGCAACTCCAATTTCTGTTCACTTACATTTGTATTAAAGGTTAAAAAAAAAAAGATATTCAAAACATGTATTAAATGTACACATTTAATACACTGATGCCTCAATAAACAAAAACTTACAGGAGGGGTGTATTTATGATGCTATTTTACAGACAGCTGCTACACAGTCATTTCTGCCACTCTAAAGGTTGGCATGAAAAAAAAATAGAGAGAATTGGACATAAAAGTCTACATAGAAAAGATATCTCACTAAGAAAATGCAATATAGAAAGAGAAACCAGTCATGGCCTACCTTTTCAACACACTAACAAGGAGAGGAAGATCCCAGGAAAGGCCTATGACTGGCCACCCCAACTGAAGTAGCAGAAATGAAGTTTAGATCTTAAAAGGAATTGATGGACCAAACGAAGGAGAGATGAGGGAGGAAGAGAGGAGGAGAGAGAGAGAGGAGGTAGTGGAAACTGGAGAGGACAGGGAGTTAGACTAGATTGGGTACAAGAGTCCTGGAGTAGCAGAGGCAGGAGTTGATGTGTCCTGTGCTTTGGATAATGGACTTTGTTACAACAGAAAAGAATTTAATTTTACACACAGGATTGCTACTTCATGGTTGTGTGTGTGTGTGTGTGTGTGTGTGTGTGTGTGTAGGAGATGTCAAGCTATACATTAAAGAATAAATAGCACAGACATAACAGACATAACAGTTTACACATAGTAGAAATAAGATTCTTCACATAGTAATAAGAATGGTAAACAAAATGAGGCAGTTAATTTACCTGCAGTATTACCATTAAGAAGTCCTCATTGTGTTATGATATTTAATAAGCAGGAAAAAAACTTAGATGAATAAAAATGGAACAGGATGTCTAATTCTCCGAGAAATTTTTCATGCCCAGCTCTCCCGCCTTGCATCCTTTCCCCACCCCTGTCCTGTTCATTGGGCCAGTGTCCTAGAGAAGGGGACAGACTGTAAAGCACTGTATAAGGAATAGTTCATGATATCTGTAAACAAGTGCTAGAAGAATAAGTGAGCTCAAGAAGAAAGAAAATGGTAATTTTAAATGCACTTTGAGTTCTTATACTGGATTTACTAAGTACATACAGTGAGGAATCTACATTGAGATGATGGCAGCCTGTTCCTCGACATAAAATAAGGATGCAGGTCAGAGGAAGATGAACAAGTACTGTAATTAGTAAGAATCTATGCTGCTTTCAGCATTTTTACTATAGTGCAAAATATTGAAAAAAAATTGCTCTCAAGAAAACACTAATTGAGAAAACAAAATAAATATAAAGACAAGCACACATACAAACATACACAAACAACTCTGTAACTGAACACCAAGCTTTGTTTTATGAGCATTCCATTCTGGAGAATATCAAGAATGTCTTTTTCTGGTGTAGGAGTATAGAAAAGTTGGGGAAAGAGAAATTTAAGGGAGGGAAAAGACAGAGAGACAAGAATGATGTAATGAAATACAAATGCATATATGTGATCTATGTAAATATATATAATATGCATTTCATGTAACCATAAATTCCTATGTACACTCATGCACTCATGCTTCAAATATATAAGTATACATATATATGTGTTATATATATATGTGTGTGTGTGTGTGTGTGTGTGTATATATATATATATATGTATGTATGTATTATACAAATATAAGCATATACACACACACAAGAATTCCAAGGAAAACAAAGTCATCATCTTGGCAAATGGTCCCAGGAAGGTATCATGAAGTGACCATACCTGTCCAGACAGATAACCAAAAAGGGAATGGCTATAGAAATAAATGAGCAACAAAATGGATTTCACGAATAAAAGGCAATTATGGAAGCTGAGAATTTCAGTTGAAAGTATGGAGGTTTGAAAGAAGATAAGAACACCCAGTCTGGATGTCTCAAGCCCTCTCTTGCTTATATGATTGCTGAGCTTCTGCTCCCCACTAGTACTCAGGAACTGTTCTAGATGCTTAGAGCTAAGTAACTGCAATCCTTGGGAAGAAGGAATATTCAACAGAGATGTAAGAAATGCATCCAGGCCCTCCCTGGTGGTGCAGCGGGTTAAAGCACAGCACTGAGAAGCTAAAGCCACTTCTGCATGAGTTCGATTCCCGCCTGCCCCCGAGGTGAGCACATGGCATGGCAGACCTCTCCTGACCCGCCCACTGCTCCCCTCAGCAGTGTACTTCGTCGATCTGCCTGTTCTGTTCCCCACTCTGTCTCTGGTGAAGCCTCTTGCCACCCCTGAGCCTCTGGCCTGTACCCCAGTTCTGTATGAACAAATAAATAAATCTTAAAAAAAAAAAATGCATCCAGAGCCATTATTTATTCAAACATCTGAATGAGTAGATTGATGCTAAAATGGAGCACATTATTTTATTGTGACACAAAGTTCTGGCATCTGCAGATGTCACGAGCTAGTTGATAGTGGTTAGTCCATATCCAACATATTTATTTTGTTAGTCTAGACAAGAAAATTGTTAAACTTGAAGAAATATTGATTTACAAAGGGAACTGACACAACTTAATCTAATAACTTGGTATTATCAATATCGGCAATCAAACTCAGGCAATGATTTATATCTTTAGGGTCCACAGCCCCCCACTAAATGACAGAGGACTGTACAGAAGCAGTATTAATGTGTTTTTCACAAAGAAGTAGGAGAAATTATACAACTAGAGCTAAAATGCACACATGTGTGACTTTTAAGGAGAGAGATTAAGATTCAAATATTCTTCTATCAAGTGTATCAAGGATTGTTCCTGTTGGTGTTACTACTGCCAAAGTGCTCTCATTAAAAAATCCAGAAATATATTACTGACGATAATTTAGTCAAAGAATGAATGGTGTTTTTGTTGTTGTTGTTGTTGTTATTGTTGAGTAAAAAGGGCAGATAATTTCCCACAATTCACTGTAATTGTTAATGCTTAGAATTGTTCCATAGGTGACTCCATTATAGCTTATGTACAAGAACTATGTGGTACATTAAAGGAATGTGAAAAGGAAGTTGCCAGCCTTGTGTGCTGCACTCTCTGCTTTCTCTACTATACATAAACTTGGTAAAAGGTTGTGTTTTTAAATTCTTTTCAATAAATGGGGGAACTTTTATTCATATATAAAGCAAGAACCCTCCTTTCACAATAAGGAATTGTTTAATAGGGTAGACATCTAGACATAAATACAAGACTCGTGTTTGACAGCATGCAACATGATTTAGAATAAAACAAAGAAAGTAAGAAAAAAGTCGACTAACCTAACCCACCTGAGCTCGGCTCACAGGGGTCAATGTCCTCATCATCACTGGGACACTCTGCTGAGGCCACAAGGATGTCATCTGTGGTCTGTGGGGGAAAAATAAAAACAAAAACAAAAACAGAAAACATTTAGTAGATTAACTTACAAGTCTTGACTATGTTTCCTCAAGCAAGCAAAATACTATTTACCTGACATGTTGAGACCAAAGTGCTATTTTCCTTTCCAGAAATATGGGAATTATATATCCAACTTATTTTAGATTCTGCATGGAAGCATTTGCATATTTGAGAAAACTTGAGTACAGTTTAATTTACTGGAGGATCAACATAGTGGTCTTCAACCTGTAGATATATCTGCTCTTTTGATTGCGAAAGGAGCTGAGACAGTAGCTGACAGAGGCTGAAAGCTACCAGGCAGAAACAGATGACTTGAAGTTTATTACAGGCCTTGAATGCTACAATGTATGCATCAATAGGCTTTATGCAGTACTTGTTCCTAAAAGCAGAGCAGGTTTAACCTGATACTTCTGGGACCAGGTAGAATCTGATGAGTCTCTGAGATATACCTTGTCATTAATAGGAGAGAGATTAAATAGAGAATAACTTTCACTGATGCAAAAAGGGAAACACATATATTTAAAGTAATTCTTTTTATTTGTGTTGAATTTTCACACTTGATTTTCATTTTTGTAATAGATAGCAGGTATATATCTTATGGTCCTTTAACATCATTAAAGCTTCATAATAAATGAAAGACATTCTTTGGGGTATGATTTTTTATAGCAATAGGGAAGAGGTGACAGTTCTCTCTATAACATTCTATTTGCTTCATTGCACTTACAGAAAAAAAAAATAACTATCACTGTAATAAAAAGCAGAGTGTATAAATCCCAGCCATTAGTCACATAATCAACACATTTATAAGCACCAAAGGTTGTTCTTTACTGCTACTTAAGGTAGCAGTAAACTCATTTTGGTGCATGAAAACTGTGTAGGCTTGAGTCGTATTTGGTAACACAGAACTCTGTTTACACTGGCAAAGATTAGGAGATTTATAATTGTTTAGGCAACACTCAGAACCAGAACACTGAAGTCTTTATTTGAAAGTGTAATTAAAGATAAATTTAAAATAGTCCCCACAACAAAGCAACAGCAGACCTATGACTTAGTTCCATTTAAAGGAGGACCCACTATAGTCAGAGATTAAAGTATAAATAAACAAAAGTTAAAATGCTGGTATTGGAAATGGCAAGCTTTTGTGACAAAACTGGATTTAAAAATATTTCAAGTGCGTGGTCTTTTATTACTTAAGAATAAAGAACTGGTCCAGATACTAATACTTCACAATATAACTTTAAGTAAATCCAAGTATTTATGTAGCATGCTTAGACGGGCTCATGTTAATCTGCTCCTACATCCGCTGAGGCTGCTGGGCACTGGTTTCACTCTTTTTGCTGCTGTTATTTTAAAAGAGGATGTTCAGAATGTCAGTTTTCCTGGCACTGTACCTGCTAATGTCAGTGATGAGTACCAGCAGTTGGTGCGATTGTAACACAGGTTTCCTTCATTAAAACAAGCTTTAAAAGGCAAAGCCCATCCTTCTTTTGACATGAACACATGCTGCAGGTTAACATCCAAAGTGACTTGATAATAACAAGTTATTGATCATGAGGTTTTGCAGGTATATTGTTCCAATTGGTGTCGGAAGAGATAATATGCTATTTTTATAGAGCAAATGAGAATCACAAGTGGAAAACTACATTTTCTCAGCCACAGTGGATACTCCTTAAAATTAATTTCAAAATTAGAATAGAGTATCTCATTTGCTTCCAGCAATTTTAATTCTGTGGGTTAAATCAGTAGAGAGCTTTTGTGCTGGTTGTGGTAGGAAAGTGAAGATATAACTGAATCCTTTAATCCAGTGCTTCTCATCAGGCGGTAATGGCCTCCCCCATTCATGGGAAATATTTGGCTATGTCTGAGGACATTTTAGGTGGTCACAATTCAGCTGTTGGGGAGTGTTTACTGGTAACTAATGGGTAAAGACTAGATATCCTATTGACTGTCCTAAAATGCAGAACAGTCTTAATAAAGACCAATTACAATCCCAAATGCTAACGGTATAAAAGTGGAGAAAACCACTATAAAAGTTGAAAAATGTTTTCGTTATCTGACAAAATGGAAAGCTTAGTAGTACCTATTGTTGTAAAGATTACATTAGTATACAAAAAGTTCCTACATCAGGACTGCACTGTAAATGCTTATAAAAATGATATTATCAGCACTATTCTGATTATCACAAATGTAGAACCAATGTAATGTTCTGAACTATATTTTTGAAAAATATAATTTTAGGTGTTAAACTGGGAGTAGTACATGTGAATTATCCAAGTTGTAGGTCTTATGTCAGTAGTAATATTGATACACGGTTAAAATACTTGCATCTTTTATTGCCTAGTTATTTTTTATTAGAAGCCAAATATCAAATATAAATAAGGGCTACTTCATAAAAACAATTCATAGGCTAGAAATGGGTGACTCAGTGAATAATGTTTCAGGCAGACTAAATTATTTAGGGCACACAAAATTTTGTTTTAAAAGGTGACCTATTTCTACACTGAATAGCCTTTTTGGAATAATCCCCCATAGCCAACAGAGAATGATAAAATGTTCTCAGTGTTACCTTTCATGAAATAATAGTACCTAAAATAACAAAAGATGGCAGACACCAAATAATAGCCCCTATAGAGCTCTCAGAGAAAGATCACAATACAAGTACGACCCTATTTTAAAACTTGAGTTTCTGATGTATTTTTCCTGGCATAATGGGTATACTTTTTTATTTTTAACTGAGCATAATTACCATAATGCATAGTGTTAATTTCAGGTAAAAGATAGAGTGATTTGATATTTTTATAGCTTGCAAATGATCACCATACTAAATGCAGTTAACATAAAGTAACTGCAAATAGTTACACATATTTTTTCTTGTAGAATTTGAGATTTTCTCTCTTAGCAACTTTCAAAATGCCAGTTTTTTTAACCAAAGTTGCAATTATATGTCCATGAACTATTTTATAACTGTAGTTTTACCTTTTGACCCCCTTTCACCTGCTCCTGCTCCCCACGCGGGCAACCACTAGCCTGTTCTCTGAATCTGTGGACTTAGATTTCACATGTGAGATCATATGGTGTTTGTCTTTTTCTGCTTTGTTTCTGTAGGCATAATGCTCTCAAAGTCCATGTTTTCAGAAATGGCATGCATTCACTTTTCATATATTTTTCATTTAGAAACTAAAAACCAACAATAAATCTTGTGAAAGAAAGATCTCAAACCAATAAATACCTTGGCCGAAATCATCACTGTATGTAAAAACAGGAAGTGGCACAAGTATTATGGGTGGGGGAAATCAAATTTCATTTTAGAGACTGCAGAATTTTCTAGCCAACGCTGTGCAATTTAGACTTAATTCGCTGTGTTTGGAGCTGCCTCTCTATGACATGCTGTTGAGAGTGGCTGAAAGAAACCCAAATATGTCACATTAATCAATTCTATTCTTTAGTATATTTCCCTGGTGTTTATCACCTTTTTCAAAAATGAGACAACCCGCTGAATGAGACAAAATAGTGATCAAGCAAAAACATGAGCTTTACATCAATGCCCATTTAGGTAAGTGTCCCTAACTGTGCATTTAACCGCTCATGGGGCCACATGCCATGCTGATCCTCCCTAATTCAGAGTGGTCTGAACATTCACATGGCAAAAACCTGTTTTTGTTCAAAATGTCAACTAAAAATATTTAGCTCTCCTGAGCTATGAAGAAAAGAATGGCTCAGATAGAGTTTAAGAAATAAATGTACTTAAACTTAATTCCTCTAGTTCTAGAGATGAACACTGATCTGTTGTAAGGTGGAAAAAATTCTAATTAGGATAGTGTAGGACAGGGGGGATGCTCCTGCAGTATTATAAGAGATCAATTTATTTAATATTCAGGGTTTTTAGGTAGAGGCTGCTTGGCGGGTTAGAAAATAGAGAAAAACTAAACTGCTTTTCCTCACAGAGAGCTTCTGTTGTTCCCCTCTTTAATGAATGAATATGCTGCATATTAATATGCTGTCATTTTTCAAGATCCATCATAATTGTCTATCTATGTGGAACAAAGGATATAGTAAGAGGACAGATAAACTTAGTCTATAATATTACATTGCTGTTAAGAATAGTGTGCCTGGACTTTTTCCTCATGATAAACAATTGTGCTGAAGGCTAACACATTCCCATGCAGATACCTACAAGCAAACTCTACCAGGACAAATCTGCTTTGTGCAACACAATTCAATTGTGCAACATAATGTCCACTGTAAAGTTGATGACCACAAAAAAATCCTTGCTTTATTCCAAAACTACAACTGAAGATTTGTTTCTAAATACAGTAGTGGTCTACCCGAGTACGAAAAAACCAAATGCAATGTAAAAACATACCCTATCTGAAGCAAAGGTGCTCATCTGCATAATCTGTTTAGCCTAGTCAATAACTGCTGTGACAGACATTTATACTAAAGGTATCAAGATGGGTTGAGCACGTGCTTGCTGTGATATGCTTGGATAACTGTGGACAATTGTTATTACTGAGACTTTCATCTACGTGAATCTGCTCTGAAGGAGACAGAATTCATGTCTAGATTAAAGAACTGAATATGATAGTCTCTCTAGAAAAGATTTATTGTTAGGTGTGTTTCTCTGAAAAGATTTAAAAAAAAAACTGACAGAATTCAGAATTGTTATTACAAATTCCAGAGATAGGCCCAGTACATTGCTCTGATAACTTACAGGGAAACAATTGTATAGGAGGTTGGGAAAATTGTAAATCTCACCAGAGGAAAAAATGGAGAGAAGTAACCTAACTGGAATGCATATATACAACTTCCAAACAGTGTCAATTCTATAAAATCAATCTATGAAGAAATACATTAGATTAGTAATTTTAATCAACAACCCTATTAAAGATGCAAAAAGCCTTTAGAGACTCTGCATTGATACTATGATAGTTTTCTATTGTTTCAATCACACTTTTATTTTTATTTGCTGACAGTTTCTCTGAGTAGTAGATGCCATATAAAGATGACTATCATATGGCTCACTAATCTAATAAACAAAAACAAAAATAATCAACTGAGATTCAGTAGATGGATTTTAGGTCAAGGACATGAATAAATAGAAAACAAGATCAATTAGTTAGAAATAAATATGAAGCATCTTATCTATGCATAATGTTGCTAACGGGCATGAAAATGGTTACTACCTAGGAGGAATAAATTGTAATTTCCACCTGCAAATAACTACTGTGCCCATTCTATTCTAAAGTAGAGGAACAAGTCAGACATTAATGCAAATAACAACAATCAATTCAACTAAAATAACTTATTTTTCTTAAGAAAGTAACAATGCTACTATACCTAGTAGTTCATTAAATATTCACCAATAGCATGCTTATATGGAATGCAGGTGGGCGTACTATTATTCTGAATGTTATAGTTAAGTGCCTGTTCAAAAAAATACCCATTTGTACATTCACTCACCCAATTTGAATGTTTGAAGATCAGTATTCATGAATATTTAGGGCAAAGCTTAAATATCCCTGAAAACAGCCAGCTTTCACATTTCTTTACTGTTTTTTTTTTCACAATTGATGCCTTAGGCTATTACAAAAAATGACCATAAATCTGCTCTCTGCTTGGGAAAAAGACAGCCCTTGAAAGCCCTTCAATTTTCTTCAAAATTTTCTGGGCTGTTTAAAATGTATGCAATGGTTTCAGAACAGTGAAAGTGGGTTGAATAGAAAAACTCCATCATCCTAAAGAGTTCACAATGGCTTATTCATTCTAACATCAATTTTTATCAGCATTTGATACTGGACATCCTAACAGACAAGACACAATTGGAAAAACAGGGTTGTAGAAATAGAGCCATGAAAAAATGACTTTAAAAGAAACTAAAGAGAAAGAACTATATTCCTGCTTAATAGTAATGGAAATGAATGAACTTTGTTTTAACGAAGTTATGCAAAAGAGAAACTGATGTCAGGAAATTTGAAATTATGTATTTAAAAAGGCAATACATCTTTTCCATTATTTAAGTTACTTTATGTTGTTGTTTCCATTTTTAACCAAGGCAATGTAGGAGAGCTGTCCAAAACAAAAAATCAAAATGAAGTCTGAATTTTCAGGAAGTCATTGGAATACATCTATTCTGCATTATGGTAATGTAAAACCTCAAAGAAAAGGCAGTGGAGTGGAGGTGTGAGAGGGAAACTTAGACTACACAAGTGATCAAATGTGTTTCCTGTTTGTTCTCCTTTTGTACAAAGCACTTTCTGAAATACATGTGGCTCTTTCTAAATTAAATACTGACAGATGTTTACAATGCAAATCCAGGTTTCTAGCAGTTTCAATATGAATCTCTAGTCCCACCTATTGTGACTGAATGGATTAATTAGTCACACAGGTTGAACTGAAAATCCTTAGTGGTAATGAGGCCAAAACATTTTATAATTCTAAAACGCCAATCAGTGATGGATAGTCTCAAGTAAAATGCCTCCAAATTACATGCTTTCGTTGTTGGCATCTAACACATAAGGGAATTAAATCATGTATTAGTCAAGTAGTTATATGTCTTCTGGTACTAAGCCTGTCCTTAGTGTAAACTCTTCATTTTACAAATCATAAAACCTAAGTGAGAAAACAAAATGTTTTGGAATGACCACAATTATGAGAATACTGTGTTATCCAGGAAACTGACTGTTTCTTATCACAAGTGACATCTACTTGTTCATTCATTTACCCTTTCATCCATCCACTCATTTAACTACCCACTACTTGCCCATCTCTCCATCCATTCAAACCACGCCATCTTGCTCTCTAAACAAGCTGGTGTTATTCATAAAGATAAATGATGAAATAAATTCAAAGCAGGTTAAAAGATTATGAGAATACTATATTTTTGAAAAGTGACTCCTAAATTGTCATGAATGAAATGCCTAACCATATGGGGGGGGGGGTGAGTAAGACACAGCTTCATACAGCAGTATACTAGGTGATGTGTAAAAGGAAACAAAGGAAGGCTGGAGTGTCATTTTTAAATGTAGTTATAAAAATTCAATAACTATAAATATACAGGTATTTTTTGAAATGAATAAACTCAGAAAGTTCTTTATTTGCTTGTAATAATCTTTTAAAAATAATTTTTAAAGAATTTAAACATCTTGCCTCATCTCTGCATATATATGCATAATTATTGGAAACAGAAAGAAAATGTAAATTATTGAATTTTCTATTACCTATTTCTCCCCTCCCCTCTTGACTTAGAATATTATAGTTCATACTGGCTAAAACTTAACTCAATGAATTCTTTCCTCATTAACCTACTGAAAAAAAATCTTTCCAACTTTTAAAGTCTTTCTTATTAACTACTGTTTTCACAACATAAGTGCTAATGAGATATTTATCTTTGTCTCTCTCACACAACAATCATCATTAGCATTTTGTCAAATTATCTCTTATTACATATTGGGGAACAAAATAAATGGATGTGACTATTTGTTAGTGATACCAGTTGTTTCTGCAAATATAACCTTAGATGTACATTCACTGATGAGGGCAGTCTCATTTACATGATAATGCTAAAATTGAAAGTTCCATATTAAAGGTATAGAAAATCCACAGATAACCAGCCATTAAGAACATTTATTTGCTCCTGTCTAGTAACATAACCAATGTCCCACTGATAGAACTTTCACCTGGGAAAAGAGAACTTGTGTCCCACACAAGTCTTGGAGTATGGGACAGGAAGAAATAGGGATATGGTTGGTACAGATAATGAATTAGTTGACAGAAAGTTTATTTGTGATCAGTAATCTGAGTAAATGCATGGTTCTATACTTAGTTTCTCCAAATATGCCAATGCCCAAGCAGCACCACCATGAGTAACTGTTAGCTAAGAGACCACCATGTGATGCTGCTGATATAGTAAGAAGAGCCAATCTTAGTTGTTTATAGCTAACCTAGGACTCAAAGCTTCATATCTGAAGGCTTCATTCATGCTGCATCCCTTGGTACATTAATACTTATTGGAAACATTGCACTGTTGAACAACTTCAGTTTAATTTGCAATATATTGATCATTAATTAAAAAAAAAAATGCATCCTAGTCCAGAAGTCAAGTCTCAATCTGGCTCTCAGAAGGCTCTTACATTGATTTCTGAGTTCCCAATGAAAACCTGTTATATATGTGAATATACACACTATCTACAAACATATATACTATATATGTGAAGATATATATATATATATATATATATATATATATAATCATTTGTATATGTTAACCATAACTTCTCCATCTCACACAAATGTGACGATCACATTTGGTATATGTAGGGATAATTTGGAAATATGAAAGCTTCCAGAACATAGCATGGAATTAAGTTATTGTTACAACTAACAAGGAGCTATTTTTATTTCTCACATGATAATAGAAGGAGCAATTCTGGGGAACAGTGTTAAAAGGGTAGTCATTTATCTACTTAATAGAATAAATTTCATGTTCTTACCCTAAAATCCTCTTTCTCTCAAGAGGTCCCTCACTGAAATGCTGCTACTTTGGGTTGTTCCCTTTTATAACAGGATAGGGTCATTTCAGAATTGTTTATTTAGAGCACTTGTGTGAATCTTGCTGCCAATCTACAAGATAGGCAGTGTCTGGCCCTGCGATTTACTCTTCTGACCATATTTCCTGGGGAATCACTGCACAGACACAGGGACATTAGAGTTCTTTTAAAATTCTCTTCCTATTCACTTTCCTGGGACTTAGAAGATTGTAGAAACCTGCTTTATTTTATCACCACATCCACAGTTTACTGATGACTCATGCCCTATTTCATCTACAATGTCAAAATGAACAGATAAACAGGAAAAACAGGTTATTGTCTCCTTTAATACTGGTAATGAAAAGAGAGAGAGAGGAAAAGAAGTGGGAGGAAGGGGAGGACACTGCAGGACAAAACGATCCTCTTGTAGTGGTTGTATCTGTATTATGACATGAAATTGCCTACGGCTATGTGTCTTCTAAGTAAGTTAATGATAGACTAATTAACTCAACATGCTAAGCAATATTTTCTCTGTACATTAGGATAGTGAAATAATTTGCTCTTCTAAATAATATTCAAATCTAAAAGTTAGAAAAGTGCTTAGGGATAGTTATCTTTTTTTCATGTTTTCTCTGGAATAATTTAAGTCTACATTTTCTCCCCAGAATATTTATCAAAGAAGTTTGAGAGCATTGATTTAAGATGTTATCACCATTGACCCTGAGTTTCTCACAATGTGTGTGTATATGTTTATACACATATGTAACAAATGTATATATTATATGTATAATTTCATCACTTATACTTCAATAAAATGGAAAAAAATCCCATTACAATTGTGGCTTATCTTCTTTAAGTACTTGCAATCTAAGTAAAAACATTTGTTCAGAATAATTATGATTGTGAAAATGGAGTTAATATAGTTAAGAACAAAGAATCTTAAAAATCAAAGAAATATTACATATGACACTAGAATTTGGTAGAATCATTCAAATAGTCATATGATTGATGATCATCTTGCTAAGCTTACTACATTTAGCTGTATGTTTGTCACAACTGCTCATTTATAACAGCTCATTAAGTCTCAAAAAGAGTGAACAAGTATAGACAATTTTCCATGACTATACTGCTAAAATGAAGGATGAAAATTGTAACAAAAATTACACTTTTTCATAGGTTTAATCTGCTTTTTAACAAATCTATAAGTGACAATGAAACTTTGTAACAGGTTATACATTATACCTCATGGCTGAAAATTTATGGTAGAGAAATAGCAAAAAGTGACATCATCTTTAACTGAAGAGAGAGAATGACTGGAAATTAGAAGGAAGAAGAGACTAAAAATGCCTTGCAATAAAGTTGGTCTGCTTACTTTCATGAAGTATTCCTACCCCTTGAGAAAACAGAAAAATATAGCCTATTTTATTGAAAGGACTAGAAAAAATTAGCGGACAATCACTGTGGGATTTTTGCCCTGTGTAGTATCACCCCAATTCTTGTCTCTCATGAACTCTACTGTGAAAGTCTTACATTATGAGTACTTTAATTTGATTAAAGAGGAAACTGTGTGTTTATAATGCTTTCCTTCAAAATGTAACTGGAAGTTTTATTGTTCTCCTGAAATAATATATGTGAAGTTGAGAGTTAGTAGTACACAGTTATCAACTTCAAACCAAAAAACAAGTTCAGGACAAAATGAATTCATAAAATGTGTATTGATTAATTATACTGCCATGGACTTCCTCATCATTACTGCATTTGTTCATTCACAATCATGTACAACTAGAACTAAAATATATATGTTTTGCAGACCCATTTATCTTGATTTTGAAAGTGTTATCTTTTTATGACAATTTTTAGTTCAATTTTGTAATCATTTACACTGCACACTCAACATATCACCTGTGCCTGATACAGTATACTAATGACACTGAAAAAATATACACTTCATGAATCAGAAAATTACCTTATTACACATGACAAATAAAATTACAAAGCCAATTACAAGCCAATTATGTTTCAATAAAGCTGGAAACAAAAGAACAGCTCACACTTTTATAATAATCTTTCTAAATGCAGGAGATTGTCAGAACCAGGGCTGATCAATACTTGATACTTGGTTGGAAATGGTTTCAATTTCAAAAGCAAGAAGAAACATATTCATGTTAACTCCTCTGGAAAATGTGACCACTACCCTCAGCATTTATTTCCCAGCAACTGATATATTTCATTTTCACAACTAAGAAATGATGCTGATACTTATTATCCTTTTTCCTTTTGCTTTCATTATCTGTCTCTTACTATTTTTATTTGTGGTATTCCAAACTCCACTTATCGCAGAAGGAAAGAGGAGATCACAGAGCAAGAAGGAAAAGCTTAGAGAGCGAGTGACAAGTGATTTGATTCCAGTCAATACATGCTACCACTTCGGGCTCACCTGCACATTAGGAAGCTGAATTTATATACATTTTGTGCTACCTGAATTATTATATAACTTCACAAATCAGAGAAATCTGAAAATCTATTATTGTGAAGAGATTTTGTAATATAAGATATAATCTTTTTGCTCCCATAAAACATCTCCTGGTACAAGCACAAGAATGGTTCAACATCAGAAAATCAAGTAATGTAATCCATCACATCAATCAATAGAAGATTAAAAACCACATAATCATATCAATAGATGCAGAGAAGGCTTTCGACAAAATTCAACACCCATTTATGTTTGAGGCCCTTGAAATCCTCGGAATAGAAGGAACATACCTCAACATGATAAAAGCCATATATGATAAACCCACAGCCAATATTATCCTCAA
>NW_004567121.1:11858518-11915751 GCF_000260355.1 Condylura cristata | reverse complement strand
ACCAGAGACATTTTGTGGGGGTGGAGTGGGGAATGGGATCAAAAACGGGGGGGTGGGGAGGGAAATGCACGGGATTATGGTGATGGCACACGGGTGGCTTGGTGATGGGAAACCTGCGGGGATTACAATTGAGATGGAAAAAAATGTACAAAATGATGTAAAAATAAACTGTTATACATTAAAAAAAAAAAAAATCTCCTGGTACAGGGAAGGTGGTCTACGTATAGCTGTTGACTTGATCTGACATATGATGAGTCCTGACACCTGATTTCTAATCCTCTAATCTACATTAGTAAGTTGTCCATATTTCATTCAGGTAATCTGCCACACATTTTTGGATTTGGGAAAACTCAGAGTTTTTAATAGTTCTTAAAGATGATCTTAAGAGAGGTGGCTTGTGACTGGTGAAGTTGAGAAAATGTTAAGTATGCAAAATATAAGTATGTCTTGAACTCGATGGAAACTTCAGTCACCTGTGTGACAAATGATGACCTTTTATGAGTAGGAAGCGGCCCTTTGACCAGTGAGCCTTGAAGAAGCACAGGTGTTAGAGCCAGATGGGTTGAAATCCTAGCCCTGCCACTTATCAGTTGTGCGACTTTGGACAAGAAAATAAAGTCATTTATACCCACTTTTCAGTATTATTATGAGGATCAAATTATCCAGGGCTAGATGGACACACTGTCTGGAGCAGTGTCTGGCACTTAGATGTTACTGAGAGTATTGTGTAGACAATTTGTTCTGCATACATTTTAATATTAAGCTCCCTGCAATCTGGAAGGAAATGTGTATCCTTAAAAGTAGACTCCTGTGTTCTTTAGACACTAATATTCCCTTTACAAAGTAGGTGCAATTTCCTGACTTAAATTCACTTGGTCATGTTTAAACAACATCTAAATAAGGAACATGATGACATGAGAGCATTTAACAAAACACCTTTAAAAACATCACATCATCAATTTATCTAGACGTCAAGGAACTTCTCTTCTAGCTGAATGCTGTAAGTTAACATTTTATCAACTCAGTGTTTATCAAAACTCATCAAAGGGTTTTTATTTCAGAGTTTGGGGACTCAGTTATTTTTTCCAGTTCCTTTACAGCAAAAAGAGGGATCCCTAAATTAGCAAGGTGAAATTACAGTTATGAAATCATTGCATCACTCTGTGTTGGACTCAGGTGTGGATTCTGATCTTTTGGCCCTCCTTCCAGTTCACATCCTATTCTTCTTTGCTCCCAGTGTCAAGTTTAGATATGAGAAAGGCGAGAAGTTTAAAAAAAGCAGAAAGAAATAATTTACTGTTTTCCCAAGTTTCTCAACATGATCTGCCTTTTCTAATTCTCTACAGTTTAATAAAAATTTTAAACAAAGCCTGTGAGATATCTCAGGGAGCAGCCTGCCCATGTCACCTGGAGCTGACACATAAGACTGCACTCAATAATCCACTCAAACCCACTACACTACACATACGGGTAAGGACACGCATGCAGATGCTGGGAGAGAATGCTGCCAACTGTCTTCTACTAAGGTAGCTGAACTCTTTCCACTAGGTATTCGAATGTTTTATTTAGTTTAATGATCCATGCCAGGAATCACTATTCAGACACTTATTGCCATGAACATTGTTGTGATAAGAAAGATCACATGGGGCACACTTCCATTGCTTAATGATTAACTATCTCCTCTCTTGGGTAGCTTTTCTCTCTACAGCCTCACATCAGTACCACTCAGTACTGACAGTGACCTCACTGCTGTCATGGCTGGGACTAAGTTGTGCCTTTTCCTTCTTTCCACAGCTCTGTCATTTCTGCTATCTTCCCTTCATGCTTCTCAGGAGGACTCTCATTGATTATGGGCAAGAAATAAAACCTCTATTCACAAAATAGTCATTTTGTTAACTTTTGAATCACTGAGTGTAGCCTTGTATGCAGAAAGTTTAGAAAACAGATTTCTTAGGGTTCAGTTTATTGTTATGATTGCCAGTCCCTGCACACAGTATTTTCAAAGGTACCAAAGAGGACAGGAGCACTGCCCTGTTCATAGGTCCCCAACACATGCCTTTCCTGTTTTAGTTGATACCTGCTCTTACTAGTTTTTCACTCTTGTCTATTACTGTCAGGCATTAGACCACCTTTCCCCTTCAAATTTGCTCCATCAGATCTGCTTTGAACTGGAAATTCAGATGAGATTTTCTATGTTGAGAAAAAAAAAATGATTCTAAGGGAAAAAAAAGGTTTAAGAGGCAGCAAATTAGAAAGTCCAGCTGCTTTAGATCACTGTTGAGGCTCATGACTTAACATGTACTTGACCTATTCATTTTCTCAATATGCACTGCTCTTTAGGAAGGTAGAATACTTATTTGTAAGCACCCCACCCAGTAATACTTTTACTGTATTAATTCTCAAATAAGATTTAGTTCATTAACTCCATGAAACTCTCTGTGCTCAGGGAAAGTTGCTCCCAAATATGCCAAAGTGACATATTGATTATTCTGAATTAAAATTACTTAAGAAATAGTACTTTGACTCTATCTCTGAGTTCCATAAAAGTGGGAAATAAATCTCCCATATGAAGTTACTCTCTCTGTCAGACTTCCCTGGAAGGAAGAAAACATCATTATCATCATAAAGAACACAGGGTTTGTTTAGTCTGTGTAAATAAGTTCTCTTTAGCTCATAAAATTAGTGTTCAACCTAACCAAATAAATTTTTTTGTGCTGTCAGTCCTTCAAAAATTCACTGTTTCTTTTTCTAAAAGATATAAAAGCAAAGTGCTCTGGCCCTTTTTTGAAACTTTTCTGTGATGTCCTTGTGTATACAAATTGAGTTTTTCTTTCTTCTTTTGATCTGTTCTCTATTTACAGGTCTGGCTCAATTAAAAACTGAGAAGGGGCCCTCCCTGGTGGCGTAGTGGGTTAAAGCACAGCACTGAGAATCTAAAGCAACTTCTGCATGAGTTCGATTTCCGCCTGCCCCTGAGGTGACCACATGGTGTGGCAGACCTCTCCTGACCCGCCCACTGCTCCCCTCAGCAGTGTACTTCGTCGATCTGCCTGTTCTGTTCCCCACTCTTTCTCTGGTGAAGCCTCTCACCGCCCCTGAACCTCTGGCCTGTACCCCAGTTCTGTATGCACAAATAAATCTTTAAAAAAAAACCTGAGAAGGGAATCTTTAAAAAAAAAAAAAAACTGAGAAGGGTAGAGAAAAGATTTTTTCCTATAATACCATGTTGGAGCTAGACTCAAAATACCTCAATCTCTATTTCCACAATCTAGTCAAATAGAGATCAAGTCTCCTTTGGTTCCACTGTTTGTTGGGACAATACGGCAACAGAATGTGCAAGGTGGATACCTTATTGTCTTTGACCACCTTGGGTCTTAAATACTGGGAGGTACATTGACTTATTCTTATATAATGAACCTGTCCCTACTGTGGAGGAGTCCAGTTATATTTCTCCAGAGTGAGTGATCCACTTAGAGAGAAAGAGATTTTTTCAAAGCAGTTTCGTTCTCATTTCTTAGGATTAGTGCTTCCCTGGACAAAATGAGGAGTACTATGACTATTTATGGAATCTTGAAACACTACCCCAGTGATGGGTGCCATATGAGTCAGATGTGAGTTTTAACCTGAAGCTGATAGAACTTGGGTGATTTATTTAACTTCTAATTTGTTAAATGTGAAGAATGCAGTGTTGTTGTAGGAACTAAGTAAATCATGATTGATGAAGTGCTAAACATTGTTCTTGTAGCATAATAAACACTAAATTAATGTTAGCTATTCTAGCCTTCATTATTACTATACAAGACATATACACATGTTACCTCTAGCCTGCCAGGAGGAAGAATGTTTGCCATTAAATTGGGCAAAGCCCAATTTCCTAGTAACCACAGTAGGTAGACCTCCTCATTTGTCCTTGCATAGAATGAAGGAGGAGGAGGAGAAAAGCCAAATATTGCACAAAGAATGCAAATGTACTTTCCTCTTAAATGTTCTATTTTGCTTTTCAACTTTTAAGCGCCACTTTATTTCAAAACATACTTTCAACCATTCCAAAGCATTTTCAAGTTGGAAAGCCTTCTTTTTTGTTTCACAATAAGCTAACTGCAGGTGCAAACTCAAGGGAGACAGACCTTGGAAATTTTAAATATGTTGCCATGGCAATGGTTTGCAAGAATGTGTACAAATTTCATCTTAGTGCTCAAGCATTCAACTGAGTTCATATACGGAGGTTTAAATCACTAGATACACAATGTTTGTCAGTCACTGTGTCTTCAAAGGTTTGAAAATAATTGTCTCTGTTGCTTATAGCAACCAGAAACCACACAGTTCTATCTATCTATCTATCTATCTATCTATCTATCTATCTATCTATCTATCTATCTATCTATCTATCTATCTATCTTTTATTTATTTCTACAACTGTGGAGTTCTAATCATTTATTATCTGCTCTTAGCTGGCCAATTTCACCAATGTCTGCTCCTAAGGAAGATATACACATCAATTCAGTAGTAATAATTTTTACCACTGTTGCAAATAGACTTACATTCCTGATATCAAAGAGATATCAAAGTCTTCTACTGAATTTTGCATTAATTTCTGCATAAAAATGAGTATATCTTTTTAAAAAGCATTATATTTATTTAGGTAGGCTCTATTAAAGCAAAATTTCCAATCTAATAATTTTGGGGGGATTTTTATAAAAGGGCACAATTCTATGATGCGGGAAAGACTATTAAAATGCATAATTCTTGTCATTAAATCCCCTCCTTCCAAAAAAGCAACATCACCACCACCATGAACAATAAAAAGATATATAAAAGACATCATTTTATTTCACTTGAGCCATCAGTATCTCAATTGTTCTTAAATGGTTCAGTTGATGCTTCTAAATTTTCAAACCTGCACAATAGACTCATGATTCATTGGCAATAAAAGCAGTGATTCTTGACAAAAGCATTTTCTCCCATAAATGGAATCCAAAGAACACTAAAATTGGAAAGTTTTAAAGCTATTTGCTATAAAAAATAATTTATAACAATTTCTCTCCAAATTACAAGGCTTTTTACATCTAAAATTAGCATTATGCAAATTAAGTCAATATTTTAAAAGCATTCATTCACAAGCAAAAAAAAAAAACACACACACACACATACACACAAAATATATTTAAGAGTGTATAGGCTTCAGTTTTACTAAGCTTCTGCTGCAAATGATCCATCATGATACAAAGTGCCCTACATAAAATGAAGCCACATGGGACCTCACTATTGCCTGAATATGGTTACTGACAAAACCATGAACAAAAGTGCTACTAGAGACAAGGAAGGCCTGGCAGCAGAATTTACTTTGCTGCTTAAATTTTCCAGCTTCCAACACTCTCTCTCTCTCTCTCTCTCTTTCTACCACCACACTTGATTTACTGGCTTGTTGATGTACTTTAGTATGCAGAAGTACTCCCTTCCCCCTCCCCATCTAAAAAGCCTACAGCAATGCTGGATTAAACAAATGAGGACACAATAATTAGCTATGCAAACTGTCAAGTGGATCTAAAAAGAAAAACAACCCAGGAAAAATAACAATCAGCAGTTTCAAGCCCTAACATGAATCTACACTGAGTTCCCATTTATTTTAAACAAAAATAGATTAGGTCTTTTGAAAAATGGTTGCTGCAATTTCTATGGAAATAGGGCAAATCAGCTAATGGGTCTTTTACATCTGTAATTTCTCTGATGCTGATATAGTAGAAAAATCTTTAGCCTCACACTCTTTCAAATACTGTCTGGAATACTCTTCTGTAACTAAATAAATTCCTAAAGGTGAGTGGCCATGAAATGGTACCAAGGCGAATATGGAACAGGTGAATGAGTCAGACCCTATAAAGGGACTCTCCAGCTCCCCAACACCCTCCAAGTTACCTCAACAGTTTTATAAGAGATAACTTAAAAGCATTAAAGACAAACTAGGGTAGGAAAGAATAAAGTATCTGGTGTGTCTATATGTGATTAGGAGGCAATAGGCAGATAAATCTTTGGGTAGAGAGTCAATTACATAATTTGTAGTTAGATATCTGACTCCTTTACATTCACAGCAGACTTCTCTAACAACAATGCTGAATTCCTGGACATGAATTACCTCTATCATATGCTTGATAATCTTGAAATACTATCCTAAGGCTCCTATTTTGATAGTTTATGTTCGCAAATATATTACATAGCTAGTAATGAAATACAGATTATTGCAAAAAATTTTGTTTGCTACACTTCTCCTTATCTTTAAATTTGTGGATGTCAGGATTTAGGGAAGGCTGTCCCAAGATGTGGCAAAGTGGAATTTTGAATATTTTGAATTAATCTTTTTTCCGAAACAGCTGATGAATTAATTTTGTTCCCTGTCTCCTAAAATCAGCAAATAAGTCTTCTATTAACAATACAATAAACACAACAAAACAGAAAATTATAACCAGAGATCTTAAAGGGGAGGATAGAGAAGGATGGGAAGGAGGGAGAAATGTGGGGGACTGTGGTGATGATGGGTGAGCTAAGTGGGGGAGAAGTAAACATTGTTTTAAAATGAAAAAAAAAAAAAAAAAGAAAAAAAAGGTCCTCCCCCCACCTCAGAAGGGAAGGAGTTATCTCAGCACCACTGACAAGGGTTTCAGGACCTGTTTTTCCTGTGTAGTAAGCTCTGCTAAATTCTGGACTAAATTGATCTAAAGTTTCTTTTACTGTCAGTTACTCTCAAATTTATTGTCTCTGTCTAAATGTAGATAAGCATGTCACTTTTTTCATATCATGGTCCCATATTCAAATAACATCTCATATACATGAAATCAAATGGGTCTTTTGTTCCCCCTTTTAAACTGCCTTGTGTCAATAATAATTACAAAAGGATTAAGAGGGGTGGGGGGGGTCTCCTGTATATGATACAAAATACTGTCTGCTTTTTAAATTGAGAATGTTAGGTAGGATGCATAAAACTGGACTGGGGTGGGGAATATGTCCTGAGAGTTCATTAGAAATTCAATTATTATCTAACCCCTGATCTGGGAAAAGTCACCCCCCATCCCATTATTGTTAATTCAGATATATAACCATTTAGGTCACCTTAAAATGCAACAGTAAGATATAACACAAAAGTGTCTGTCTTGTGATAATAGTATCCTGGTTATGGTGGTCCTTTTATGAAGCTACATTATGTGATGAAACTGCATAAAACGACACACATAAATGAAGCTATATACTACTGTTGAGATTTGAATATTTTTTATGATTTATAAAATCAATATTCTGATTTTTATATTGGCTATAGTTATACAAAATACTAATATAAGGGAAGGATGAGGAGAGGGAACAGCAGATCTCCCTTTATTTTGATCTTCTGTGAATCTGTGATTATTGCAAAATTAAAAAAAAAAAGTAACTATATAATACTTGCATATATAAATTAATATAATATCCTTGAATTTTCTGAAATATCACATTTTTAGTCAAATGTGATAGTTTCAGCCTTTAAGTTATTAGTGGTTTCAAAATACTCAGAATCTTAAATGATTAGTGGTTTTAAGGTACTTAGAACAGTGACTCTTTCACCATCAAAGTGAGTAAATCTGAAGGACTGACACCAAGAACTAAAACAACAACGAATTATTTGCATGTCCTTAATATAAAGAGACAATGGAAACAAAATAAAATCAACAGTGAAAAAGGAAGCGTAAGGAACTTGCTAAAAACTAAACTTTCAATATCTTAAGGACACTAGAGTGTCAGCCCAATTGTTTACTTCTACGCTGAGTAATCTTACTTTTAACTCCTAAAATCCTGCAGAATCCTATTATGTGCTCAATATATTGCTTCTCAATGTCACTGAATCTAGTGGATTCTCTTGACCTCTATGAAATCTAAAAATAATGGCTAGTGACTTAGTGATTTTGATTCTTAAGTGCACAAATGGGACAAAAAAGCTGATGTCACTAGCAGACTGCTTGTGGAGGCAAAGTAGAAAAAACAGGCAAAGCAAATAGTAATGAGCAGAAGGGAAAAGAAAAAGGTTGTTCCACCTGTCTTTTGATAGTGACAGGGTGTCTTCAGTCCATTTTGCAAATGAGACCCATGATAGAGGCATCTCAGACTGTGAAAGTGGGATAAATGTCTTGCCTAGTGAGATGTCTTGGCTTCAAAATTCTAAAAAGGGCTTAAGAGAAAGAGGCATTAAAATAATAAGGTAATCCATCAAACCAGCTCAGCTTTAGGACTAGTAACTAAACATGTTTTTCGTCAAAGTTGGTTTTATCCTTTTCTTGAAGGAGACACCTACTTGCCTTAAACACTAACCCTTTAACACAGAACAGAAAGTTCCTTATAAAGAATTTTTTTTTTTGTTCTTAAACAACTTTCACTAAACAATAGATTATAAAACAAATAGAGGCCCAGTTTTGTAGTCATTTTATTAAACTGGTCAAAGAATGGTGAGTTATCTGATGAAATTCCCACAGAGCTCATGCATCATTTCCCCAGAATTAAAGTCTAACTCTTTTTGATGATTAAAAACACAAAATAGTAAGATGAATGATCCCCAATTAAACGATAAAACATGTAATGGGTGATTACCCAAGAAAGACACTTAGGGTGGTGAGCTGGTTACATGGTCCAGAGTCATTGTGACAGACCTTCATGCGGCCTAATGAAAGAGCTGCAGGGATGTGGGGTGACCACGCTTCAGAACACCTTCCACTTCTTTGCTCTCACTCTGCCACAGTGCCACACTACTTAAACTTTGTAGGGTTTAGGGAATATTTTAAAGCCAAGTGTTTCAAGCTATGTTTTGGAAGTCATCATTTTAAAAGACTACATTAAAAGCAAAGTTCCCCCTGCTCATAGGAATTTGTACTTTAAAAAGTACTGGTTTCTCAAGGAATTCACAAAATGCTGGCCTTGGAATAACAGTCTGCATTTAGATGCTGACAACAAATAGAAAAAAAAAAAAAAAAAAAACAAAAACTAAAAATGGAATCACCCTATCTTTTCTTTCATTAAGAATTTGAAATTATAGAAGTCGAAGTTCTAATTTCATTCTTTGTGTCTATGAATAGTCCTTAAAGATTTCCAATTTCGACAGACAACTGTAAGTCGTATTAGCTTTTATGTATAAAGTGTGAACATCCATTAAAATAATTTCCTATGCATCCAGGCCCTCCCTGGTGGCGCAGTGGGTTAAAGCACAGCACTGAGAAGCTAAAGCCACTTCCGCATGAGTTCGATTCCCGCCTGCCCCGGAGATGACCACATGGCACAGCAGACCTCTCCTGACCCATCCGCTGCTCCCCTCAGCAGTGTACTTCGTCCATCTGCCTGTTCTGCTCCCCACTCTGTCTCTGGTGAAGCCTCTCACCGCCCCTGAGCCTCTGGCCTGTACCCCAGTTCTGTATGAATAAATCTTAAAATAATAATAATAATAATTTCCTATGCATCCAACATTTGTTGCCAATATAGACTCATTTCCTCCTTCACATTTATAGGATTAAAAAAATCCTGTTCTTTGAGGATTTCATTTGACATTAACTTTTTAAATAAATCTTTTATTAGTGATGGGAACTATTCTCAGACTGTTGATTGATTATATCACTAATGTCCTTTCTACTTCAATTAGAAGTCACAGTGTACTTTATTTCTTAGTGAAGAATCAGACTGACTTGAGGATGAAGATCTTTTAATCCACAATATGCAGCTCTTTATAAAATATTTATTGATATAAAACCTAAAAATACATATGGTAGGCACTGCATTCACATGGGTAATGATTTAGCAGATTCAGACTGTGATCTTAGACCACAGGGTTCTTATTAGGAGTACCAAAGTGGGAATCAAGAGTTTCTTGACACATGGTAATAAATATTTTCACTTACAATGAATAATTTAGCTCTTTTGGCATTCATTGTATGAAAAATATATTTGAAATAATTTGAAGGTCTCTTAGCAAAGGTGTAGGTTTTGAAATACATTAAGAATACGCAGTATGGGGTCCCTTAACTTCGTGTTCACAGAATTTTGCCTGTGTGTGTGATGCAAATGAGTGCATTTGTCAAGATGATCTTGAAATGAAAAGACACTTTTTAGTCTATGGTTTCTCTTATTGTGGTTTTCTAGGATTCCAAATTTGATAATTTGCTGAAATCTACCACTGTTGCCCTGAAAATGTGAATGGACTTCAGTAATCATTATGAAAACGGTGCTTTTCCTCTCTAATTAATACTAGACACCACTGGAATTCTTCACACATTGGCTCCAATATAAAAATTCCTTAAGAAATTCCCACCTGCAAATTCATTTCAAAATTCAGGAGAAATGATGATCTAACATAATGAAAATCAATCTATATTTAAATAACACATTTTCTTTAAAGGGAATTTATACTTATTCACACTCTAAAATCATAATGTATTACTACTGCCAGCCCCTCACCTTAAAAATGAGGAAATCAAGTACCAGAAAATCAAGTCATTGGTCTTCATCATACCAGGAACAGTAACTTTTTCCAAACAGTGTCTTCACAAATACCATTTAAGAGAAAATCTTTCAACTTAGATAAATTCCAAAAAATATCCTGCTGGCTTTGAAACAGACTGGATTGGAGGTAAATTGGTAAGAGGGCTGAAGTTTACAAAAGTGTCCAGGACTGGGAATGATAAATTCCTAAGGCAACAGGTTGGGGAAAAGTGAGCCTGAGACCAACTTCAGCAGAAAATCAACATTTAATGGGTGGGAAGTAAAAAACAGGTATAAAGAAATATGACTGCATTTCTGTTCACTGTCTTTCTTCCTACAATAGTTGATGGAATTTTTGTAATGGAAATTCTGGGTACCCAATGAAGAACATTTTCTAAGGTGAAAATGAAACCAAGTGACGTTGAAATTTTCCAAAAGTAGCCTGACTTACTCAGTAACATCTAAGACACACAATTCTAAGAACAAAACACTTTCCTAAGGACATATCAAATGTCAGTTTGCATTGACAAATTCACAATGATTAATTAAATAAGGTGTACCATTAGGATAAACTAGATGAAGAGTGGCCTCTATAATATTTTGGAATAATTCTATTTATGATTATTCCAATTCAAATATTTATTTAAAATTTAAGTGAAGCATACAGTGCTGATCAAATTCTATATTCCACAAGCTGAAAAACTGGAATTTATAAAGTAATTTTCTTTTTAAAAAAGACACATTAAGGAATAAAATATAAACACCACAGCCATAAAGAAGCAATCTTACATTTCCCCATTTAGCAATATATATCATATTTATTTGAATGACACATCATTGGGAAATGTACTTTCAAATAAACCAAGCATACATGTCTCTCCTTCCATCTCTGCACATTAATTTCTCCTCTCTCTTTCAAATTTACTAGAAAGACTTGATACTTTATTTAAGGAATTGTTAATTAAGGAAAGACTGGTTAAAGTAAGTATTGATTTTCATATTGCATCAGTAGCCTTCTTTTAAAATGACACCATCTACAACTGAAATCTCACGACTATATGAAAAACTAGAAAGCCAAGAACCTAGGATATCACTGTTACATGGCTGTCTTTTCATAGTGATCTAAGAATACTATCTCTAGTTCGAGATTTTAAAAAATAGTCAGGAATTATTTATAACTGGAAGTAATACAGTAGGAAATAATAATATTGGTAACTGTTTCAGAAGATAGTTCATACTTAGGTAACTAATAATAGATGATACATGAGGCTATACTTATAACTATGTAATTCCAAAATAAGGAGTCAAAATCTTGCCTTAGAATAAAATAGTAGTGCCTTAAAGACTTAAGTGGCCTTAGCATATACTTTACTATATGTAATATTTATTACATGTAATGTATATTTTTGCATATATAATACATTTTATTTTTTATCAAAAGCAAATTGATTTCACTGGTTGATAGATGGGGCACTTTTTTTTTGTATCAGAGTACTAAAGGAACTGAACCTTCAAGAGATTCAAATATCAGCTGTCAATTAAATGTAAATGAGAAATCACAAAGTAAAATTATTATTTTCAAGTAAACAAATAATAAATTTAAGAGAAGAGTTAAGGATATACAAATATGTATAAAACAGAACTTGTCATTTTAGTTGGCTGAATTTCATGCACAGTTTGTTTATATTTAGTAAACTTGACATCTGGTGCAAATGTTATTTGAGTTTATAAATGAAAGGTAAAGCAGCAGAGAAAAAAAAAGTTTGTTAAAGGATAAATGGGATTTTAAATACAAAATGGAATAATAAAACGTATCACCATTTCTAAATAAAGTGAAATGTCCACAAATGCTGTTTTCCTGTGCTATTTTGCTAGTGCCACTGGAAATAAGAACATACCTTTTGAGAAGGTGAAATCTTGTTTCAAGTGAGTTACTGTATGAATGAGCTAAGTGCAAGTTTAATTCTCAAGTCCTTGACTACATGTTGTTTTTTTCCCTCTCCCCATTTGAATACCACAAAGTACAAGCAAAGAGGACTTTTCCCATCAATTAGCATTCTGCTTATTGCATCCATCATATAGTTAATTGATTGCACTTGTAGTTTATAAATGTACCCAGATGCTGTGGGATGAGCACATTTCATAAATTAAAGGAGCATATGGAAGGCACACAGACAGTAACATTTCATCATAACTACCCAAAACATCCTTTATAGGCAATGCTACATCACTAATTACTCTGTAAATATGTAAGCATTTCTCTGGTTAATGTCTTGGTGAGAAATTTGTGGAGCAGCTCAGCTCAAATTCTATTGTAACCAGTCATTTAATTATCACTTCAGGGCTCTTCTAGTTTCATTCCGCTTGGCCCATAGGAGAATATGGCTCTTAGCCTGTTAGGCAACCTTGACTGTGCAAAGTCAATGAAAATATATTCTTTATCATTAGGTCATCTTGCTTAATGAACATTAGTCAGTCCTGCAAGCTATAAATATATATATGTACAAAGTGCTGGCTGCAGACTTCATTTCTTTCTAAAAACATTACTGTGGATTTGCCAAATGAGAAGCACTTTGCTGCTGAGTGGATACTTACATTCACTTCTAAGAATGCTGAATGTTGGAAAAGGACTGAAAAAGCTGTAAGAAATGGACTTAAAAGTAAAACAAGACAAAACAAAACAAAACAAAAACTAACCTCCTTTATAGGTCACAACTTCATCTTAAGCTAAGGTTCAAAGAGTAAGTCATGGGATACAGGAAACACTGAAAGACCTCCTTCAGAAAGAGGAAATTCCATACACAAGGTCCTCTGTCCAATGTTTAAGTAGACTGTGGGTACCCTAAGGACCAAAGTGTGTGATTTCAAATTTTTTAATTTTATGGGGTTTTGGTACAGTTTGGTCACACAATTTGGTGAAAACTAGTAGTGTAAATTGTAATTGGGCTCACCTCGAATTTTGGAAGAATTGTTAAAATCATAGAATTCAAAGGTAAACTGATTTTCATCCTATACCATTCTTGTGATCTTTCTGGTCAAAGTTTTATATTCAGTTTTCAGTGTTCTTGGGTGACAGAAGATTTGATGGAGGATGCAAAGATTAATTTTATTTCAGAATTTGAACTGTACATCTGTCAAATACCCAGTTTTAGGATAAACTCAACAATGCTGAAATCAAACATTTAAGAGTTATTCTAGAAATGAACAGGTACTTTTACATTAGCTATAAAATGAGAGTAGATGAGTCAGTATGGGCTTCTAGTATTTTCATAACCGAAAGCTTACTTAGGGTAAAACTCAATAAACCCTATAGTTGACTTGTATCATTTAAAGTTTAGTAAGTAGGCTTAGTAGTAACTGCATGTTTATATTTAGATATAACAACTCAAAAGATAACACAGCTTAATTTTAAGTTGCTCCTACCTTTCATGAACATAGCCCAGAAAAAAAGATTACAACCAACAAACAAGGCAGTATATCATTCATAATATGTTAAAGTGACTTCTGTCTATGGAATTTCTTCCCCAATCTATGGAGTATGGGCTACCTAATTTAACAAAAAATAGTTGCCATACCAGAAATCACATTTTGATTCACAATTAAAGAAACAATCAGAAGTCTGTTTGAAAGGAAAGGCCAGGCTCCCTTCACTAGTAAACTCACTTTTCCCCTCCTCCCTTGTCTTCTGACACACCATCCCTTCTGTCCTCCATCTGCTCCTCCCCCACCTATTGTCACCACACATTGCCAAGCATGCCAACCCCATCTGGCCATACTCTTGCTTCTACTTGCTCTAATCCCCATGGGCCTAGGAGATATTTGATTGCCAAGGCATTTTCCTTCTTCATGAGAATAAGGTCTAGCTAGCAGAGTATCAATAACTCCCCAAAGAATACACATGAAAATACACATGATCGTTCAGATACACACAAACTGCCGCCCTCACCTAAAATCAAGAAATATCCTAAGTTCTTTCACCTCATCTGCATTTAAAATAAAGTGAAATATTGCTATCTCTGAAACAATCAAAATGTATATCTCATAAATGCACTTTCATTAATTTCAGACATACATTTTTTACAGTAAGCAAAATTAATTAGTATAAATAAAAGTTACTCAAATCTTACCATCACAAAATATATCTATTAATAGTTCATCAGGATTAAACATTGATCACTAGTACATTTTCTGTTGTTCAAGACATACACTTAATTCCGACATCCCACCTTTATAAATTCTCAACGAAAATCCCACTCTGCCGCAAAAGCATGCATGGTCAGAAGCTAAGCATATTTAGGAAAAATAATCACCAAGTCATTAACAAGAATAAAGCAGTCTGGCAAGTATTGAAAGCAGCGTTTATTCATGCTTTTACTTGAATCAACTTAATACATAAAGATGTACATACACACACACACACACACACACACACCATTTTTGGTTGTTTTTGCCATAAGCATGCTAAAACATCTCTGAAGCTCACAGAAAGCAGCAAACAAAACTAGAAGCAACCATGCTCAGGGTTTAAGGATATTTCAAAATTTAAACAACCTTTTTACATTTCATATCCAGCGTGCATAAATTTGACATGCAAATCTCCAAGAAATATTTTAAAGCTTAAAATTAGTTTATCCAAAAGAGTTTATTCTTATTTTCAGTATTATTGTTTTTAGGTTTCTGGTATCTTAAACCCTGCATGCTGCAGTTCTGAGCTGTGCTGAGCACCGGCTGTGATAGAAGAAGCTACCTGCGAGTTTTCACAGTGCCATCTCATATCCATGTCTGTCTGGCTACCCTGCGTGCTTAGAGCTTTTTTCTTAATTCTTAATGGAAATCCTAGGAAATTTAGTCCATCCTCTGAAATCAATAGTGGTGACAGGAGAGCTCCCTGACTCAGTGGGAGATCAAGATGATAAATTGCCTGCGCATCAGCCTGGCCTATCAGTGCCCTGCACACAGATGGGAGAGAAAAGACACAGAAAAGCCTCTATCAGTCACGTGTCACCCAGAAGCCAATGGCTGACGCGCTACTGCAGGAAGGGCTGCTGCAGTTCCGTCTGCAGTTGACGAGGCTGTTGGTACACAGCCCAGCCCGCGCCCAGCTCAAAAAGTCTAAGCAGTCGCAGCTGTTGAATTTGCTCTCCAGCAGGGACTGCATCTGGCAACCGACATCCCTCTAACCCCCTGACCAAATAAAGTCCTATGTCCACATGCAGGGAATTTTCTCTACATAATTTCCTAATCCAGTGTGATCCTCAGGCAGAAAAGACAACTTTTGTTTGCATAGTTCCAGGCAACCCTTTAATTCTTCTGTGCTTCCCTGCCGATGATTATCATGCTTTCACCTAATATTAAATCAGAAGCCTTAAACCATGCAATTAGCATGCAACCCTCCTAACAGAATAGCCTCAAAGCTTTATAATTGTAATTATGATTTTATTTCCAAGTTAATGAATGACTGTTTTTGAATGTCTCATTTATAATGAGTATTTTTATGGGATGATTTTGTAAAGACAATTATGCAGCATTAAGAAGTGCATTATTACACTCTTTTGCCAATTAGAACTGTTCCTCTTTAAAGACGATTTAAGTCTCTATAAATGTGCCATTTTATCAATCATGTAAAATGAAAGCGAGCAAGCACCAAAGGGTGCAAATACTATTACCCAAAGCTTGAAGACTAACTCTGTTATCCAGTGATAGAAACTTGAGATTATTTGTTGTCTTTTATCTGGTTTTTAAAATAAATCTTGGTAAGCTGTGTGAAACAACATATGAATATATAGACCCAAATACACCTGCTTTCAGTGGCCATTGTATAGTAACAACAGACCGCAGTTCTTCATTGAAACTGAGATGATTCTATCTAGTCTAACAGTGAAGTTTACAAGTGAAGAAATATGCTATGTTTCAAATTTTAAGCTCAAATGAAACATTGAAAAATATTTGGGAGTGTCATTTAGTTCAGAAAAAGTACTTTTTTTTTCATCACTCAGGGGCCATTCATTTTTCAAAGATTAATTCTAATTCCTTACAAAAGGACACAAAGATATTCCTTACAAAATGTGTGAGAGCAAACACTAGTGGGTGTGTCATCATATGTAAACTGCAACTAATGGTCCCTCCCTGGTTGACTAAAGCACAACACTATGAAGCTATCTGCAGCCACTTCAACATGAATCTCATACCTCACCAGGGAGGTGACCACATGGTGTGGCAAACCTCTCCTGACAACCCCCACCCCCAACCCGCTGCTCCCCTCAGCAGTGTACTTCATCAGTGGGCCTGCTCTGCTCCCCACTCTGTCTCTGGTGAAGCCTCTCACCCCCTGCACCTCTGGCCTGTGCCAAAGTTTTTATATGTGTAAATAACTTAATCTTTTTTAAAAAAATTGCCACTAAGCTTAGAGTGCTAAAATTCCAGAGCTCATTTTATTTGGACCACTATTTTTTAAAACATTCCTGAAAAATTGAACTGGTCAAGTTTTGTGCAGATTACTTTCCTTTTTTTTCTTTGACTCATCATTGCTTATCAGTAAATAAATTATCAAGTTCTTAAAATATGTATTATTTTCTGTCCTGTTTGACTTAATTTTCAATAACATAATCTTACAAATTAAATTATTATTATTTAAAATAAAATAATAAGTTTTAAAGTACTTTTCATCAAAAAGAAAACACTGGTAATAAAAAGCACATCAAACCTGTTCAAGCCCACATTGTAAGACTGAAAAATGAGAAACCATCTCAGTAGTCAACAGTGGACAGAGCCAATTAATTATAGTACAGTCTTACAGTTGAAATGCTTTGCAGACATACCTTGTGTATTTTCAAAAATTATTTTTATTTGTTTATGCATGCAAGAACGGGGGTGTATGTAGACCAGCGATGTAAGGGGTGAGATGATTCACCAGAGATAGTGTATGGAACACTACAGGTGAATCCACCGAAATATACTGCTGAGGGGAACAGCTACGAGAAAAGAGAGGTCTGCTGTGCCATGTGGGTCAGCTCCCTGGCTGGGGATGAAACTCAGGCTGCAGTGGTTGATAACTTGATAGCCTTGATACTTTAACCCCTGCACCATGAGTGAAGCTCCTGCAGCTGTACTACATAATGTGGTAGATCCTATATGCCCATACGAAGAGCTCTCTAAGAGATGTTTTCATTTCAACAAAAATCAAATTAGATATTTTTAATTGCTTAAAGATTATATACACACCATACACATATATACACATATAGAACTGCATATATGGAGGACTGAGACATTGTTTTCTTACGTAGCACTTTATACATTTTTTCATAGAGTCAACCTATTATTTTTCTGATACAAAATTAGTTAACTAAATTTATGTAGCCTATATTCTTTTAGGTTTAGACAAACAAACATGACTGGTAGATGCTTTGGCAAAAGTTGAGGGGAGATAGAGGGAAAGGTGGCCTGTTTTTTTAAATGCTAGTAAGACTAGTAGGTGTAGGTGCTCTTACCCAAATGATTTAGCATTTCTATTTGAGGACATCCAATCCCAGATTGAATTCTAGTTCTCTTATCTCAATGTATATAAAGACACAAGCTTATCACTGTTAAGAATTAATACAATTCTACAATTTTAGGTGACTGAGTCACCTAAAATATCCGATTCTTAGAAGTAGGAATGTGAAGAACTGAGAATTAAATGGCTTACTTTAACCCAATTTTGGGCAAATTAACCCCTTCAAACCTCAGTTTTCATAGCTGGATTCAATCAGTAAGAAGTGACAGTTAAACAAGAACCTTAATTTAGGGTATCATTTACCGCTGCTTTAAAGTCAAGATAGTTGTCATGATTTTACCAACAATGTAAGGTTAAAGACAAAGCAAAATCCACTTTCTCATTTTACTTGTCTAGCACAAGCTTATTTTAGCCCCAAACCAGAATTTGCTTTATGGATTATTTCATTGTTGTTTTTCAGACCCTAGAACTTTAAGATATAGAAACTTAAAAAAAAAAAAAAAAAGTGAACTGGTTAGTTTAGTCAGACCTATAAACCTATACACACACATATAGTTTTAATTTTATACATTAGTTTTTTTTTTTTAAGGAAACAGGAGATATCGTATTAACAGATTAAACTTTATTCATTCATTTATTTTATTTTTTAAAGATTTACTTATTTATGCATACAGAACTGGGGTATAGGCCAGAGGTGCAGGGGTGGTGAGAGGATTACCAGAGACCAAGCAGGGAGCAGAGCAGGCAGATCAACAAAGTACACTGCTGAGGG
Source organism: Condylura cristata (assembly GCF_000260355.1). NCBI lineage: Eukaryota > Metazoa > Chordata > Mammalia > Eulipotyphla > Talpidae > Condylura > Condylura cristata. The sequence continues at coordinate 11,897,005 of NW_004567121.1, read as the reverse complement.
GAGCAGTGGGTGGGTCAGGAGAGGTCTGCTATGCCATGGGCACCTCTCAGGGCCGGGGATTGAACTCGCACTGAAGAAGCTGCAGCTGGTTTACAGTGCTGCATCTTTACCAGTTGCACCATCAGGGAGGGCCCTACAACATTAATTTGAAAGTAATAGTTTATGGGAGTGAATTTACCCCTGGGGAATACTTCTCAGTATCTAGTTGCTATAACTCAGGAGCTGGTACTGGCATCCAATGGGAAGTGGCGGGGATGCTACTACAATACACAGGAAGGTCCTGCAAAAAGAGACTATCTAATCCTAAATGTCAATAGTCCTGAGATTAATAAGCCATGTTTCAAACACTAGGTTTTTACCTTACTTGCAAGAAGATTTTTAAAATGTTTCGTATTCTGAGGTAGGTGTTGTAATATGGCAAGGAAGTAAGTCTAGAAATAGAAGAATAAGAAGAAAGACCAAAAGCAATGGATCACTCCAAAGGTGAGATAAGGAAGTAAATAACAATGGAAGGGTAGGAGGAAATCATAATTATTTACCAGAGTAAGACACACAGGGAGGGTGGGGGAAGGCTGATATCAAAAAAAAGACAAGAAATGACTCATCCCCCACTGATGGTGGATTAAGTAGTGAAAGCTTTTGCTATCCAAGAGAATATGAACCTTCAAAAATACTACACCTTTTCATTGGATATGAATTTTACAGGGGAAAGTGTTGAGTCTTCTTCTATCTGAGGAAGGAGAGTAAGAGTTGAAAATTCTTTTAAAATGCAAGTTCTCCTGCTGTATTTGCTTCACAGTCATAATGAATGGAAAGGAAGATGCATGGATGACTTTTAAAAGACATATGTCTGGAAGTAGCTCCAGTGGTGAGAGAATATGATACAGGGAAATGTTCTGCACCATTTTCAGTTTTTTTTTTTGAGAGAACAGAAAAAGAGGTATGGTGGAAACCCACAGTGGGTTATCCTAAGTTTACATTTTGAATCATTTCTGCTTTTTCTCCCCTGTAATGGCAATCCTAGTTTGAAGTTATAAAGTACCACTAAACTCCCACTAACCACTAATCTATTATTTGTAAATATAGGTTGAATACAGGAAGAGAATTATCTTTAAATATGTAAGGTCTCACATATTCTAAAACTAATTTTTTCTGTTTTTTTTAAATAATTACTCTTCTACAAACAAAAACTTAATGAAAAGCATACACACAAGAACCCCACTGCCTATTCAGTGATACTGTACTCTAAATATTTGTTATACAACTTAAAAGTAAGATATTGAGAGTTAAAGGCATTAAATAATATCTGTATCTCTGAAGTTAGCAACTTAAAAGTCTGACTATACTTTAAATGTTCTTTCTAAATCAGTACTATCTAGCCTTTTATAGTTGTTATGAAAGTTTCCTATGCATACAAACCAAGATAAAATATTTTAATATCCATATTTCTGCATACTTTCTCTCTTTGATTTACATGGACCTCAAAAGTCTGCATCATAAACAAGTATCCCATCTCCATACTTTAATAACCTCAGGACGATCACAGAGTTTCAAATTAGAATTCTTTTTTCAAATTAGAATTCTTTTCCAGAAAATTCCATGCCATAGTTCTTCTAGTGAATGGAAATGAGGACCGCCTTTTTAAAGGGATAAAGTGAATAATGTTAGTAGTGTTCACTAAGAGAGGAAATGAACAGAGAGCAGTGCCATAGTAAAGAAGAAAACTACTGGTGCTTTGGAGTTAGCCAGTCAGGATAGTCTCCCAAATTGGATTTCATGACACAAAGCGTATTTTTGGTGAATATATTTATTGAGCAAGAAAAACTAATGTGCATGGAAAAAATGTGCAAATAGCATTTAAAATAAGAGGATGACCCTATTATAGTCACAGATAGATACAATATTTGGCTAAATCAATCCATAACACATTGCTGCAATCAGAAAATATAAATGTTAAAAAAGAAAGGAATCATAAATGTACAGATATTCAGGAAGGATCCTTTCATATATGCTAAAAATTCATTTCACGAAAGGACATTTTATCAGGATGGCTTTCTAGAATTCCACAGATAGGTAAGCTTTTCCTTATGAAATCAGAATCCACTGAAATCACATAAAAGCCTCCCCAATTGGTTAAAATAATAAATCCACCCAGAGTCTATTTCAGATACAGCAATGACTTATGAAGATGACTTGAGAGTGAACTGATCAAAAATCTTGTGCTGCTATTTTCTTCTCAACTGACTTCCTGGTTGGCCTGTGTGAAATCAAAAGGTAGTAATGCTGGAAAATACTCTTTTCAGACTAATCTCTTTAGGGTTTATTTGCCAATCTCTTAATTCGTTTTTTGAATTTCTGAGCTTTCTGGCACAGTTTATATTGCTTTTATTTCCACTGAAAGATGACTGATTGTTCACTTTGATGCAAATTCAAGACCTTAAGTAAAAGACAAAGAACTGATTATCTTGGGGTGTTTTGAGTAGGACACAGACTCAGTGACAAAATATTTTTGGTAGATGAGGGATGAAAGCATTTACCAAAAGAAATGATAGCCTACCATCAGTCAGTGGAGGAAGAACGGGAAGGGAGGGAGGATAAAAAGTACAAAAAAATACACAAATTCTTAAATGTAGCTGAAGCACATCAACAGACTATGCTAGACACCTTTACTTTTCACTGAGTACAGCTCATTAGACATAGTGTGAGGTCTTTCACTCCCTGCTCCCCTGTTGCTCTATAAAGGATCACACAATGGTATTTTAAGCAAGTATGACTTAAAGAGGTGCCCAGGAAGCTATACAAGACTCTAAATCTTGTGCATGCACATAACTACATACAGAGTCCACATTTTTACTTCTTAGGAGTGATGTTTTTCTCTAAAAAATTGTGAAGCCTGAGGTGGGACAGAATATAACATCAACAGAAAATTAATGAACAGAAGTTCTCAACTGATTACTCATGTTATATATAAGGTTCTATGAGAAAACTATCAGGCCAATAAATTGATTTCACAGACTCAATATTTTACAGCAATTATTTTCTATATTGAAGGTGCCTAGAAATTAGAGTGTCTGTTAAAAATGTAATTTTTTGGGACCCTCCCTGGTGGTGCAGAGGGTTAAAGCACAGCACTAAGAAGCAAATGCCACTCAGCATGAGTTCGATTCTGCCCCAGAGGTGATCCACATGGTAATGCAGACCTCTCCTTACCCACCTGCTGCTCCCCTCAGCAGTGTACTTGGTCAATTGGCCTGTTCTGCTCCCCACTCTGTCTCTGTTGAATCCTCTCACGGCCCCTGCACCTCTGGTGTCTACCCCAGTTCTGTATGCACAAATAAATATTTTAGTAAGTGCAATTTTTGGCCCCACCCTGATCTACTTAATACTATTGCCTAGGGATGATGGGGAAAACCTGATTATGTGGCATGTGCTTCTGGTGATTCTGTGGCTGGTTATTGTGGACTTTAAGAAACACTCTCTATGCATCCCTGTGCTGCCTCAACCTCCCACCCAGGGATGCCAGCCTCCAGCATGTTGAATTCTCTAAAGCACGATGCCTTTCATTTTGGGTAGTAGAAAATTGAAGAACCTGGGGAGAAGAATGGGATGGAGAGATGGAAAATATTTCCTGGAATAGGCTGCATTCTAGGTAGGTCTTGAGGGATGGTAACCACTTTGAGGGCTAATTATTTTAGCAAAGACATGCAGGTATAGAAGTTATTTTCTTTAAAATTTGAAACATTTATTACATAAATGATAAAGTCATCTCTTTAAACAGAGGATCTAGCAATGCTGGCACATATATAATCAATGATTAGTCATTGAATTACTAAATAATTTACACTATAAAATCCTTATTCTTAATTCTATCACCTTTACAAAACATTAAGTTACTGATGTTATTCTTTTGATTTTCATTTTGGGTCTTTTCTATTTCTTATTTGTTTGCATAGGACTCAGTATAATAATAATAATAATAAAGTAATAGTAAAAACACAGTTTTACTCTGTTTTATATTTTAATATGAGGCATCTATACTTGTTATCTTCATTGAGGATTCTAGTAGTATCATTTTAACAGTGATAGAACAGTAAAGTAGTACACAAATTTATAGAAATATTTGGTATTTTTCCTGGTTACTGGATCCATTACTACCTAAAATCTCTACTATTATAAATAAAAGTTCTCTTCTCAAAAAAAATTTTTTTTTGTTAAGATAAATTCTTATATGTGGGATTACTGGTTCTAAAGACAGAATGTTTTTATGCTTTTGAAACAAGCTGCCAAAGTATTTTTCAAGACTTGTTCTAATTGTCACATAGTCTCCAGTATGCTATGTTCTATTACATCTTCACTGGTGTGAACATTTTTTTTTTCCCCTTTCTCTCTGAAGATTCCCTTTCCCATTAAACAATATTCTGGTAGACTCCTACACATTGTTTTGTACCAAGCTCAAATGTTACTCTTTCCTGAAGCTTTCTGGAAGTCCACAGGCAGAGTTTTTTTTTTTGTTTGTTCTCAAGTTTTTTTGTTTTTGTTTTTGTTTTTTGTAATAGCACCATTTTGTAGCACTAATCAATTCAATTATTTGTTGTAGTTGTTTATATATTTCTTTTCTTCCTCCCTGGGTTACTAGCAATGCAAGTAACTTCTATCCGCAACACTACTGGAACCTCAGCCTCTACCACAAAGCATGGGCTTTAGGAGTCAACAAATGCTTGTTAAGTAAGTGAGGAGTTAATGAAAGAACAAAAGAATGAATGAATGTGACACCCAAGCCCACTTATAACTCTATCTCTGACTGATATTTCTTTTCTTCAAACAACTCTATTATAGGTTTCATAGTACTATGTTAGCTTTGTAATACTTATATTTTTATATTTTGATGTTTTTCAAAGTGCATATTTTTACTGATCAACTTTGGGCTTTGTTATAATTCTGTGACATGCTATGAATAGTTTAGATAAGGATTTTGGGTAACTATAGTCAGAAAACATTTCTGCTATAAAATATAACACCTTTTATGAATGAAATGTTTGGACTAGTGAATAGGATTAAAATCCACCTAAGGAGACAAAACACCCACAAGGTCCCATTGTAGAGAGGATAAAAGTATGAAATAACAACTGATAATGAATCAATTGATAACATATAATTAGCAATAATTCTTACATTTCAATTTACACATTTGAACACATTTCAACATATGTTCTTTTGCTTTATTCTTACCATACCTGAAATACAAACAAAGCAATTATATAGTAGAAATTTGAAATGTAACAAATCTAAAGCACATAAATATGACTAGTAAATGGAAAAACCAGGGTAAGCACTCATATATCTGAGTCATATTTTAGCCCTAACTGTTGTTAAAAAAAAAAAAAATGGAGAAAATAAACTTTTAAACAGTATAAACTAGACTGGTGAATAAAAATCAAACAAAACTTTACTAACAAGAGTAGCACTTTCCCCAAAAGAATGCTTATGGATAATTCGATGTGAAATATAAAAGATGTAAAAGAACCCTCCCTGGTGACACAATGGGTTAAAGCATAGCCCTTTGAAGCTATTCTCAGCCATTGCAGTACAAGTTTGATCCCTGGCCAGGGACGGAGATGACCCACATGGCACAGCAGACCTCTCCTGACCTGCCCATTGCTCCCCTCACCAGTGTATTTCAGTAGATATGCCTATTCTGCTTCCTACTCTGTTTCTGGTGAACCTTTCATCCCTCTCACCTCTGGCCTGTACTCCAGTTCTTGTATGCATAAATAACTATCCTTTTTTTCTCTTTTTTAAAGAACTATAAGTAAACTGGAAGAGTCTTGTTGAAATCAATGACCGATAAAGGGGAGCTACTTTCTTTTCTATATGGTTGCTCCTGATAGTTTCTTGAACTTACCCCCAGGAGAGATGTAGAATATATTATTCATGCACTTAGTTAAGTCAGTTGTTCAATTCATGCATATATGACCTACGTATGAAAAGTGTGGTAAATACAAGGAAAAAAAAAGTCTCATGTTCAGTGAAATAAACCAGAGGAAAAAGACAAATATAAAATGGTTTCACTTATAGGAGGAATACAGGGGAACTGAATAAGGGATTAAGAGAAAAATAACAACAATAATAATAAAGCAACAAAACTAGCAGGCAATCATAAATGAGACACATTCTGCAAAGGAGAGAGAGGAAAAGGGCTCAAACAGGGAAGAGAAGAGCACAAGGGACTCTGGTTATGGTTCACAGGTTAACTGGAGGTGGGAATTTTATGGAGAATACACAATAATGTAAAAGATATAAATAAAAATAATAAATTAAAAAGAAATAAAGTCTCATAAATGTCACAGAAATCATATTACATAGTAAATATTTTGAAAGTTCAGGAATGAAGGATGACTTCTAGCCTTGTCTGGTATAGGGTTCTAGATATTCACTGAAGCTAGAATGTAAGGGGACAGAGGGATCTTATATTTTATTTTGTGGTGTTAATGTGCCTATGCTGTATTGTCATTATCCATGAAATAAAGGGATTAATCATTTTAGTTGATCAAATGCACAGGGTGTAAAGTCTCCGCACTATCAAACTATCACTAGCCACTACAGGATAAGATATACCCACCCTACCAGGGAGCTAACTCTTTTACTCACTGCTCCCCTCTTAGTATATCCACCTGTTCTGCTCCTCACTCTGTTGGTGGTGAATCCTCTCACCACCTCCCCTGCACCTCTGGCCTAAATCCCAGTTCTTATATAAATCTATCTGTAAATAAATAAATAAATAAAGGGTAGAGTAACAGTTAACAGAATGGGCAGTGAAGTCAGACAGATGGTTTCATCATCTAAGCCTGCACTTACATCAGCTCATTGGCTCAATTCTCGAAGTTGCATCTTCATCCATAAAGTGAGAATAATTATAATAAATACTTTTTAAAAGTTCCCATAAAGTATAAATGAGCTAATATATAACACTTAGCAGAAAAAAAATGATGCACACTCAATCTGTCAATGAATAGAAGTGACTGTTGTTGACTTTTAACATGAAAAAGCTGTTGCAAGGTGTTGCACAGAATATTTCAGTTCTATAATTTATTTTTGACATGGCTTACTATGGAAGTAATTAGAGTTCCATATGTAATAAAGGCCAAAATACTTTCTTAGAATTTTTAAAAAATTACATACAGATTCATGCAAAGCCTGTGAAAACATGTTATCTTTTATTTTGCAGTATATTCCTTGGAAAGCATGAGGCTTTTTTTCGGTTTTTGTATGTGAACTTGTTTTATTAATCAAAAACAATATAGTCATTAGTGTGAATGGAGTTTAGTCACTTTCCTACCCTAAATACCGTATTAATCACCTGAGAGATTTTCAAGTTTATTTCCATTTTGACAGCATGACAAATGGAATTCACAAGCATGACACACTCCAGGCACATTCTCAGTAAGCTGGCTACTATCTCATCCTTTTTCTGACTTAAAAAATCACATTAAAAAAAAAAAAAGCACACTGAATGCAAGTGAGTGAGAGTGACGTTATCACAGACAACTTTGAATTCATTCTGCATATTAGTTAAAAAAATACAAGTTTAATCACTCCCTCTGGAAGCTGAAAACATTATTATTAATGTACTACTTTCAACATTCATACTGACTAGGACATATCAAAATTGAAGAGATTATAATAGAGAATCACTCCAGCATGACCCAAGGGAAAGTGTGGGAAAATCAAAAGTTCTATCATACTGTAAAAAAAATGCCTTATGAAAAGAAAAAAGAATACCATGAAAAGAAAAAAAATGGTATCACAAATTGTTGACCATTAAAAAAGATGCTTACTTCATATAATGTTACTTGGATCTAAATGAAGTGACAAGTTATCTAGACCTCCAGAAGACATAAGGCACTTATGCGTATCCTAAGTATCTAATATTTTTCTCTTATGGCAAAGGAGCCAGGGGATCAAATGTGGTGGAGGATGACTGGTGTTTAGGTTGTGGATGTGGTGGGTAATGCATATGGGAGGAGTTGTGAACCTGTGTCTCTGCAATGTACGAAGTGCTGCAAATGGATGTTATCTCAGAGTGAAAGGATACATTAAAAATGGCAAAACAGGCCCTCCCTGGTGGCGCAGCGGGTTAAAGCGCAGCACTGAGAATCTGAAGCCACTTTCGCATGAGTTCGATTCCCGCCTGCCGCCTGCCCCGGAGGAGACCACATGGCGAGCCAGACCTCTCCTGACCCGCCCGCTGCTCCCCTCAGCAGTGTACTTCGTCCATCTGCCTGTTCTGCTCCCCACTCTGTCTCTGGTGAAGCCTCTCACCGCCCCTGAGCCTCTGGCCTGTACCCCAGTTCTGTATGAATAAATAAATAAATCTTTAAAAAAAAAAAAAAATGGCAAAACAGCTTATATTTTTCATTCTCGGGGACCCTTCTTTATAAAATTACTGAAGCTTCCAAAAATCATCTCTGTATATACATTACACTTATGGAAACTTACTATAGCAGAAATTATATGTGAAAAAAATGTTAAATTTCTAATAACTCATTTTTAAATAACAACATATTCATTAGAGTGAACATATCTCTAAAAATAACTATTTGTGAAGCCAAACATTTTTGCAAACATAGCATTTGCACAAACCCATAAATATCCCACTTAGTAGAAGACAATTAGATGCTAATACTGTTTCTGCATTCAAACTGTTGCAAAATCACATGCCATTAAGTCTGGAAAACTCCACTGTACTCTCAAGAAAAAGGCAAATTAATCCTTAGTGTAATTAGGTAAGTAATTTTGACCTCACTGAAAAGGTTTCCCTCTCTCCTGCCTCAAGGTTCTGTGGACCTATTTATAACTTCTGGTATCTATTTTCTATCTATGTTCTCTTCTTTCTCTCCCTACTTCAAAACTTCCCAATGAAGACCAGGTATTACAGTTCTGAGATATTATTTACTACATGTGGCAAGCCTCCCTGGAACTATAGCATCTTATCAAAGTGTATGGTGTAATTGAGTCATCTGTTCCTTTGTTGATAGAAACACATATATCTTATGATCCCTTTTATGAACTCTACAATTTAATTTTAGGAGCAATTATATGTGTTGTCAAATTTTGATCTCATGTAAACATTGTACTTAACCAGGAGAGACACTATTTATGTATTTATTTCAAGTGAAACAAAATTATTTTTCCGGCCAACAAGTGATTTTTTGAAGAGAACTAGGTGATGAGAAGCTAGAATTGTAGCGAAGTTACTATTACATTTTTTTTTCCTGTAAAAATTTCTCTGATGATTCAGACAATAGTTCAAGGTCTAATCAGTTTGTATATTTAGTAGTAGTTTTCCAATTATAAGACATTTAGAAATGAATAACATTGAAAGAAATGCCACTTTGAGCTGAATAAAAAAAGTCAGTTTCACACTTATATGAATGAAAGGGAAAAAAAGCAACAAATATCATTATTATTTTTATTTGTTCTATTGCAAAAATCAGATCTTTTGAGAGACACCCACACAGTTACTCAGAAATGAAACAGTTACGCGCTTATCCCTGCTGAATCATTGTAGAGTGTGGGGTGGTTGGTAAAATATATATTAAAGAATGCAACAGTCCTCCTAAATTAAAGGTTTTATTACATAATAAATAATTCCTTTCATTCTTTCTTTCAAAATGGTTCTATTACCTCTAAACATGGAGAAATCCACTGAGAGAGGCTGAGTGTCTGCCATTGTCTTGGTAAACAGATAATTGCTTTGAAGATTCTGTCATAAAAATTGCATATACTGAATGAAAGGCACTTCCATGCTAACATCAGGACAGATAAACAAAATAGATGCCAGGCTGGGGAATAAAAAGAGGAGTCCTGGCCCTCCTTGATGGTGCGCTGGGTCAAAGCACAGCACTGAGAGGTGAAAGCCACTTCAGCATGAGTTCAATCCCTGCCAGGAGCTGACCCTCATGGTGCTGCAGACCTCTCCTGACCCGTTTCTACTCCCATCAGCAGTGTGCTTCATCAGTTGGCCTGTTCTGCTCCCAACTCTGTCTCTGGTGAATCCTCTCACTGCCCCTGCACTTCTGGCCTATACCCCAGTTCTTTATGCACAAATAAACAGATCTTTAAAAAAAAAAAAAAAAAAAGGAGTCACCCTTCTGAGCCTAGTCTACATTCATGAGTCATAGGTCAACAGGTATGCTAGGGTTTTTTTGTTTGTTTGTTTTCAGAGAAGATCTACATTATCTAAACCAGGGCTAATTGACAAAGCAAATGTCTCTAAACTTAGTGATTCAGAAAGTAAAGTTCTCCTCAGTGTTTCATCCTAAACTATTTGACTTTGGACTCAATAAGAAAAAGAGTCCTTAATCCTCTCTTTGACAACTTGTTAAAGGTGCCTATACATGCAAATATGGGGGAATATTTATGCATGCTTAATAATTTATGTATGAAATTCCAATATAACAAAGCTACCAAGAAATTCAAATAAACTAAATGATAAACACCGAAACTAAATTTGAAACAAAGTAAGAATGCTCTATGGAGGAGAACTATGGGTGCCTTGGTGGCTGTTGTGTGCTAACATATCTGAAGAGGTGTATTCTATATCTAAACCATATACAACATTGTAAACCAATGTTATGCAGCAAAATAAATAAATAAATAAATAAATAAATAAATAAATAAATAAATAAATAAAAATTGATAAAATGTTCAAAGTTATCATCAGTTGAAAGCTATATCCAATGGAAGTCAGGAATGAATTTCAGACTGTTTTAGGATATTGCCTATCATACTGTGGCAACCAGATCTTAGATTACTCAGTCAAAATTTTGAATAAATGTAATTGTTAGCTATTTTTAGCTTATGATGCTATGATGGGGTGTTTTTAATCGGGATTGCAGAGTAGAATAGAAACCGCTAGGGCGGTGGGAAGATATTTAGTGTAGGCAAGAAATAATAGAGCCGTATCCTAGGTTGGTCTGGTGGCGATGCATAGTGGGAACTGTTTAAGTCAGTGTTGTGGGACTTAGAAGTGGTTTCTCTGGGAGGTGAGCAGCAAGAGGGAATGAATGGAGAAAGATATTACTAGTTAATGTTCTCAATGTCAGTGATGATCTTATTTACCATATTTTTAATTCCTGATTCATGGGGCACTGGATGTTGAATGAAAATAATATATGTCATGGTGACAAAACTGCTTTTATATTTTAAGAAATAGGAGGTTTGATTTCTATTTCTTTCTATTGGCTTATAGATAACCCGGCGTTAGAACAGAAGTTAAGTCTAAAAAGAAGCTCAATCAAGGTGAGATCATTATAAATAAGTACTAAGTAACTATTATTTCCCTACTTAGTAAATAAATGCAATAAAATAAGATTTGTAAAAATTTAAAAACTACACAGGATATATGACAATAACTTATCATAGCAGAAGGAAACCTGAAAGATTTAGAATTTTGTTGCCAAACACCTTAGAATGGGCGTCTAAGCTTTTGCCTTATTACTTGTGAATGGCACACTCACTTATCTTGAAAAGGGCTTTAGAAGAATTAACTACGGTAGTATTTCTACCTCATGTCAACCTTTGGCAGTCATGTACCATCAGAGGGAATTACCTAATTTCCTGTCCTGTACCCACAGAGAACCATCTTCAGGAGCAATACAGCAGCTGTGTAATTAAGTACGGGCAATAAACCACTGCTTCTCCAGAATTACACTGGGCTCCTTCGTTTTCTCTCCCAGGAAGAGCCCCTCAGGAAATTGTAATGGCACATAGGATGGGGGTATTCCTCATTAATGTCTGTGGGGGCTCGTAGCTCGAGCCTGAACTTTCCCGGTGGGACAATGACTCCTATAGAGAAAACTGGGCTTGTTTAGTATGTTCTTATTGTGGAACCCAACTGTTAAAAATATTATATATAGGCAAAACTGTGTGAGGAATATAAGCATATTTATTTTTCCTTGTCCACTGGTATGACTGAAGCACTATTATCAATAAAAAGACAAAAAAGATCTTATTACAGAGGTTTTCACGGGAATGTCCTAACAGGGTACCTTCAATTCACAGATAACAGAGCAGCTGTTATATCAGGTTATTCAAAATTATTTTCTGTACTGAACACAGTTAGATTCTTTTAGGGTGAGAGCATACTTAAGCTACACTTGTGAGAGTCATGAAAATACAAATAACAGGATATATGACCACAGACAAACTCTGGGAAGTACTAGCCTGGTAAAATAATCACAGTTGAGAAGCTGTTTCCAGGGGTGGAAAAATAGAATGTGGTTAGTCTAAGATCTAGAGGCCAATGTGCAACATTGAAATTATTCCCTTTGTTAGTTAGCCTCACTGTTATTCCAAACAATGTTTTGATGATAAAACAAGCCATAAGCTACTATACTTCATGTAAGGCAAAAGGTGAGAGCACGTTTCTAGAAGTTAATAAACAGGTTAGCAGCTTTCTTTCACTCTAGCTCACAGTGCCATGGAAAAATCACTGGTGTAAAAAAAATAGTATTCTGTCATCCTAGTTCCTCACATCCAATGCAACAGAAGAATGAAATATCGACATATTTAGGTATAGTTCTCATAATTTCACCCAACTCAAAGCAATGACTGAAACACTCCTAGGGAACATGAAAACACCTGGGGAAGGGAGAGAAAATGATCATTCTTTCCAATGTCTTTTGCACCTTTGGATTTCTTATTGCTAAGGATATACATTTCTTCCAATGAATGAAGAGGGTGGTAACATCTGTCAAATCTGCACAGTCAAGACATGAAACTCATTTTTAAGACCTCAGCAGAGGAGAAAATGGAAGAAAGGTAACTTGTAATTTCTGCCAATTAGATATGCAGGTATAACTAAGTGAAATGAATGCTTTAAAGAAAAGCCTTCTTTAACTCTTAAAAAATTGAATTTTTAATAACGTTGTCATATGTAATTATAGGAGTGTTGAAATTTGATTTCTCCTTTTCTAAGTATGCCTTCTGAGAGAAAATCTTTTCTATGTAATCATATTTATTTAAAAAGTGGTAAAGACTGTTACTTTTCACACTTTTTTCAACAGTCAATATACCTGAAGAAAAGGAAAAGAAAGAAAACAACTTTTATTTCAATTATGGACAGTACCATATTGAATAGTAAAAGAGAAAGAGAGAGAGAATGTCTGAGAGTAAGCTGCTTGGGTCTCATGATTCTGTCAAAAAATGGGATGATATATAGAAACTCATTAATCTTTTAAAAATCGCTTACTGATCACTCATAGCCAACAATGATCTATGCAGTATGTACTTGAAAAGCTTAATCTAAAATTAGTGTACACAAGTGTCATGAAAAGTAGAGATAAATATTAAGGAATTCAATAAATAGATCTCAATGACTTGGCCAGGAAAAAAAACAGGAAAGCTTTGGACATAAACAGGAAATGAAAGGCTATTTTCTTTGAAAAGGACAGTGTAAGCAAAGACCAATGAATCTTTTAGTTTACCTGAAATGAGAGGAAGATAGTAGCTGGAAAGAAAGATTGAAGAGTTATACTACACAGTAAATTAAATAAAGGCCAACTAATCCTTGGAATCCCTGTAAAGACGTGACCCAAGGCAGCAAAATAGATCCTGTAGACACGATTAAGAATTTTGAGCTATTATTACCCTGGATTATTGAGATGGGGGTCAATGTAATGACAAAGGTGCCTTAAAAGTGATAAAGGGCGTTAGGAAAGTCAGGGTCCATAGAGTGGTTAAGGAAGCAGATGTCAGAGTGATGAAAGGAAGGGGCTGTGAACCCAGAAGGCAGGTAGCTTCTTGAGGCAGCTACAGACAAGGTAACAGATTCCTCCTGAGAATCTCCAGAAAGAATGTAGCCTTAGCAAACAAATTTAGACTTCTAGGACCTCCCTGGTGGCACAGGGGTTAATTAAAGCCAGCACTATCAAGCAGGTATCAGCTGCTGCAGCAGGAGTTCACTCTCTGGTGAGCCAGGGAGCTGACCCACACAGCCTGACAGACCTGTCCTGCCCACTGCTCTCTTCAGCAGTGTTTTCCAGTACATCTGCATGTTCTGCTCCCCCCTCTGTCTCTGGTAAATCCTCTAATCCCTTCTACATTTCAGGTCTTATGCCCATATCTTTTATTCATTTTGATTGTGCATGGTGTGAGGTAGTGATCTAGTTTCATTCTTTTGCTTATGTTGGTCTAGTTTTCCCAGAACCATTTGTTAAACAAACCATCCTCATTCCATTGCATATTCTTTGCTTCTTTGCCAAAGATTAATTGCCTATATATGTGTGGGTTTATTTCTGGACTATTCAATTCCATTGGTCTGTGTGTGTTTTAGTTCTAGTACCACACTGTTTTAATTCATTATCTTTACACTAGTTTGTTACAGCAGCACTAGATAACTAATATAAAGCAGAAAAGTTTGAATATACTATTAAATATCCTTAAGGAAGGTTTATAAATCCTTCTTGGTGGTTCTACAACCTTTAGTTATTCTTGGATTACAAATCATATACTCATATATTTTTAAAATATATCTACCTGAGTTACCAAGTGAATAAAAGTGCTATTAATAAAACACAGGAAATCCAATAAGAGAAAGACTTGAGGAAAAGATGCTGAATTCTTATGTGCAAATAGAACATTTTAAATGTCAGTGGGTCAGCATGGGGGGTTGTGGACAGGTAAAGTGGAAATTCATGCCCTCTACTTCGAGATAAAACTGCCTAACTCTCAGAAGCAATAACTAAAAGTTATAATTCTAGCTCATAAAATCTAAGCGATGAAGTATGGCTATTGGCCATTGGAAAATCTCAGTGTTAGGTATTCATGAGAAGGGAATTACATAATCAGGGTATTTAGGTATAGGTTGTTGAAAGAGGTGATTTTATAGTATCTGTTATTAGCTAAAATATCATTTTAACTACATTGTGATTACCCATAAGTAAAATACAAGGCAACTACTGTGCATGAATTCAGAGATGGAAAGGAAAATCTTATAAAGAAAAGTTCCTCGTTCATAAGTTCCTTAATTTCCAAACTACTATTAATTCAAGTATTCCTGAGTACCAATTAGTGAAAGAGAGAGTTCTTTATTCATCTTTTACCCAATGCAATCTTTATCTTTTGGAAGCTTACTATCTCATTTATACTTTATACTTGCTGTATACGTCCTCAAAGCACTGCATGATTAAAGAATTGGCCTGAATCACTTATTTCCCAGGGTATATAATATTAAAACATCCCCGAAGTGTTCATGTCATGCCCCTCTATAACAGTGTGCTCCTGAAGTTCACCTCCAAAGGCTGGGAAGAAGCTGACAACTCTGAGGACCTATAGCCGGGAGAAGAACTGGTGGCCAGGTTGTAGAGATTTCACTTCACACAGAGAGAGGGGAAAGTGGAAAGGAGGCTTAAACAAGGACAATGAAAATAACCTCTGCTGATTTCAAGTCCTGGGTTGGCCCAGATTACCACCACTTCAGGGATTTTGTAAAGTGCTACTGCATTACTTTGCAAAAAGGCAGCCAGGTCAGCAAAGTGGGGTGACCTCTATAACAGAAATACCATAATGGTAAGCCATCAAGCACAATTTTCAGGGTGACAGGACACTGCAGTCTCTATTTTTCTGTTGCATACAGTAAACCACACAGGTCAAACAGAAAGGTGAAGGCAGGGAAAACTTCAAAACTTTAGTTGACCTAATCTCTGAGAAGATAATGGTGTGTCTCTCCTCAATTTGCAGTCCAGTACATCTTCAAGGAACTATAATCATATCATATCCTATGAATGAAATTTCCTGATTTTAATCAAATATTATTATTAATGACCTCTGAAATTATTAAGGTGGAAAACTTATACTATCTGTAATTCTTAGATCCACATTGCTAGTAATTGTAAAATAGGTGTAAAGGATGTGCTCTAAAATATATCACTTCCTATAATATGTACTTGATTATTTTCTTTTAGAAATTACAAGTTTTCTCTAAAAACATTTTTTGATACCAAAACACCTGTGAACTAAGTATACATCTTTAAATAACAATTAAAAAGAAAAAGAATCAGATTTTACTGAAAACTACTCTAAATCACTTGCCTGCCTTCTTAATCAAAGGGCCATGAATATAATTTAACTTTTTAAAATAATGACAGGGCTCTCATTTTTATGAATGGTAATTACTCTATGGTGCTGGGACAAGAAGACCGTCAGGGATAGCACAGGTATATTGAGCTGCTTTCTTCTTACACACAGAGAAGTTCAGCTGCCTTTTTATTGTATTTCACCATACTTTTAGCATTTGAGTCAGCTGTTCTAAATGTTCTCAGGCCTTTCTCCTGGCATATGATGCACATTCACTGCCTACTTTTATTGCACTCACTGTAGTCAGCCTACCTACTTCTATCAACTCTTAACTAATCAAGCAAGATATTTCCAGTGTGCTGAAGTTACCCTGCATTGGGTATAAGATCATGCATGCTCCTGTACATTAAGATGCTACAATTCACCTGGGGTCTTGCTGAAATGCACAATCTGATTCAGTAATTCTGGCATGGACACTAAAATCCTGCACTTTTTAGTACTCAGGAAATAGCCCCACAGATCCTTGGAATACACATTGAGCAGCAAAACATGAGATAATCAGATTTTTAGAAAACTGTGTAAACTAAAGATAAGGCTGCAGTGATGGCAGGATTAAAGAACACTCAGGTGTGAATAAATTCTAAAACTTCATAATGTGGATTTTAAAATGTTTGTCTCCAAAATGGGTTTTCTCATTAATATGGCCAAGCCCTGATCTCACTACACAAACCATATTGCTTTTCTGAGTAGCACAGAACTTAGTTTCTGTCACTCTTAAAGAATTTATTTTCCTATAAGTTGCTGCTATTTAGATATAAATTGGGCCACTAAATCACAAGAGGGACCAAATCTTACATCTCTATATATCACCTAAACTAGGCCTTGATCAAGATTGTTTTCTGAATAAATGTACAGACTGGAGAATTAAGAAATATAAAGTTTTTCCATGTACTTTCAAATTCTTATTGTGTAGATTTATTAGGTATTCAGGAAATGAAACAATATTATAATTAAATCAGTGTCAAGTTCATAAACTACTCAGAATGTACAATTTGTTTTGAAAGTTCCTACTCTTTACACATCCCTTTCAGTTTCCTGCCTCTCCACACATACCTATTAGAACATGAGCAAATTTTACTTAACCAAAATCTCTGAAGAAAGACCCTGGCATTAATTTATACTACAATGTAAATGATTACCAGTTTAAACTGCTATTTCTTACCCCCCATCTAAGGGGAATTTGAATGTTTAAACAGATCAATCCCTACATATAACTCTATTAAGCCATTAAGAAGATTTTGGGGTATTTGATTATAAAAAAATAAATACATTTTGACAGAAGTCTTCTCTTACACATCATGTTAGATTTGCAGTGAATTTCTGAGTAATGTAAACCCACAGCTTTCTGTATCTGGTCTATAAAATCTCTCCACAGTGATATACTGCCTCTATCCTAATATGAGCTTCCAGTTGCCATAGAAAATCCCCACAAAAAGAGCAAGGAATAGAACTTGTCAAGGCTAAAGCAGGGAAAACACAAAAATCAATTTTGTAGCTCATTTGAATCTATATTGTGATTCTTTCCAAGGGCAGAGAGGATTTATCATCTAGTTGGGAGAAAATAAAACAAAATCCCAATTTCCATTAAACAATGGCATAATGAAAAACATGGAAATTGTCTAACTGGAGATAATTCAAATATCTAAGTAATAATATCAATAGAAATGGACATCATTTTAGCTAGAGTTAATAAGATGTGTTACCGATTTAATAATTTAATCTAGCACAACAATGTACTAGTAAGCACATACTTTTAATTAAATCAGTGCTTACCTCTACAAAATTTTGAATGGGTTCAAAAGGTGAGTTCTAAAATTAGACAACATAATTTACAGCGATTTTATGAAGCCTTTTTGTATCCAACCTATTTATAAATAATAGAGAAGAAGAAGGAAATAACTCTAGAAGCTATTCCACAGTCTAAGGAATTTCTCTCCATCATAGGAAATCAATGTGGTGGAACACATACTAAGGGGGTACAGATCTGTCTTTCCTGACCCTACAGATTGTTCACTGTGAAAATTATAGGAGATCAGGTCAGAAATATGAGCATAAAACTGAAACGCAAATTACTCTATAGCTACCTAGAAGCCCTGGCAGAAAGTGATGCAGACAATTACAAAATGAAGTTTCTAATTTGCTTTTGTGGTCATCCAGGGACTGCTCAATTGTGAAAGTCACACAATAGAATACTGATTTCAGATAAGATAAAAGTCATAAAATGGCTATTTTTTTTTCCACAAGAAACAAACCCACCTCAGCACATTTTGCTGAAAAGGTGTATTTGTTCGGCAATGCCTTACAAATTGAAGGCTACAGTTTTCATAAGCTCAGTCTTTTGAGTTAAAGGGCTGGATTTCTGATACAGCCCAAGAAAACATGACCTTGCTATTTAAAATCCCTAATTTCAGTGTCCTCACAAAACATGGATGATCATATCTGCTTCATAGAGAGGTTATAGGATTAATGAAATAATGTTCCTCTGTTTAGCGAAATGTCCATTCAATAAACAGTATTTATTACCACATCCATGGAAGACAATCGCATCCAAGCATAAATTCTATGGTCTTTTTCAGCTTGTTGGAACATTAAAGAGTATGGGTTGGGTGCATATTAAAATTTTGCAATCATCAGGATCTTAAATGAATTCAACTATATAAAACACCTAGAGGGTGTCTGTAAGAGTAAGCTGTTAAACTCACAGAGATATGGAATTTTAAGAGGCTGGGCTTTGCAGCCACATTCTCTGTATTCCTATTCCTCCTCTACCTCAGGCCAGCTGTATGTGCTAGACAAGTCACTAAAGTTTTCTACCTCAGTTTCCTCCTCTGTAAAATTAAGATAATATGAGTAACATTTCCTTATTGGATTGCTTTAAAAATTAAAAATGCAAATAGATGAAAATAAGAAAAAGGCTGGTAATTTCTGTTTAGCTATTAGCATAAAATCTTTTATAGCACACCCACATACTGTTGTATGCCAGCCTTGGAATGATCTACTTAAAGTTAGTGTTCATTTTTTATAAACCTCTCTCCTTGCATATCGATAGAACCTGTGGCTGACTTCCTGTGAATACAAGAGGGGAAATGTGCCACCCCCATCCCGTGGCTAGGTTCAATTTTAGAAGAGTGCAGTGAGAGGTCCTCCTCTGACTGTGAGGAACCAGCTGCCAGGATGAGAACTGCTTGTGCATGAGAGGGTCCCAGGGTAGGGAGATGCAGGTGACCTTGCCAGTTCAGAGTATCAGTGCTATGACAGTAAGCCACTGAATTCTTCCAGAAACTATGTAAGAGGACCCCAAGAAAGGAATTCAGTTAAGTTGATAACTGCAGCCAGCCTTGTGAAAGCCTGAGTAAAAGAGCTAGTTAAGCTGGGCCTAAATTACTAATGCACAGAAACTGTGAATTAGTAAGTATGTGTTGTGCTGAG
Organism: Condylura cristata; assembly: GCF_000260355.1. Taxonomy (NCBI): domain Eukaryota; kingdom Metazoa; phylum Chordata; class Mammalia; order Eulipotyphla; family Talpidae; genus Condylura; species Condylura cristata. The sequence goes on along the minus strand of NW_004567121.1, from coordinate 11,877,439 downwards.
TCTATACATTTGCCATAATTTCTTACCAGCAACACATTATACTAATCCATATTATAGTAATGTGGGTCTGGTGTTAAGATTTGATAGCCTTGGCTCGCCCAAACCCTACTGTGAAGTCTTTTTGAAATCTACACTGAGGACAGAAAGCTCTACTCTGGCTTAAATTCCTCTTCAGGCTTCATTTTAGTTTCATGAATGGCAACTGTCAGTGATGGTTGTTTCCCAGCTTCAAATTCCAGTTTAGAATTTTCAGCAAATTCTTTTTTTTTTCAGGGTGGAAATGCGATATTAACAGATGTGTTTCTTAATATTAAGCTTCAGTAGGATTTTCTGAAAAGTTCACCCTGCTTATCATGCCCTTGCTAAGGGTTTCTATCTTCATTTGTTCACTCCTCTGCTCCACTTTGCCTTTTCAGATAAATGGACTAGGAATCAAGAGATTTGAATACCGATTTGGCCTTGGCTTGGTTGCATGACAAAGACAATGCAGATGAATTAGCTCAACTCTGTGCTCCACTGAGCTCAAAATCCACTGGGCCCTTTCCTCCCTTTGTTCCTCAATCCCTTCCCTTCTGGTAGCCTCAATTCTGCAGTCAGATTTCAAGGGTTTGTTTTGGTTTAAGTTCCTCTGTTCCTTTGTTTTGCACAAACCCTTTTAATGTATTCATGAGAGCACAAAGGCATGGGAAAGAGAAACAGTTTGCAAGGCCTATGCCATCTAGTTATTTTCAACTTTAGAAAATAGTCACAAAAGGCAATTTGTCCATTTGTAATGCCAAACATGAAACTTTGCTACTCTTAAAGCCCATCTTATTCTCAAATTTGTGATGGCTTTATTACATTTTGCCAGTGTGAGAAAATGAATGTCTAATGTTGTCAATGTACGATTTATCCTCAGTCTCTGTTAATATATATTCATCTTTATTTGAAAGTTGATAAAATCTGTTGGAAACTTCCTTAAAGCTGAAAAACAGTTATTCAAAACAATAATTTGTAAAAGGTTCCATATAAATGGGCATATAAGCCATTCTTGAGAATTGATGTGTCTTTACTTCAGAAGTTTAGCTCAATTTTTCTGAAGTCTATTGTAAAATTTGAAATTATTTATTACTGTTTTTATGCTGTTTTAAAATCTGCAAACATTAACATAGCATCTTTCAGGATAACATCTGAAACAAATACTATTTCCAATATCCCCCGAGGAGCTATAAGAAATGAACAATTCCATAAAGTACTTCTAGACATATGAAAAGAGAGTATGCACTTCTGTGTTATTCCAGGTAGAATATCAAAGATGGACCATTTTACATTCTTTAAACTTAACAGAGAACTGCTCTCATTTAGAAATATTTAACAAAATCTATTTGGAGAAATTGAAATGCCCAATTCAAACATGATGCAGTAAGTATTATCTTCAGGTATGAGAAAAAAATGTTACAGAGTTATAAAGGGTATGGTGGATTTGATGAAGGTCAAGTGGATGTTTCTAGAATAAAAGGTTAAGTTTGGGCCCTCCCTGGTGGCTCAGCGGGTTAAAGCACAGCACTGAGAATCTAAAGCTGCTTCCGCATGAGTTCAATTCCCGCCAGCCCCGGAGGTGACCACATGGTGTGGCAGACCTCTCCTGACCCGCCCGCTGCTCCCCTCAGCAGTGTACTTTGACCATCTGCCTGTTCTGTTGCCCACTCTGTCTCTGGTGAAGCGTCTCACCGCCCCTGAGCCTCTGGCCTGTACCCCAGTTCTGTATGCACAAATAAATAAAATCTTTAAAAAAAAAAAAAAAGGTTAAGTTTGGTAGCATGGTGGAGGTACAAGTGGAGGAGATAGAGATGAGGAGGGGGTAGAGCAAAGATAGCCTTGCAGTTCATTTTAGGAGACCCAGCTGCTCACAAGTATGTGTGTGTATATATATATATATATATATAAATTAAATCATATAGGTGAATGAAATGTGGACAACTGATGTTTTCTGATAATCAATTGATTTTTTTTTTTTTAAGTGGCAGAAGGTATTCTTCTTTTGTTTATACTGCTTGTTGTAGTTTTCTTGAGTCTTTTTGTAACAGATACAGGCTTCATGGACTCCACCCCCATTCCAGATACAGGAAACACAAATCCCATCAATACCAATGCAAACACAATGGGACGTGAGGGTGGAGCTGAGCAGTGAGGTTAGGATAAAACTTAAACATGTGGGCTCCAGGGCTCTCTTGGCCTGGTGGTTTGTGGCTGGTCGTTTGGCTCTAGATCAGTTTTCAGCATGCTATTGGAGTCCAAGTCAGCAGAACTGGTAGGATATTCTAGTTAACCCATATTTCTCTCTCTTTTTCCCTAGGTTGTTCCTTTATTTTTCTCCTTGCAAATAAACCCATTATCGAACCTTTTTGTGTGTGTCCACAGTACAATTGAATTAAGTGCATGGGGTGGGTGAGGACCCACAGACAGGCAACCCGATTCACATTGGGGTGCCTTGTAACAGTTTCACTATTCCGAATTCAGGATTTTTGGCATAGTAAGCCTTATGGATTGCAACAATGATGCTGCAATTTTACTGTACTGCTCATTTAGATTTTTTACTCTGAAAATGCAGGAATTATTCATCTGTCTCCTCTTTATTTTCTCTTCCCATTTTCCTATGTTTCTCAAATCAACAATTTGAAGATAGGTGGAGTTATACACACTAGTTTACAATAAGAATGCAGCTAATTTGACACCATCAATTATAGTCCAGTAAGAAATTGCTAAGTGATTTTGTCTCCCCAACACATGGCAGATTAATCATAATCAATTCTACCGATGTGCATCAGTTAAGAGTGCAAATTACAAAAACTTAGAAATTTGCAGGAAAGACAGAGAGAGGTAAAAGCTATTGTGCAAGGCTCATTGATGAAGTGGTAGAAACATTTTATGAATTTCTCAGACCCACAGCTTGAAAAGCTGATTGTTTAAACATGGCAACATGAGGGTATACAGTTTAGAAAACAGTGGCACAGACTGTTGTTCAACAGGCAGGTAATAATTATAGTAATGAGAAGAATAATAAATCTTTATGGCACTACTATTTTTCCTTCGTCCATTATTGAGTATTTTTAAATCTACTAAATACTACTGCTCCAAAGGAAATAAGGAAATTACCAATCAATAGATCAACTTCTTATCAACTGCCAAAATAAATCTCATAATATAGCTACCTACTGTGAAAAAATGGTAGGGGACTAGCAGAAGAAACTATAATATTATAACCACAAGTGCTATGTAGAACAAAAATATGCATCCTATGGGAAATAGAGATTAGGTGAAAAGAAGAGACAGACTTCCTACAAGTATTAGATCTTGAGCCTAATATTTAAGAGAATGATAACATGTTTCACCTCTGAAATGGCTATGCTGGTCTTTCCATTTTATCTGCCTATGGTCCTCCCCGCCTTCCCAGGCATTTAATAACATCACCTACACTGAAAATGGTGAGAATCTCTACACCTCACTGATATCCAGTGTCTCCAGATTTTAGATTATTCAATCTACTGTCCACTCTTCACCAGCATTATCCTTCAAAACCCAGAGCAATTAAACTCACATTACTGCTTAAAAACAAACAAACAGTAACACATTCTTTCAGAGTTTACTATTACCCAGAGAAGAAAATATAACCTCTTTGGTGGAATATACAATATTCTCTAAACATCTGCTCTTACATTACTCCTATTCATGGATTTTCCACTCCCTAAACTTTAAGCATCTGTGTGTGCAACAAAACTTATAGCTTCCAACAGCACTGAACATGTTTATAGCATGGGTATTTGTTCACATTGAAGATTGCTCACAATGCTTTCCCCTAATTCACCTTGGAGGAGAAAACCCTATTTAACATATGATAGCATTTTTAAATCAGTTTCACTTCCAGGTTTTACTGCAACCTACTTTTCAGTGTAGAGAACTTCTTAAAAGTATTGTTATAGAGATAGCACAATAAATATATACAGAATAAAGCTGGAATCACTTAATTGTCTTTATGCTTCATCAGTGACCAGCATTGCTTCTATATATAACTTATGCTCAATAAGCACTGATGCACACGGAAATTCTTCCATCTACCTTTTTTCTCTTTGACATCTACCTTCTGCATCTTCAACCTTCTGCCAAGTTCTGTTGGTTCAGCAATGTCCCCCTTGCCTTACTACATTCCCACGGCCATTACTCCAGTTCTGATTCTCATTACCTCTTTCTTGAACTACTGCAATTGCTTCTTTAGTGATCATTCAGCTTCCAGTCTCTCCATTCCTAGATCATTTTACAACCAGCTGGAGGAGTCATTTTCCCAAAGCACAGTTCTAGTAATTCCATTCCCTGGCTTGAAAAATTGCAATAGCTCTCTAATGCCCACAGAATAAAGCCAACCCCTAGCAGATTCTCTATGGCACACCTTCTGCCTCTGAAAACTTCTGTTACGTTTTCCTTCTTAAACATTCCACCTAACACAGTATTCTTTTTTATTCATTATCTGAACTACTGTCTATATTGTCTTCCCTGATCTCTTAGGTTGTTATTTTCTTCATCTATACCTGTTGCTACGCCCAGCTTTCAGAAAATGAATAAAATGCCTTTTTCCACAATTAAGTGCTATAATTACCTCATCTCTCATTTTTTTTGCTCATAGTTCATATTCACTCTATAACTAACACCCAATTTTAGTAATTATAACAATTTTACAACTAACCTAGTTTTAATGAGATTATAGAATTCTAGTCAATTAAATTTTTCTGTAGGAACCAATCCTATTAATCTCCACTTCTGTAGTATGACTTAATACAGTGTATATAATACTCAGTAACAGTTTATTAAATTTTTTTGCATAAGGAAAAATTTCCTTACACTCATATTTGCTTAGTAATAGAACAGACTACTCAAGGACTAAAGTTATTTGAAGAAAGGCTAGATGACAATTTATGAAACATACTGAAGGGAATATTGTACATGACCTTCAAGGTCCCTTACAACTTTAAGTTTCACTGCTATAAAAGAAACAAAACTGAGCAATTTACTCAAATATGAGAAGTGAAACCCAAGGTGGGAGTTTGTAGGAGCCTCTGATTTATAACTGTTAGATCAGAAACACAGGTTCTGAAGTTGGGGGGAGGGGTCCCAGCAGTTTAGTGGGACTGAGTACTTTACTTGTGGAATTTTAAGCTCATTGCAGGTGGATGGTGTCAGAGTTGAATTGAATTGTAGGGTTTCTGCAGAAATTTGATGATTCTGTTATGTGTAAGAATAAAATAGTTCACTATGGAGATAATGCTAAAGGTTAAACAGTAGTGGGTCAGGTCTGAAGACCTATGTCACATCCTAACTCTGCTCTTGATATAAGCCCTCTTCAGTTCAGAGTTGAAATGAATTGTTGGTGCCTGCAGAAAATTGGAGAATTGTGGGGGTTTGGAAAACTCAAACATTTGGTATCAGAAGTATAATAGTGTGTTGAGAGTACAGCAAAGAGAAACACAGAGCTTTCATCCTAACTTCTCAACAACTAATTATGGACTTTTAAAAATGTAACTTGGGTGCTGAACTCAAAAGTTCTATCAAAGATCTGATGAGAGAACACATCCTTTTAAAATTTGTGTGGCCATCAACAGGAGAAAAGATCCTTAAAAATTAAGATCCTTAAAAATTAAGATACTTGCTCTAGACATTCCCAAAATACAAACTTCAATGTTTTAAACAGCATTGACCAAACAAAGTTTTCCCAAGTAACTCTGGGATAGAATGGCCTATCTTTTAAGCAACAGTCACTGGAGAAGAAAGAAAACTTTCTATTTCCAAAATAGAGTTTTCTTTGTTTCTGCTCATTATACAAAGAAAATAAGATGATTCAATGTAACCTGAAGAACCAGATTATACTACAGAAGTCATTATCACATTTAGATTTAAGTATGCTTGGGAGATGCTAATCACTTTTTATTAGAAAGCTTTTAGATGAACAGGCGAACTTTGTAATAAACTGGTGAGGTTAAACACCTCTGTAGTCTAGTAAGTTACTATAATTCCAGATGGTTTCAATCAATAATCGAACACAACCAACTATTCCTTACCTCCCTCCCCAAAAAGTTTAATTAATAATTAAGAGTTTCTTTGAAAATCTCCTTAGAGAATTTCTGTAATCTTTAAATACCACTGATGAAAGTAGTAAATTGCCTTGGCTTTGAATGATGTGCAAATTTTTCAAGAACTCAGGTAAGTCACCATGGCCAAGAGGATTACCAGAATTCTTGATGACCTCTGTGTGGGAATTTGTGGATTTCACAAATACTCTTGTATTTGTCACTCAGTACAAGAGAGGTATACTAAAGGCACTAAATGGACATGAAGGACTTTAAGGATGGAGGACACATAAAAATCACTCAACGACTCTGACTTTTTTTTTCTTTTTTTTTTCTTTCTTTTTTTTTTGATGAGAAGGCTTATGTCAAGAGCAGAGTTAGGATGTGACAAAGGTTTTCAGACCTGACCCACTACTGTTTAACCTTTAACATTATCTCCACAGTAAACTGTATAATTCTTACAGAATCATCCAACCAGTTCCAAAAAGAAGTGATATAGGCATCTGCAAATGGTTAGTTTCTAGTCATTATTAGACTAGATTGTCAAATTCTCTCATTGTGTCAATCAGATCAGCACAAGAGCCATGGTAACAGAAAGTCTCAAAGTATTAAAAAAAAATGTCAGAAATTTATTTGCTAGAGGGGACACCCCATCTTGACTTTAATGAATCTCAGAGCAGATACAAGTTGTCCTCAGTAGTTTACATATGAGTTGCCTGGACAGATTTCTTGCTTTAGAAATGAAAGTATGCTTTCAAGAATTTTATGCCTGCATGGAGAAAATTGCTATTGTATACAATTAGCATATTTACTAAGGTTTGTCATTACTTTTGGTAATTAAAATCGTACAAAGAGAGAAACGTATCCAATTCAAGAAAATTACACAGTACAGTAATGCAATCATAACGGTCGCCTGACAATTATTAAAATACACCAAATTCTTCTTTACAGTAAAAGTATTCACCAGAGTAGCTTCAGAATAAAATCACTGCAGTGCTTTATATTTAAATATGTTTTTCTGCACAGAAAATTATAATTACATTTGCATAACTACTATAATCAATCTAGAATTATGGCTTAAATTTTTATTCTCCAAATTACTGTTCTTTCCAAGACATCAGGAGCTCTGAGGCATAATCTGGGTTTGTGGACCATTATTTGAATTTGTAATGGGATTAAATATATTTTTGCTTCCTCTTTACAGGGATCAGTTATTTTGGGGACTCAGTAGGCAATACAACTACACTGTGCAATTTGCTTACTTCTATTATGAAAAATAGGCTTTAATTTACCAAATACACTTTGTCCCTAAAACAAAACAAAATAAACATGTAAGTAGAAAAACCATGTAAATTCACAAAGTCAGGATATCAAATGATATTTGATGAAAGAGGCTTCTAATCGGAAGCTAAACATTCAGATCTACATTTATATGTCCTCTACTTACTGAGATGAGCTGAGATGGCCGAACTAATTTTTGTCCCATCTTGGAAATACTGGTTAGCATACACCAGAGATTTCTTTTGAGTATTCCTCTTTATTCCTGATGAATTCAACAGGTTTCCTTGGGGTCAGATATTAAATTCATGTCTATTTTAAAAATCCAAGTCAGATCTCATGAAAATGATAAGCAGATCTAAAAATATTAATCTGCAACCAGACTCCCAGAGCAGTAGGCCAGTAGGATATTTTTGAGAATTTCCTGCTAGCTTTTTCTTCAGATCAACCTGCAGATAATGTTAGACTCCCATGGACATCATCTATGTGGTTCTTGTCTCAGGAGGGCAGAGTCTGAGGCCCTGTGGCAGGTCTGGGGATGAGGTATTCTAAAATCCAGTTTGCCTCTAGTCCTCTTGAGATGTTTTTGGTTACCAAGTCGAACTTCTTGAGGGAATGGTCTCCTGGGTTCACACCAATGCAAAATAAATTCTAATAGCACAAGCAATATATATTCCCCAGGAGGCAAACTATGAAGTCATACAGAAAGAAGCCCTATAGGTCTTAACCTTAGCACTGATTTTCAAAATCATTCTCAAATGAAAAGTTGGCAAACCTAATTCAATTTTTTCAAACTTTACTATTTTGGAAGGTTAGGAGCTCTACTGAAAACTGAACAAAGAACTGTTTTAATGACCAATTAATTCAGATTGACAAACACAGGAATAAACATGTTCAGTGAGTAATAGCAAGGTCACATGGATACCCAAAGGATTATATATTGACTTTAGGAGAAATATTGAGGTAAGTGAGGACAGCCATTAAGCCAGCAGTGGAATTATACTATTATTCAACTTCATACTCAGGTATTTGTTTATAAGCATAGGCGATGCCTATGTAGCAAAGAGTTCAGCAGGTAGCTAGATTTATATAAAAATAATATCTTGCCTCAATGCTTAGAAACTGGCCAAACTAGCCAATACTAGAAAACATGGAGAACTCTAGGTGTGGGCTTGCCTTTATTTGGTGGACATCTGAATGTTTAAGATAATGACAATTTCAAGAGACCTGTCCTTTAAATAGGATAGGAATAGGGTGAGGACCTTTATTCTAACACTAGAGAAACTCAGGCAAGGAAGCAGGCAAAGAATTATAGAAAATTTGGAGATAGATGTGTAAGTATATTTTAATTTTGCTTATTTTTATTTCGTTTCTAATTTTATAGACATAAAAATTGTTACTAACAGAAATAACTTGTCATGAATCTATAATTAATCAAGGCCCTTAATGAATCTAGAATTATATAATTTCCCATCACATAAATTGGGAGAGGTAAGTTAATAGCATGGATGTTAAATGTACAAAATATTCCACGTTAAATATGGATAGGAGAAGAAAGAAAAGTAACACATTTCCTATTCTGTCATATTTTTTCTAGTTTTTTTTTTTAAAGATTTATTTATTTGTGCATACAGAACTGGGGTACAGGCCAGAGGCTCAGGGGGCAGTGATAGGCTTCACCAGAGACAAAGTGGGGAGCAGAACGGGCAGACTGACAAAGTACACTGCACAGGGGAGCAGGGGGCAGGTCAGGAGAGGTCTGCCGCACCATGTGGTCAACTCCCGGACAGGCGGGGATCAAACTCATGGGGAGTTTCAAACTTATGGGGAAGTGGCCTTAGCTTCTTCGTGCTGTGCTTTAACCCACTGCGCCACCAAGGAGGGCCACTTTTTTTTTTTTTTTATGAGGTTGGCAAAACCTTATTGTCGAACTATAATGTTTCAGATCTAAATCAGACTTTTCATTAAAAAAAAAAAATAGACCACCCATGTCCTAATAAGGGGCATAGTTACCTGAAGACTCAAAAACAAAGAAGAAATTGGCAATGCCTTTTATTTCAAGTCTATGCTTGAGATAGCATTATTATCTTTTATAGCTCTTACATTCTTTTTAATCTGAGTTCCTGAGTGGAAAGTACAGATTAACATTTATGAAGAAAGTATGTTTGTTTTTATATTTTTATTTAAGACAAATAGGTTATAATTCAAATTAAAGTTCACTGATGTTGCCAATTCTCGTATAATTCTGTCATTTAATTTGTGGCCTTCATTTTTCTTTGTAAAAGAAAGGGAACACTGAATAGATGTAGAGTTTCAACATTTTTACCATCAAAGTTCTCTCCACATCTATTCATCCTACAGATTTTGTAGGTATCCTGATGATTCTACACCAACCTAGCAGTCTTTGTCCTGAATGTTTTTTTACATTGGGTTCCAGCCAATGTTCTAGCCATCATAATGTATGCAAAAATTTATTCATTTATTGACTTATTGAACAAAAGAAAATCTGACTAGGCACCAGTTCCTGGGGTATGGCTGGATATTCAGGTACCAACAATTTATTTGCGTTTTCTGCCTTTTTCTTTTTGTGAGTCTAGCTAGAGTTTTATTATTATTTACTTTTAGAAAGAAACAGATTTTTATTTCAGTAATATGTTGAACTGTGATTTTTATTTGTATTTCACTTATTTCTGCTCCTTTTTTTATTATTTCCTCCCTTGAACTGATGTTTGACTTTGTTTGCCTATCTTTTACTAGTTCCTTACGGTTATTGTATTTGTACTCCTGTTTCTCGATGTTTCTCGATGTAGGCATGTACTACTGTCTACTTCCCTTTCTGGGCTGCCTTTGCTGTGCCCATAGGTTCTGGTATTATGTCTTCATTTTCCCATGTCTTAAGGAATTTTTAAAATTCAGTGTGTGGGTATGGCTTGGGACTCTGCCTAAACAATTAGGATGTATCTTCTCTAACCCCCTGGATTCCTGGCCTGGTGTTCAGTGTTACAGAGTTCTGCTTTTTTCAATAGTGTGAGAAAGTGAACAGCTCTCACTGTCCCTACACAGCAAAAGCCTAGAGGAAATAGGGGGGGAAAAGGTTCTAATTATAGCTGTTACAATGTCAACTTAAGGTCAGAAACACCAAAAGCTCTTTAACATTATTTAGAACATACCCTAAAATAGCTTTAGTCTAGAACTCTGCTGCAGGATAAATTGCAAAACAAGAAACAGGAGCCCCAACTGCACTATGATAGTATTACCTAGAATAAAGAAGTCGGGCCATTTTAAAACATTTCAACTAAAATAGGGACTACCGCTTTGTATCATTTCTTATCTTTAATAGGGCTTTACGCCAGATTCCTGACTGGAAAAACTGATTAAGGAACAGAGAAGAGTAGTTAAGAATCTGGGTCCTAGAAACAAATGACTGAGATTTATCACAGGCTTTTCTTCTTGCTTATTACTATGTGACATTTGGCAATCCACTTAGTGGCCATGTGCCTCATCTATAAGATATGTTAAGAAAATTAATAAAATTTAGGGCCCTCCCTGGTGGCACGGCAGGTTAAAACACAGCACTAAGAAGCTAAAGCCACTTCAGCATGAATTTGATTCCTGCCCCGGAGGTGACCCACATGGCTTGGCAGACCTCTCCTGACATTCCCCCAACCCCCTGCTGCTCCCCTCAGCAGTGTACTTTGTCAGTCTGCCTGTTCTGTTCACACTCTGTCTCTGGTGAATCCTCTCACCGCCCCTGCACCTCTCACCTGTACCCAAGTTCTGCATGCATAAATAATCTTAAAAAATAAAATTTAGCTCCCAGCTAGTTGTTCAGAATAAATCAGTAGCTCTCAACTAGGGAGAAGTTACCAAAGTCTAGAGATATATTTGATAGGATGAATGTGCTGTGGGGAGGTGAGGGAAGGGGTGTGGGATTTTTTTACCACCTAGTGGAAGAGATCAAGGTGGCTACTAAACTTCCTAAGTGTACAGTATAGACCTCCATTAAAGTAATTATGCAAGTGAATAATACTAAGGTTGAAGATCTTGGTATAAATGAAATAACACTGGGACAGTATACAGCAGTGGCTCTTCTTCATTAAAAAATTTAGATGCTTTGGCAACTTTTCTTCCTCAAAGTGCATTTTTGGGTTGCTGCACTTAATAACTGTACCTTCTCGTTAAACCAGAATACTTCCACCAATGTCAGCTCCATTTATGTTCTACTTAGCCTCCTTGTCACCATGTTCATTTCTAGTTTTGGATTTTCCCCCGTGTGCTTTTAACTGTTTCTATTACTTGAATTTTAAAGTTTTACTTCTACCATATATGGGTCACCTCCTAGTTGATATTGGTTATGATACTGATAGCTATCAATAGCTTATTCATATTCTTACTCAATTCATCTCCACAAAGCTCCGCCTTTTTTTTTTTTTTTTTCTATTTAGCTTTACCCTTACTCCACTTTTGCCTTCTTCATAGATAGGCATTCACTGAAACAAGTACACAAATGATATAATTTCTCCTTCATGTAGGTTTATTTTTCCCAGAGTTAGTAATGTCTTTAATATATTCTGTATCTTCATTTGGAAATTTTCTGAATTAGTGGATTTCTTTCATTTTTGCTGTTTGGTACCAAAAGGAACCTTGAACATAGTTCAGTCCACTAGCTCCTTGGTTATATAGGTCTATACAGAAACAGAAGCAGCTATGCATATTGTAATATACATAATTGATAATGTAAATTCTCCACACATAAGCTCCTTAAGAACCATAGTATGATACCAAACAGTAGTCCTTATTTTAGTTGAAATGTTTTAAAATGGCCCGACTTCTTTATTCTAGGTAATACTATCATAGTGCAGCCAGGCTCCTGTTCCTTGTTTTGCAATTTATCCTGCAGCAGAGTTCTAGACTAAAGCTATTTTAGGATATGTTCTAAATAATGTTAAAGAGCTTTTGGTGTTTCTGACCTTAAGTTGACATTGTAACAGCTATAATTAGAACCTTTCCCCCCCTATTTCCTTAGGCTTTTGCTGTGTAGGGACAGTGAGAGCTGTTTGCTTTCTCACACTATTGAAAAAATGAAATGTTAGAGCATATCTTGTACCTTTCAAGTATCCCTAGATCATATTAATGCTTAACTCTCCTAGCAAGAGGGGATGATTCACCTGTACACCTTCTGATCACAGTTGCTCCATTTTCCCTTAATGATGTGTGGAAACTGGGTGGGGAGAATGCTAGGAAGGTAAAAAGGTCTGTCCTATCTTTGATGTAGAAGTTTTACAGTTATGTTGTGAGAACTTCATGGAGTTCAACTCACCTCATATGGGCAGAAGACTGTGACTGAAAGAAAAGAAGAAGAAAATAAAATATCTTAGAAATAACAATAAACGGTTAAATGCCCCACTGTGCTGGAACATAGATGCGAGCTCCCTGGTCCTGGCAGAAGTGTTCCTGTCTGTGAGTGTGGCCTCTCATCTGTGTGATCTTTGAGAAGGTACTTTTAAATTATAAGGTTTTATGCATCAAGAAAAACACATGAAAAAGAAGGAAGGAGTTTCAAGGTTCACTTATTATTTTAAAGCATTAAAAATCATAGAAAGGCAGCAAGTAAGCGAGATTGAAAGATAATAATGGATTAATATGGCCAAAAGCACTCTGTCCAAAGCATGCTTTTTGGTCCCAGAACTCTGTACCTATGAAAACTCAAACTTAACTTGGAATTTTGGTTCTCATATGTAAAACTAAAGAACATGATATCTCCTGTAGGATTTTATGAAACTTAGTCTGAAATCTCCAGGCTAACAACAGGATGTGGCACAATACAGGCACTAAACGAATACACAGAGGTCAAGAGGATGACTGAAGTTTTCAAGTGAAAATGTGATTGTGCAACAAAGTTTAGCTCCCTGCCTGGAGTTTTACTGAGTAGGCAAAAAAAAAAAGTCAAAATCATTTTACTGTAAGGAGACCCATGCTCTAAGGGGAAAATGAAGACTAACGTAATTCAAAACATCAACTAACAGGAAGGTGTATCTCAGAAAGTCAGGATACCAGTACAGGGAATGTGAGGAAAAGTATGAGCCTTGCAGAAAGTTATAAGGTTCCAATATTACTCACAGGAGGTCAGATGATTTTTCTTATCATCTTTGGGGTCTTTCTTGGACTTCCAGTTGTCTAATATTGAAGTGACAAAGGAAGTCAAGTAGGGTGATGGGTTATATTATTCCAGTGGCAGGGTTTGGGGTATAGGTATGAACGAAATCAAGGCGGTGTACTTCTAGAAACAGGCAAAGTTCAATCCTGCACATCATTCTACAACACAGTAAGAAAGCAGGCACTTTCCTCCCCCATCCCAGTAAGATTTAAAAACAGGTATAGCAATAATGTTCAACTCAAAGACAGACTGGAAGTGATGAAGAGATTGTCAAAGTCTATCCAAACTTCTACGCCCTAGACATTCTACATTTTTTCCCTCTAGCTTTGAAGATAGAGAACATGTCTCTGTTCACAGAAGATTAGGCATAATACAGGAAATTGACATTTGATTGGCATTTTATACAGTATAATTGTGTAAACTTTTAGGGCTGTTGAATAATAATCCTTCCCTACGATGTATAGAGCACTCTGGATGATAGATGTGATATGAATGGGAAGCATTATTATTATTTATGTTTTATAATGTGTCAATTCAATGTCCTCTATCACAATAGACACTTCTTGCAATGTGCAGAAACAGCCCCCAAGTGATACATTGTCCAAATATTTTTGAAATGAAAAAGAAAATTAACCACAAACTGCCCCCATGTCTCAAAGAAAACAGCACTGTAATTCTACCAGGGAAAGTCAATGCTAAATCATAAACAAAATAAAACCCTAACAAATTGGAGTGAGCCTGTGTTTGGAAGAAGTATGCTTTATAAAATCCCAACAATGGTAATTCTGCTTTCCAATTAAAGTGTAATAGTGAAAGAATGAACCATCATCCAAAGTACCCTCAAGACCAGCTCAATGAATTTTGCTTTATTTAATAAGTAAAGTTTTTGATAGAACAATTTCACTGGGTAAAGACCTGAAAAGCTAAAACCCAGATATCATTAATTTATAACAGCTTGTTAGATTGGAAAGCATATATTTAAGATGGATAATGGGTAACAAGTAATTCTTCAGCAACATTAAAGATTTTCTTCCTAGGAGAAGTAGGTTTACTCCTTGGACCAATGAATTATCATTTAAGGATAAGACCCATCAATTCTCAGCAACTTCTTCCAGAATACAGTTTAAGCAGTGTGACAGATTCTGAATCTGGATATGATGGTATTTTAAGGTAGCAAGATGTCAATTTAAAAGTGGGAGATAATTGACTCACTAGAGTTTGTTAAACTTTTAAGATTGAGACTTTTATGCCTTCTCTCTGGCAGGACTGTATCAAAGGGCCCTCTGTGGCCTGAAAAAGTTCATGCACTTCTCTCAATGTTGTGAGTGTAGGAGAATCTAGAACAATATAATATCTCCTCATTAACATACCAGTCACAAATTCATTCCCATAAAGTGCTACTGGCATATAAGACTGGACTTTTTCCAGATGATCTTTTTTGGGATGATTTATTTTTCTTTGTCTTGACATAAATGAACTTTGTATTCAGGGAAATAGAAGACTTCAATGCCTTTTATTACCACAGCTCGCTTTTCCCCTGCTCAAAGAGCAAGCAGGCACCTCTGGTAAAATGGGAGGACACTGGAATTGTGAAAGGGGTCATGGAAATAAACGAGAAGGCAGTATGGATCCATTCCAACTATGACTTCATAACAATTGCTATGACTTCAGCATTCATTAGTTGCTCTCTCTTAATTGTTTGCCTTACTATCACATTTTATTTTTTTTTCTTCTGAGGAGCTTTCATGTTTTGGGAGAAAAAAAAATATATGCACAAGTTCCTATGGTTCTAGATTATCTTTTCCTAAAATTCAGGAACTGCTGATGCATCATAAAAATATGATTTACAGACCAAGGCTGCTGGTTATTTACAAACATTTTGAAGGATAAGGATAATTTTTTTCCTGTGCAACCCTGGTATAGCATTTTCTACCAGATCATATTCTAAAACAGTAGACTGGGTGAAGTGCTTCACCAATATTTAGTATCTTATTTATGTGAAATGGGTTAAAGGTCTTAACAAGGAAAGATAATATGAGACATGTGCACAAGAAATCTTACATACTGATCACAGCATCCTGAGTCTCAGGGGAGGTGAAAGGAAAGTTAAAAATGAGACAAAGATTGGGTTGGCAGGTTTGAGGATATAGGAAAAATATTACTGGAAAATAACATTATAGATAAGGGAATAGACAGAAGGTCAGACAGCAAGCAAACTGAACTTCCTATATCCTAATCACTCCCTCTGCTTTGCAAGTCCTTCCAAAACATTACCTCACCTGTGCTTTCATCATCCCTAGTGCATGGAGTTTGATTACTCATCCTGTCCCTTAGCACAGTTAAGAGATTTACCTTTATTCTTTCCTACTTGTCCTTACAGTGATGTCCTCAGTTTAGCAGCTATTTTGGTTTCAGTTCTATCTTACCTACTAGTTTGAAAAAGCTGTCTGAGGACAGGGATATGTCTTTTTTGAGCCTTTTTTATTTCTGCCCTTGAATCTTTAGTCTTGATGGTTATAATAAGGAAATTTCAGAGCATGTGGTATACAATTGAAGGCCAAATTTATTTTTTTTTAAGATTTATTTAATTATGCATACAGAATTGGGGTACAGAACAGAGGTGCAGGGGCAGTGAGAGGATTCACCAGAGACAGAGTGGGGAGCAGAACAGGCCGACTGACGAAGTACACTGCTGAGGGGATAGCAGGTGGGCCAGGAGAGGTCTGCTGCACCATGTGGATTGCCTCTGGGGCAGGTATGGAACTCATGCTGAAGTGGTTTTAGCTTCTCAGTGCTGTGCTTTAACCCACTGTACCACGAGGGAGGGCCCCCCAATTTTATCTTTTTAAGCATATATTTGTATATTTCTTGAACAAAATGCAAGTGGGTATATTTCCATTCCCCTGTCCTAGTCTTTATACAAAAAACTCAAAAAGCTGGGGGCACTAAGTTAAATTTGATTTATAAAGATACGAAAAACAATGTTTCATACATTATTTTCTTTAATATTAAATGAATGATTGTGTATCATTTCTTACAAGAAGCATTTATAAATATCTGGCTTTTTCTTAAATGGTTGTGGTAGTCATTCTAGTTAAACTGTTTAACACCCCTGTACTAAAGTGATTTCCAGAGTTTCCATATCTTATCCTAAAATTAATAACTATTTTGGAAGTGTACTTATGACACATTTTTATATAAAATTGCATATGTTTCCAAAATAATTATTTATCTGTGAACTTGCACCATATGGAAATCTCTCACCACATTACTTATACTGTGAGTGTATTTTGAAGATTAAAAAATACTCCAAAGAATTAATATAACTCATACATATGCCATGATAGAAATCTATATGTAATATAGATAATTCTATGTGAACTAAAAACAATCACAATTTCTTATTTTATTTCCCAGTAGTAGTTCTGAAATATCTAACAGTTCAGGATTAACTAGCAATGAATGAGAGAAGAGTGTTTAATTGCTACTTAAACATCAAATTTTTTTTTTTTGAAAGATTTTTATTTTATTTGTGCATACAGAACTGGGATACAGGCCAGAGATGTGGAGGGTGAGAGAATTCACCAGAGACAGAGTGGAGTGCAGAACAGGCAGATCAATGAAACACACTGCTAAGGGGAGCAGCGGGCGGGCCAGGAGAGGTCTGCCACGCCATGTGGTCACCTCCGGGGCAGGAGGGAATCGAACTCATGAGGAGGCGGCTTTAGATTCTCAGTGCTGTGCTCCAACCCGCTGCGCCACCAGGGAGGGCCAACATCCAAATTTTTAAAAGAAAAATAAATAGGGCCCTTGCTGTTGGTGCAGTGGGTTAAAGCTCAGCACTGCAGGCTAGCCGCAGCCACTTCATTGTGATTTTGATCCCCAGTCCTGGAGGTGACCCACATGGTGCAGCAGACCTCTCCCATCTCGCCCGCTGCTCCCCTCAGCAGTGTACTTCATCAATCTGCCTGCTCTGCTCTCTACTCTGTCTCTAGTGAATCCTCTTACTGCCCCATACCTATGGCCTGTACCCCAGTTCTATATGTGTAAATATATATATATATATATATATATTTAAAAAGAAAAATAAAGCTCTTTTGAACTATTTATGTTGTATTTTATTCATATATGTACATTTAAAATGTTTAAATGTTATTATGGATCCACACACACATCTAATTATAACAAAATGGTTAAATCTTCACTACAACAAAATGATTAAATCTTCACCAACATCCCTGCTGTTTGACCCGTTCCTCCCTCTTCCATTTGAATAACTAAAAAATTAATATTTTTCATTTTTTCTACAAGGAAAAAAATGCATTCACACTGACCTCAGGAAAGCATTTTTCTTATTCTAAGCCAGTTAACAATTGTAAAATATATTAAATTAAAGCTTTCTTTAAACCATTAAGTCGCAATTTAAAATGCACAGAACACAATTTAAGCCTTTTCTTAACTATTAATTGATGCTAATGTCAACTCTTGCCTGATTGCTCTGTCAAACTTGGGCAAAGGGCTGAATGTGAATGAGAACTTTAAGAAGGATGGGGGATACACACAAGTCTTGGAACTGCGCACACTGCTAATCTAAGTTATCTGCTGGAATTTAGCAAAGTTTTTTTTTTTTTTTCTTTTAAGGACTCATTTGCTGAGGAGATACCATTCTATGAAATGTGTATGAAGGATATCAATTGGCATTTTACTATGTCATGTGTATAGACAGGATCTGGACAAATGGGTATGGATATTATTACAGCAGGGGAAGGCATTTTGTTACATATGGAAATACACACAGACAAAGGCCTGACATCAAGTGTATGCAAAGACAGGCAGTGAGCTATGGTACTTCTCTTAGACAGGGCAAGCAAGGCAAGAATCTTTTTTTTTTTTTTTAACATAAACTATAGGTATTAAATAGTTATCAAATGATTTCAGTTTAGAAACTATGATTTGATCGTTGAATCACACTAGATTTCCTAATTAACACCTTATATAAAATTCATCTTCTTCTATATAATGTAAATAAGATACAAAAATAATTTATGAAAACGGGATTATATTTGCCACCAAACTTTTTTGTTGAAAAATAAAGCCAATGTTGTAAGTCAATATTACCTTTATAAAATTTATTTTTAATATTTAGAAAGAAATTAAGGGATGTGTACAAGTCTGAAATTTAATAGAAACATTGACAAACAATTACAGATGAGAAGATATGAAATTTCTTTGCTAAAAATTTTGGAATGTAATGTAAAATAAACTTAATTGTTAAACAAATTTATGTATTTGGTAGAGCCCTACATTTCACCCTCACTCTTTCTCTGAAGTTTGTTCTTGAATAGTTGCTAAAAAGTAAAAGAATGAACACACTAGATTTTTTTTTTTTTT
>NW_004567121.1:11744618-11856393 GCF_000260355.1 Condylura cristata | reverse complement strand
GGTATGTTCCTTCTATTCCGAGGACTTCAAGGGCCTTAAACATAAATGGGTGTTGAACCTTGTCGAAAGCCTTCTCCGCATCTATTGAAATGATTATGTGGTTTTTATTCTTCTGTCGGTTGATGTGATGGATTACATTAACTGATTTTCTGATGTTGAACCATCCTTGGAACACACTAGATTTTTATTCAGTGACCTATAAATGTATTGGTATCAGAACCCCTTATAGAGTAGGCAGAATTAAAGCTCCTATGACAACCAAATTTCATGTTTAGTTAACATGTATTATGGTTCTTAGTGAAATCAAGAGAAGTTCATTTTGTTGTCTTCCAAGGGATTTGTCTGTCCTTTCCTCACTGCTAGCCAGGGAAGAAACGAGGATACATAAAGGCCAGTGAATTGCAGTAGGTTCTAGGACGTGTTTGATTTATGTATGTATACATGGAAAACTCTAGAATATACTAGAATATATAAGGGAGAGCATAAATCACTGCCAAAAGTTTCCTTTTCCTTTTTGGAAAAAAAAGATCAGACAATTTTACTTAGTTAAGTCTGGATATTGTTTTGTTCTAAATGAGACTTTATAAAGAATTATTTTATATGAAATTCTTCTTGTGTTCATCATTTATATTTTTAATGCCTTTTCAAAATATGTGCTCTAATATACAACAAAACACTGACAACATTACAGTTATCTTGGTGTTTAGTCCAACTAAAAATGAACCTGAACACATTAATGGAGCTGGTGTCACTTCTCTCTTCTGTGAAAATGCTTTGCAGTTCCACCTGTAAATGTTTTCAACCTAGTGACCAATGACAGGTTTGCAATGAAAATTTGGGCTGGTTTTTACTTACTTTGAATAGAAGGTTAATACAAGATTTCATGGATGTTTAACCAACATCACATTTACAAATGAGGGAGTCAAGGGAAAAGTTAATGGATTAACCTTTAAAAAGCAGTTCAGTAGAATAATTGCTATAGAAATACTCACTTCAGGTCCAAATTTGTTTACATGGATGGTCCCCGTTGGATCTTATCCAAGGAAATTTAAAGTATATAAGTATCACACTTGCAGTGGTATATGTACAAGGGGTCTTAAATACAATATTTAAAAAATGTAAAGTTCCCCTCTGTACATAAATTTTAATGCAATAAACTAGTTCACATATGTCATCTGCAAGTTACAAAAAGCAATTTTCAACAGCATCTGATATTTATGATAAATGCACAGATTATTTCATATCCCCATAGCACTCTGGCAATGAGGTGTATATTCTCATTCTACAGATGCAGCTAGGTCTACCGATAGTGCCCATTCCTCTTAAAATCAAGTAGTAACTTAACATTCTGTTGTCTTCTAGGGACCTGCATGTCCTCCCTTCCTCTACGATAAGGAGCAGAAAGGAACACTGAGTACAGTGATTTGTAGTAGATCGCAGGCTTGATTGATATATGTTTTTATGCATGTCAGAGGAACGTAAATAATGTACCTTCTATTCCAAAGTAGATAAGATTTGAAATTACTACTTTGAACTCTAGTCAAATCAAGATCTTGAGTATTCAGGTGTAATGACTATCATATCACTTGCACTTATGAGAAAATTATAGCACCTGTGATGTTTAATAGGATAGTAGCAGTTTACTTTAAATGGGGGAGGTGAAGTTTCACAACTATGACTGCAGCTAAAGAGTTAAACTCTGAATGTAGAGAACCAAGTTCTCATCCCATTTCTGCACCTGGCTTTGGTACCGTGGTTGGCTGGTTAATTCTTTAGGTTACTACAACGAAGATTTGGGACTAGGTGATGAAGAAAATTCGTAGTAGTTTTAAGACAGTGTGATCTAACAATCTTCATTCGCCTTATAAGTTTGTATTAGATACTGTGAAGAGATCCACAATGCTGAGAAAGTTCAGTTCAAGATTTATGAGCTGATAGCAGTGAGTCGGGTAGGGAGTAGAGGAGAATAAAATATATTTTGTTACAAAGGTGACTTTTTTTGGACCTCCTACTCTTAGAACATTCCTTTTAAATAGTTCTACAAAAGACAGACAAGCTGTAGTCTACCATAGACTTAATCATTCCCTGGAGATGATTTGTGAAAATGTGACAAACAGTAGCAAACATGAGTGAGGATATAAAAGAGGGCTTCATCTAATGTGAATGGCCAAAACAGACACATGGACAAAAGAGATGAGGAACAGGAGGTGTTGAAATGGACTGTGGCTTATATTTAGGTCAGTGGAAAACTTAAATATGCTCTGTCATATGGAGTGCAGCTGTCAGAGCCAATGGGAGCCAAGAGCTACAGGAAAGTGGCTAAAGACAATGAGGTTGGGTGGGGAGAACTGCTAAGGAGCCATTCTGGGGCTAAGAAGCAGAGTGTGAAAATAGAAATACACGCCAAGATCAAGTAGAAGGGACATTTTAAAAATGCCTAAGGATGTCTATACTTTTAAAGATTTTGTTGAAAATAATATTGACATCTTAAGCATCTATGAGTTGGAGGAATACAATGTTCATCAACCGTTTTACTTGGGAAACTAGGTTGTGGTTTTCTTGTTTTGTGGATGTGTAAACAGGTAAAGCAACTTAGTAAAGGTCACCAGCTAGTATAGTGGGTAAGTCAGAAAGAGAAAGCCATATTGACTCTCAGACCCTTAATTAATTTTGCAGATAATACTATGTCAATCTCAATCCCTAAGTAATCCTACAAATACATGAAAGAGGACTTTAGCCTTCATGGTATAACTAAAAGTTAGTTTTAATTGTAGACATTTTATAACTTCTTAGAATTTGCTTCTGATTTTTTCTCACTGGTTCCATGGTGGATGCCAATCTACTTTATTTTCAGTATCCGGGCATTTAACCTATAGATATGACATACTGTGTGAAGAAAAAAGTTCCTTAGAAAATACATTAGCTGAAGAGTAGAAATTACAGATGATCATATCATGTATGAAACTCACTTCTTTACCATCCCAAGTCCATGTCTGCCTTCAAGAATAGAAAAAGTTCACTCTATTTGAACTTCAGTGTCTACTTTCTTTTTGAGGTTCATGCTATCTGAAGTACCAGAATTTCTATGTTTAAAAATGATTTTTTCATTAGAGGACACGGCCATGAAATGTCCTCCAATTTTAATGTCAGGAGGTTTACTGCAGTGTTTTGGAGAACCTAGTTCATCATAAAAATGTGCTCTACTTTTCAAAAGTAAATGAAAATCTCCTTGCATATTACTCAAAATGGTCATTTCCTTCACAAGGTTATGTTTCATTATTCATGTCATCAGATTCACAATGTAAGATTTATTTACAAGGAACATTTCATCAATTACAGAACATAAAGCATGCTTTTGTCTCTCAAAGGGTTAGTGACAACTTAAATAAGTATTGAACTGTTAAGGGAGTTACAAAGAACATGCTGCTCCTGAAACTATTAAAATCGCATACTCTGGATAAAAAAGTGAATGGCTAAAGTTAACAAGGACATGCTCCTTCTCCTTGTGACTCATTAAATGTGTTATCATTTTAACTCAGGGAAATGTATTTTTTTCATTTCCTTTTAAGACTTGGTCCTGAAAGTATACTGCCCAGTTGACAGAACAAAAACAAGACACCTTGAGAACAACTCACACATGATATTTATGAGACACCCGCTTGCTCTGAGATCAATTCTCCGTCACTTGAGTCATTTTCCACACAATTATCAAAAGTAATTTTCTCAAATAATGAATCATCAGATCATGGCATTCTTCTACTTAGTTCATTATGTCTCCCTGTTCTAGGAATAAAGCTTGAGCCTTACCTCTGCCTAATCTCAATGTCCTAAGTAAGTGAACTATTTTCTTGAACACCTTTGCTCAAATCAGTTACCTCCTAGCATATTTTTTCATGTTCTCACCTATAAAAGCCCTACCCAACCACCTGTTTACTCTGAAGGCAAATAAATTCTCCCAGCTGTTTACTCTGAAGGCAAACCTGTGTTCTAGGTTTCTACTGTGTTCTGTGGTTTTGTGGTTATATCCCTAGTGCTTTGCACACTGTCTTGGTAATAACGGGATGACATGAAACTATCGGATTAATGAAAAAGGTAGGCTGTGAAGAAAAAAAAAAAAACTGTTGGTAAATATAAAAGCCCCTTTGCCACTCTGTCACTGTCTTTTAATTCTGCCCTTATGATTGTATAAAAAGTGTACCACTTATTCAGAGGTAGCTTCTTGTGGGAACACCATTAAACCATTGCTATTTAAAAGTCTTTTTATGGAGAATGGATACAACCTTGACAATCCTAAATACCTGTGTGCATATTTCTTTTTTAAAGACCCAGTCTTCTAAGCTACCTAACCAGGAGACATTGAGACATTCCAAAACAACAGACCCAGATTTAAAAAGAATGATGATTTTTATTCTTAAGACTCCAGACATAGTCTGACTGTCCTTCAAAGCCTTGAACAAGCATATAACATCTACTTGTCCATAGAAATAAAACCAACAACATTGTGAATGTACATAGTTTGTTAGTATCTGCGTAAAAATAAGATATTCTCACTCCTTGGATGTACTCCAACGAGCTGAATAAGCAACCAAACAGAGTGCCACCTGGGCCTTCTGGTCTTCACAATGCCCAGGTGATGGCAGTGCCTGGTGTAAGCATGTAAGCAATGGGGCAACACATAAAAGGACATGATATGAGACTACCAATCAGTAGTCTCTCTAGAAATAGCTGGCCCTTACTTCTTCTTCCCCTACTCTACAAAATCGAAAACTGCAAAACAAACAAAAAAATGTCTTGTATAGTCTAGACACTACAGCACTCCTCTTGACAAATGCCCATATGATGCAAAGTAGAATTAATGGAATGATCATGAAAGCTTGAACTATTATGAATCATAATGAATCCTTAACTGTTATGACCAAAGCAGTGTGCTGAGTTCAAATACAATCAAGATACAGGAATTTTCCTGTAAACAATGCAGTTTATGAGGTAGTCATGATAGAATGAGTCGCATCCCTCCCCCACCCCTGCCAATTCAAATAGTAAAAGCTATGATATCCTAATATAATAAATATATATTTCAGTCTTTTTGGATCCCCTCCAGGGCTCCTAAAATCTTTGCAATTTTGTAAGTGCTTTGGAACAATTTTTATTATACTTTTTGGCTTTAATTCTTCTTTTTACACAGAGTTCCTGAATCTCATAGGATTTCTTGGGTGATAAAAGAGTCTTTCTCCTACAAGAAACAGCTCTAGAAAGACCTTGATTAGAAGTTTGGAACTTTCAGTCTCATCTCTCTGGAGAGAAGGGTGAGAACTGATTTAATAATTGATCATTATTATGACAATAGATCATTATCATCATGTGAAAGTGCCATAAGAATCTCTAAATTATGAGGATTTGAGAGATTTAGAGTTGATGATCACATTTCAGTGCTGATAGGGTAGCATACTCTCTCTCCCCTGGGACAAAATATCTTGAGTTTAGGACACTTATAGATCATTATCTCGGTAAGTTTTTATCTATATCCAAAGTCTTTATTTTATAATTAACCAGTCAATGTTTATGAGTTATATGAAAAATTTTAGCAAATTTTAAAAGTCAAAGAGAGTATTTAGGAACCCAAATTTATAGCCAGTCAATCAGAAGTACAATTCACAATCTGAAATATACAATTAATGTCTGAAATATAATCTTGTGGAAACTGGGGATCTGATGCTAACTCTAGGCAGGTGGTGTCAAAACTGAGTTAAACACTGTTGAGAGTGTTTGGTGTAGAAGGCAGGGGAAGGGAGAAAAGATTGCACACATTTAGTGACCAGAAGTATAAGGGATAAGTAGAAGAAAAAAATTGTTTTTTCTTTAAAGTCTTAACCCCCAAGGTGACTGATTTTGGAAATAAGGTTTTCAGGAAGTAATACATAAAATGAGGTCTGAAGAGTGGAACCCTCTTTCTCAGCACTAGGAAGCTAGCAGCAGTCAGTGTAGCATAAGTTCAATCCTGGCCAGAGAGGTGGCCCGCCTGTCTGGCCTGCGGCTCCCACAGCAGTGTATTTCAGACAATCCATCTGTTCTGTTCCCCACTCAATTGCTGGTGAATTCTCTGACTCCCTACCCCACTTTCCACCTCTGGCCTGTACTCCAGTTTTTGTAGGCATAAATAAATAAATCTTAAAAAAGAAGAGTGGGACCCTATGTTTGGTACCTTTATAACTAGATGAAGATTAAAAAAAAAAATTCTCTCCAAAAAAATACAGACCAAAGACAGGTGGTAGGAGCATAAAATAAACAGCTGACAGTAAGCATGTCTAGCAAAGTGGCATCAGAACAAAACCTACCTATCTTGCTAATACCTTGATCTTGGACTTCTTAACCTACTAACTGTAAGAAGTAAATTCCTGGTGTATATATATATATTTTTAGAGATTTATTTATGCACACAGAAGAGGTGTGGGGGGTAAAAGGATTCACCAGAGACAGAGTGGGGAGCAGAACAGGCAGATCCAGGTCAGAAGAGGTCTGCCATGCCATGTAGGTCACCTCCCTGGCCAGGGATCATGCTGTAGTGGCTGCAATACCTCACAGTACTGAGCTTCAACCCATTATGCCACCAGGGAGGGCACAGTGTTTACGTTACCCAATCTCCGGTACTTTGGTATGCAGCCTGAGCTGACTTTAACAGCAGTAGTGCACAATGGTGTCTATATTTATTTATAGAAGTTTAAGTACAGGTTCCGTCATTTAACAGTTATTTGAGTTCCACAAATTTCTTAGGCTTAGCTTTCATGAGTCGTAGAACCTTCCTCTAAATGGAGACTCTTCTGAACACCTCCCTCAAAATAATATTATGAAGTCTAAATGAGAAAACATAAGAGTACTTTACATAATGCCACAAGCACTCCACGCATGCAATCTAACATTTAACAAGTCTGGGTATGTGTCCAGTGTTATATACAAAAGTCCTTAGGATACTGTCACTTAAAATACATTATCTTTGGTTAAAAGAGTTGAAAACTGACCAAGACAGTCTTAAATATTCCCCTGAGCTTGACTACACATTAGTCAGGCTGTTTTCTAACTACAGACACTGATTTCCCTTTTCTTAGATCATTTACTTTAGAACACCTGTAATTACAAATTTCTTTTTTTGCCCCTTTGAAATATATATAAATCTCCTTATAAGCCTCTTGCCAATTTTATGACTTTGGGAATGTCTTTCTCAAGAACCTGGGGACCATCCATTTGAAATGTAATTATCAAGAAAGATAGCATCTCTGTCTACCAGCCTCTTTGGGAGGACAGTAGCCTATCTTATGTGAGACTCCTGTTTCAAGCTGTGAAACTACCTCCTGTAATGAAGAACAAAAACGTTTACTTTCCTGTTGAGTAAGGACAGCTAGTCTACACATAAACCTGCCCAACCTGGGTGTTAAAAGCTCCTCAGCTATTTGTTTCAGTGGAGTTGAATTCTGTCTCTCTTCCATAATCCAACAGACTTAGTCTCCCTGCCTGTTAAACGCTGGTACAATTTTTACTTTCCCAGGAAACATCCACATATAATATGCAACTATATGGTAATATATTGCTACATATAGTTTAGATTTTGGTTTTGGCAGTGTACAGAACAGAATAATATTGCATATACTTTATTAGCAGTAACTATGGCATGTCTCATTGTTTAACTAAGGATGGTCATTGAGAATTTTTATTAAGTATGTTGACAGTTACCTAGAGAACACTGACAGTATCTTTTGAGGTTTTAAATCTAAAAACCCTGCACTAACATTAGAAATTCTATGGCCCTGACGTCATGCATATGTTTCTAGGAAATTAACTTATGGTTAATTTTTAGGGCATCAAGTTGGGGGTAGAGAGAAAAAAATAATTTTGAAACATTACCTTACAGTGGTACTATTTTCTAAATTACTCTTTAGGACATAGCATTATAGATCAATGTTAAACCAGTCTGTTCTACTAAGTAAATGTAAAGTGATATAAACTTAATATCCAAGTAACTACCAATGGCTAAAGTGAAACATTTCATGAATTTATATATGAAAACCAACGTGTTTATATGGTCTCTTCTCATCAAAGTCATTTTACACTAATAGACTATTAAACTTGATATCTATTTTGAAGAAATTAACATTTTTTAAATAAGCACTCTGAGTTAAAAATGAATTTCAGAGGAATAGGCCAAATGACTATTTCTCTGAATTATTCTGCTTATTAATAGTGTACTATTTTCCTTTATTTTGTTTTTATTCATATCCATCTTAATTATAATTCAAAATTTATCCTTATAAATGAATACAATTAATTTCTTTAGCCAGCTTCTGATTTTTTTTTTTCTTTCAATATTACATATAGACACTTGGACACCAGAGTATACAATACAGAATTTAGGACTACTTTAACCCAGAAAAGATAGAAAGAGTGAACAAATATCACTTTACCAATTTTCCCTGTTGTCTTAGGCTAATTACTTGCTTCTCCAATTGTGTACTTAGAAAATATTATGCCAAGGAAAATGAGAGCCATTTGTCTCAGAGAAATGCATCATACTAAATATCAAGTACTGTTAAGTGCTAGAAATGTATCTCAAAAGACTCCATGACTGCATCATTTTGGGGTTGTTTAGAAGTTCAGCCCTTTTAATGAGAAGTATTAAAAAATAAATCTAGTTTCCAACCCTTAATTCAACTCAAAAATAAGGCTTCTTATTGGAGAACATGCTTCCTGGTTTTGACAACTCCTAATGAATTTCTGGCTCCTTCCTAATAACTTAGTAACTCTGATAAAATGAAAGACACACTTGCCCCCTACCCAACTCTGAAGAGTGAATCTATCATCATTATAACAGACAGAATGCATTAAAAAGGATTCAATATGGGGTTAAAAAAAGATACAATATCCGCTATGCAATTTTAACAATCCTTTTGAAGAATAATAAAAAATTATAGATATGCTCTTGCACTGTAACTAGTCCTCCATTATTACTAGGAAGAATATGGTTTCTAAATATGCTGAAATTCTAATTATATGTGCCATAGAGAAAAAGCACCTTTGTTCATTTGTAATGAATATTATCTTGTCCATTCCCTACATAAATTCGAACAATTATGATTTTCTCAGGTCTCCTGGGAGATGGGAAATTCGAAACTTTCTCTATTATGACACTCTATATTTAATTAGGTGACAGTACTTAAGATAGATTGGAGACTAGAATACCAGTTGGAAGATTGTCCTGTCATGGTTCAAAGTAGAAAAATAATATGAAGGTGGGAAGAATAGAAAGGAAATTCAATTTTAGAGATTTTACAAAGGAAATTTGGTTAGCTCATTGAGGTTAAATTTGTAGGTTTTAGTAATGTACACCAAGCTTCCAGTTTGAGAGTTCAATTCAGTTTCAAATTTAGAGTGTGTTATATAGACTGAATTGTGTCCTTTTAATATTCATGTTGAACCCTATCTCCCAAATGAATTTGGAGATAGTTAACAGGTTAATTACAGTTAAACAATGTCAAAAGGGTGCAGCTCTAATTCAATAGTACTGGTGACTTTATAAGAGAAATTTAAAGATCATGCCTCTCTCTCACTTATTCCCACTCCCTGCACCTAGACCCCTTCTCCCCCCTCCCTGCAGAGACCATGTGAGGACACAAGTGAGTGGCCAGTTGTCTATAAGGAAGAGAACTTTCACCAAAATCAAAATCAGATGGCACCTTAATGCTGGACTTTCCAGTCTCCAGAGCTGTGAGAAAAAAAAAAAAAAAGCTGTGAGAAAATAAAAGAAAACTAGGTAGTGACTACTAGGTAGTTAACTACTCAATCTGTGATATTTTGTAATATAACCTTGGACAATTAACATAGAAATCACAACTTTTATATGAAATCTTATGATTATTTTTACAGAAGACTGTATCCTTTCTAAACCAACATGTTTTTTGACCTCACATAAAGGAATATGTTAGAGTCCAGTGTCCAACTTTGGCAGATGTCACTTTAAAGTGACTTCTAAGTTTTCTAATTGGACTACAAACTCACAAGATCTCTAAAACAGTGAAATTGCATTGCAGACCATTTTGTGCACATTCAGCTTCCTGGAGGAGGTAGCTGTTTCTTTATTCATATTATCAAAGAAATGTGGCTCAAGAAATAAATTCAGTGGCAATGACATTGCACTACTATGGGGTATTTAATGAAGTCATAGTTTGTTGAAATATTAACGATTAGAAACAGTGACTCAGTGAAAATATCATCTAATTGGGTGTCTTAAACATTTGATGGTAATAAGCTTTAAAGAAGACTTGTCACTTGTTTGTTTTGAAAGAAGTCACTACCTACTTTCCTTTTAATACAATCTGGGCTTATGGATGAATTAATTAAAGATGGGCATAGTTCTGAGAAGTATCATTAGGTGGTTTCATTTTTGTGCAAACATTGTAGAGTGTAATTCCACAAATCCAGATGTACAGCCTACTGTATGCATGCCACCACATGGCTCCATCGCTACTAGAAACGTTATGTGGGACCTTCCTGGTGGTGTAATGGCTAAGTCTCTGTGCTGTTAAGCTACTGCCATTCACTGCAGCATGAGTTCCACCCCTGGCCAGGATGCTGACCCGCATACATAGCACAGCAGATCTCTTCTGTCTCGCCCGCTTCTCTCCTCAGCAGTGTATTTCAGTATTCCATCTATTCTGCTCCCCTCTCTGTCTGGTGAATCCTCTCAACCCCTGCAACTCTAGCCAAGACTCCAATTCTTTTATACATACATAAATAAATAAATCTTCAAGAAAATAATAAGGAGGACCCTCCCTGGTGGCACAATGGGTTAAAGCATAACATGACAAATCAACTGAACTAGATTCCCAGCCCCGAAGGTGATCCACATGGTAAGAAAGACCTCTCCTGACCCACCTGAGGCTCCCATTGGCAGTATACTTTGTTGATCTGCCTTTTCTGCTCCCCACTCTGTCTTTGGAGAATCCTCTCACTGCCCCTGAACTTCTGGCCTGTACCCCAGTTCTGTATACATAAATAAATCAGTCTTTAAAAATGTAATGTGTTTTAAAATAAAAAGGCTAAAACAAAGTTTATTTTAATCTAGTTTAACCTTTTTATTTTTTCTTTTTCTTTTTTGTATAGGGAGGAAAAGTTACTTGAAACGACAAGAAACTACCATGATCACTATAAAGATCACTACTGTAGGCTGAAAAATATCAGATATGGTGGTTTTTAAATAAGTGTCTCTCTCCTTTGTTTCTTATTATGGGAGTCTCTGAGTTTCTTTTTAGCAAAGGATAATTTTTCTTTAATTATAATGATAATCTACAAATGTTTTATAGTAAAAAATAAAGCTTTGATGTTGAAATGTCTAATAACAGCATGTCTGTTCCTTCCAACAATGGTCTAATATTTCTGTTTCTTATTCTTTGTAGTAAACTGAAATGGAACATAAGAAAAAAAATACTATACCAGGTTTTTCATTTTGGATGTTTTTCACTGATGAATAGACAGTTATGAAATCAGAAATATAAGACTGTCTCTTTCTATGATTTCATTAAAAATACAATATGAGGGAGACTGAATGCTATTTTTCTGGCTTATCAAATCATCTGCTTCCAGCCATCAGGAGAGTATGCAAAAGACCTCAGACCTAATTAACCACAAAGTCATTTAAAATTTTGTGATTACTCTGAGTTCAAATGATTATTGTCAAATTTTGACAAAATGAAATGATTAAAACAATCTGAGTTTTTATATGTGCAATACCATAAGTACTCAATAAAGTAGAACCTTCTTCATCAGGCTAAGACAATGGGAGGAAAGACTAGAAACCTCAGAAGTCAGCAATGCTAAATATTTTCTTTATATATCAGTATCTGCTAAAAATAGAAAACTGGATGAACTGTTAACAGAAAGAAGATTTCTCTTTCATTTGATGTGAAAAGAAGTTACCAGAAGTGCAGAGGACTGTGTTTTCTTCAGAGTAATTAAGGATATACTAAAACTACCAAATATCTCCAGTGATGATGATAATCCTAAAGGCCAGTTCAAACTGAAGGAGATATAAATGCATCTTTTGGTCTCTCCTTCCAGAGGTTTCACAAAAATAAAAACTAGAAGCAACAAAAGTAGTAAATCCTTCCTTAACAATGAAGTGAAAAATGTGTAATCAGTAAAATCAATAAATAATCCAAAGAGATTTCTAGTAGAAGAACCAAAGTGGATGAAATAAGGTTAATGAATAAGATAAGCAGGAAAAAAAATGCAGCTCAGAATGTGAAATTATATCAGTGAGAGTCAATCTGAAGAACATCTGGAAGGAGATAGCAAAAAAATATACATAGAAGTCCTAACAGGGTGGGATTCCTCTACTCTTTGACATTGTGCAGTTCACTAAGGTGGTTTCCAGAGATATTCAGCCTCTTGGCATTCATGACTTTGTATAATTTCCTCCTGATAAGAATGGGTTAAACCAACAGCAGCATGATGGAATATCTTCACCAACAGTAGGTTGGGACCCAACAAGATACCCTGGTGCCTCCAGGTGAGGGAACAAGGCCAACAATCATATAAGGGAACCTGAAAGGGACTGTACATCCTCCAGTCACATCTTCAAGGGATCCCAGGAGACGACAGGCTTGATCCCATCCCCACAAAGCCTGTAGTGGATCAAGTTAGTCAAGTGGCTCTTGACTAACTTCACAAGAGAAATTAGGCAAAAGTCACCCAGATGAACTTCACCCAGATTCACCTAATCCACAAAACTTTTGAGATAATAAATCTTTATTGTTTTATCTTGCTAATTTTGGGATAATCTGTTACACAGCAATAGATAATTAACATAACCATGTGAAATATTGAGCAGAGTAATTTTTTTTTTTTACCCCAAGCAAAATAATACAACAATGAACCAGCACAGAAACTGCCCAAGAAAAGTTTGACTCTAACTGTGGAAGCTCTCTTCATGTTGACATTAGGATGTCTGATAAAGCGTCATCTTCATAGAGAAGTCTGATACTCCGCACACTCTGACCCTGAGAAGGGACTCGTGTCACACCACAGAACAACCCACACAGAATCATGTTCCAGAGCAGAAGGCACAGAAAAGAGACATGGTGGGGGTGGGGGTGGGGGGCAAAGAGAGGGCTGCAAGAAGTGACTCAGAATTTAAAGTGATGATATAATTAAGGCAAGGACAAATGTAAGAAAAAATGAAGATATTGAGGAAAACAAAAATATGTAAAAATGTTTGGAATACTCCAAATATGAAGTAAAATGTAATGACCTGATTTTAAGCAATTTATATGATGGAAGATAATTCATTTGACCTTGTTCCTGGAAAAATTCCTCTTTGAAGCAGTTTACTTAATGTATTGGATCCCTAGGAAAAATATGTAATAATCACATACCACTAGACTGACTAACATTGCACAATATGTACACAGTAGTGTTGATCTAAATGCTTTTTTATTGCTTACTCATAGATAAATTTTTGAAGATTTGGTAATGGCTGTCAATGCTGAAGTTAACATTTCTGGAAATGCAAAATGATGGTGAGATATGAAACACAGAGGTAAGTTCAAGGAACAGAGGACTACTTCACCTTTATCTTGCTAATATGAATACTCAAGAGTTAACATTGTAAATTAATGAAACAGACATTTAAATAAGATACTGTGAAAAAAGGAAAATGTAATTATAAAAGGCCAGTTTTTATACCGGATATTGCATTAATAATATATGAAAGGTATAAATAGACACATGGAAATTTAATGTATTATTTAGAAATGTGAAACTAATTATCAAAAAAGTATGAAAACACACCACCCCTGGAGATAAGACTGAAGGTGGAGAGAGTGTAGTTGGAGGATTTTTCTCTCACACCATCTTTTAAGTCATATTGATTTTTTTCATCTGGTGGAATTACCTTAATAATTTAACAATTATCCCCACTTGTTTTGCATACATACAACAAAGAATTAAAGGGAACTCTTCCAGTATCCTGCTATCAAAGCCAGAAATAGTATAAAAGAGGAGGTTATATTTGTTATTATTTGGAATTTGAAGTACCACCCATTTAAATATGTTGTATTTTGAAATAACACACATAGCCTGAATAAACTCTTTAGCCATTTAATAGGCTTTGTCTAGATTTATCTGTCCATCATTCTGATGGGGGAAGGAATGCAGGGAGGCTTCACAAGACTGAGTCACACAAAGGGGACAGACAGGAGGGGCCAGTACAGCAATGGACACAGCCATAACATCAAGGTCCCAGCAGATAACAGACTGCTGGAGGCTGTGCCTGAGGCTCAGACCCAAAAGGTGAAAGATAAGGACTTGGAGAGGAAGCTCATCAGGAAATCTCCAGTCCTCTCAAGTTCTACCTAGGCTCAGCAGGAGTGAGCCCCTCCCAAGGAGAAACTGCCTGTGTTAGGGCAGCCTTTCCACCACCACTGGCAGTTGCTCCACTGCCCACCTGTGACTATGCAGGCGCTTATTTCCCCCCACTCTCTCCCTGTGTGGGGCAGCAGCCTCCTTGCCTTCCTGTGACCATGCCGGGACTTCTCTGCATTGACCTTCCTCACGGAGGCCGCTCTCTCCTCAGGCCGTCTGCCTGCAGCTATTCAGGCCTCTCTCTGCAAGCCTGCCCCTTTTAGGGTAGCTCTTCTTGCCCACTTGCACCTATGCAAGTGTCTTCTCCTCTCCTGTCTCTTTCAAATAAACTCACTCTTTAAACATAACTGAGTCTCTGTCTCATGAAGAATCTCACCGTGTGCTGCTGAAAGGGGAGCTCTGGTGAAACCTTTCCCAGAGTGAACCCAAGAACCGAACTGAAAAGACACATTAATTCCACTGCCCAAACTTCCTTTTAAGTGTTTGTGTCCAATTAGTGTTATGCCAGCATGTTTCTCTAATCTCTACTTCCCTAGTTCTTTTTTACTTGGTTCTCATTTTAAATTGCCTATGAAAATAACTTGGGAATGATTGACTTTTCAAACATTATACTCTTTCCCCAGTTCTATCTGATTTCTAGCAAAAGTCAGCATCTAAAAACCCAGTCTAACCCAAGACTTTCTTGAAGCCTTGTCAAAGAGTTTGGCAGTAATGGTTCTTGGATCAGACTTCCTCACTGCTTCCCTAGACATTTTTAACTGTTTATTCTACTCATCAAAGTTAGCTAGAGATATTAAAAAAAAAAATCACACGAAGGATTTGACAATGTGAGTTATTGACTCTTGAAGAAGGTATTGCTCCAGCTCACTATGAAATATTAGAATTTGACTGCTCATAGCAATCAACAGTGGGATGTCTGCTTCTGGAGGTGTAAGACAGCAAAGGGTGCTTTGTTCTAGAGAATTTACAACCAGTGGTACAACTGTCTCAAAGTCAGTCTGCTTTGTATTATTACAATGAGTGCACAGTTACAAACAAGCCAGTTATAAAACATTCATTTGAAGAGGTGATCATGAACACCGCTGTCCCTCACATGGTTAACTGCTAAAACCCCAAAAGATGACACACTACTAAACCTCAGGAAAAGCATTTTTTTTTACCTGCCAATCTGTAGCATTGTAGGAAAAATTATACTACTTCATACTCTTAACCTTTCCAGTTTATGGATAAGTACTAGTTTCCTCCCTAGACTTCTGTGAAATGCCAACAATATATATCATTATCAGAATTTTGCTTCCTGTATATCACATTCATGCCATTGTCTTGAGTAGGTATGCATATTAAAAAAAAAAGGTATTTTGAAACTGAGTCTATACTGTGTATATGGAGGAAGCTAATTCCTTTACTCCTGTCTTGTATGTACTGTATGTATTCTCAGCAAAAAAAAAAAAAAAAAAAAAAAAAAAAAAAAAAAAAAAAAATGCAGGAAATTGAGTCCAGGAAAATTCAAGACAGGAAACCTTATCTCTTCATTTGAAAATGAACTGTGTGTTTCATTAATTCATTCTTTCAAAAAATATTCATTCAAATGTTCACTTTACATCAGGTATCATGTTAGGAGCTGAATGTACACAGCTGAATAAGCACCGATCTTGACTTTAAGACACTGTGAGAAGGAAAACTAAGTTAAGGTTATTGATTCTGAGAAATAGACAATTTCAGGTAAATAATTATCTACTCGTCTACATATCTGAATATCTATCAATTTTTCCAAAGGGCTATGAAAACAGAGAAGGCATTTTGCTTAGGGTTGTTTGGGAAATTTCCAAATGAAATGCAAGGTCTAAAACTGTTCTATACTATTAACATTAGCAAAGATTTAAAACTTTATAAATACAGAGTGAATTACTAGTAAGGTCATAGGTACAACTTTGGCACAGGAAAAAAAGGATGGGGCAACATATGGAAAGACTGAAATTGAAAAGATGCATTTTATGATGAGGGAATATAAATAGATTCTTATTGCTAGCATGCCAATGGCAAACTTCAGACGATGTGCTTTATACATTTTGTTTTCTGAATCAAATTTCCAAATAATGTAGAATGCAAGGCCACACTGAGACGAGTGTATAAGAAAATGAGGCAATTAAAAAAAAAAAAATTAGACCATGTCAGACAGTCAAATGTAAATGAGCCTGTGTCTGAAATTACAATGAAATTTTTTACTTTGGAAGTGGGAAGCCACCAGTTTCTAAGAGCATAAGTGGGTCATCTCATTGCCCTATTGGGTATTACCTCCTATTCTGTTGTTAGGACAGGATTTGCCTGTTGATTCTATCTAGAATTATTATATGGCCAGTTAATGCTGTGCATGGAAAAGTCAGATATAAAGATGTCAACATAAAATTGAAAGAATCTTGGTAAAAATCTTTTCATTTCTGAAAAATGGACATTAGAACCAGAGAGCATCCCTTTAATGGAATGTGAATATTCTCTTCCATTCCTGATATGGATCCCTAGATACACAGTCTTTATATATACTTTAAGGGATAGCTGCTATAGAGGTAAGCTAGGAAGAGGTTTCCCTCAAGTGTTCCAGAGTCAGTTTTACTGCTGAATCTCATAACAGTTAAAATAACTTGGTCAGGAGAGAGACTTCAGATGTGATTAGTTTGCCAGTATTTTAGGGAATCTACACTTGAATACATTTATGTAGTCCTTGGATATTGTTGATTAAATTCAAGCCCAATTTGTTTATTTGACATTGAGCCCTCATCTGTGAATTGCAGTGGCTACAATAGAGTCTAGAACGTTGAAGAAAGAAATAAAGGAGACACAAAAAAGAAAAACAAAAGAAAAAAGATCACCTAAAGAGTGGTGGCAGAGAGAGTACAAGGATACTATCTAAAGTAAAGGCAACCGTCCACTGTGTCAGATGCCATTCTGAGATCTTTACTTGTGCAAGTTTAGTTGACATTACCAAAGAAACTGTCATTAAATAACATTATTTTAAACTTTCCAGTTGTATTTGCTCACCTTTTACAGTTTAACATTGATATTAAAAATGTACCAGTATCAGAGCCATGGTATTTTAACCATTCTATTTTAACTATTACTGACCATGTTATTTGAACTATCATGAGATCTCCAGTATTTCAAATTCAGCGGTACAGCACTGACTCAGGAACACCTAAGGGAAACTTTTTCTTAGCTACCCATTAATATATATTTATATCACTATCACTCACTACCATAGTACTTATTTCATGTAAAGAGTAAGATGATTCAACTTCCCCTTTGTGACTCTCAGGGAGTCTCCAGATCCTGCTTCGCTAGAGAAGTCCGATGAGAGGATATAATAGGCCAGGGCCATAGTGTACCTCATCAAATCCACAGATTGGATGCTGCCAGCTATTTTAGAAACAGCAATCTGCAGAATGTGGACAACTGCAAGCCAGGGTAATATCTAGCACACTGCTAACGTGTAGGACGTGGATTAGTACGAGTGTATTGCCTCAATATGCATGTTATTATAAAGGGACTAAAATATCTTCTCTCCTTTAAATTTGAGTTTCAACTGTGTCAGTGATGATGTTAATAATAGACTGTACATCTGTGATGTACAAATCTTGGCTATTGTTGATTTAGGGTAATTTAGAACTTGCTATAAAACCATCAATGTACCTCACTCACACTATTAAAACTATAATACTTTGCAAAGTGAATTTTTTCATGTTAAAAACAAAAAAAGATATTTACTGATTTTTTTATTTTAAGACAACTTATACTGTGGTGGATACACATACATATATAAATACACATACCTTTATATACACATATATATGTATATATATATTTATTATCATTTAGAAAACTTACTGGAAAAAAATAGTTAGACATTGCAATTATGGGTCAGCCTGAAGTTTTTTGGTAAGTGTTGTATAAAGGCAGTTGCTTTGGTGTGGTTCTAGCTTTATGATTTTTTTTTAATCATTGTGAAACTATTCTGATAACTTTTCTATGATAAGAAAATCTAAAGAGGCTCTAGACAATAAAAAAATCAAGAAACCATCAGAGATTTAAATTTCATCTTCACTTCATAAAAAAAAAAAAGCTTAAACTTTTATATATTACAGGAAAGAAAGCAAGTATTTGGAACACAAAAAGACACACACATTTTTTTATGCTCAGATGATACTTCCTCCTTCCCATCAAAGAAAATTCTTTTATGCTCAGATGATACTTCCTCCTTCCCATCAAATAAAATTCTTGTTATATGTACAAAAGGAATAGAGGTGTAATAAAAACAAACTGTGCATTAGAAAACCAGAAGTTCACAAAGTATTTGTGTTATAAATCATTTAAAGCACTGGTCAAAACTAAGAGAAGAAAATGCTATATTCTTGCTAGTAAGACGTTAACTATTTAATAAAAATAGTGTCCATTTTTCTTACAACCGAGGCTAGACATATCAGAGAAAGCGCCAACCTTGGCCAATCCTTCCCAAGAAAATACCCTCTGAAATCCCTGCCACATACTTGTTAGAAAAAAGATCTTAAGCCATTCTTTTTCTCTAATGTTAATGAAATTCTATCAAAAGGAGATTATATAAGAATCATAAAGCTAGTAGGGAAAAAAGGAGGTACTAAGAGGCTAGTAACTTGCCCAGAGGCACAGAGTCAGTAGGTGGAGGAAGTAAGGCTGAGATTTAGGTAGGCATTCCGGCTTTAGGAATGGATGTCCGGGACCTCATAGCCCACTCCAGCATTGTCTCTTAATACTGCCAGCTGCCAGAATGTAGAATCAGTATGAGAAGTTGTCTGGGAACAGTTATGAAAGCATGAAATAGGCAGGTGAACTGGACAGGTCTTTCCAGGCAGATGGCATAGAAGTTTGGAATGACATGACCTCTGAAAGAACTGTAGTTCTCTGGGGGAACTGGCACTCTTACAGAGTATGGTGATATGCCTTCCAGTCAGGCAGACAGGAGACCAGCTGTGAAGGATGATCACCCAAGAAATCCATCTATTACCCCAAATTCTTGGATAGGTAAAGGAAGGGAATGGTATATGATCATATTTGCATTTTTGAAAGAACATTTTTATACCTAGGTGGAGAGCTCACCGAAGTAGTTAAGAATGTAAGACAAGAAATGAGATTTGAAGAGAGGCAATATTTATGGGCAGATGAATAGTGCTCACCTCACCCATTCAAGAAGCAGGTTGCATAGTCTTAGGTTATTTTGCCTCAATGTTCTCAATGCAATAAGATTAGTATCACCAAATTTTATTTTCTGAGTCATGATCTCTTACACACACACACACACACACACACACAAACATCCATATATCTTAGAACTTAACTGTATTTCTGATCTAATTAACAAGACATTAATGCTAGTAAGTTGCTTGTATCCACAAGGCCACCCAGGAAGGGCAGGTTCACTCCCTTCAACTATCCTCAGGAGGTATAGTTCTGCCCCCTCACAAATTTGAGATACTCAGGTTATTTTTATTTCAGGACTCCTCTGAAAACCCACATTGGACACTGAGAGGCCCACAGGAAGCTTCATTGCTAAGAGTGGACTTGACAGCAGTGCCTCAGGTCCCACTCAGCCAATCTCTGAGCCACCCATGGCTTCTTATTTCCAGTTAGTCTGGCAGTGTTCACATAAGACCCACTAAATCTTGGAATATGTCTGAATTATAATACCAAAATGTTTCCTTAGTATTGATGCCTATAACACTAATATTTTATGCACATCTATTCAAGAAACATTCCAATTTCATACACATCCCCAACCACTAACATCCACTCTCCTCTGTCTTTTGACTATAACACTTGTCATCTCATGTAAGTTATTTGTTTTACATTTTAACATCCATCTTTCCCATCTAATAGGCTTTGTGTAAAATAATCTGATTCTGTTCAAAGCTATATTTTCGGTGACTAGAACAGTGCCTGGTATTTAATTAGTGCTCAGCAAACCCACAGTTATTAAATGAAAATGGATGGGCAAATGTATGTATGGATGAATGGATATATCTGTCTATATCTAAACTTGTCAGAAGTCATAATAAAACCAGTGTTGGATATGTCACTGCAATGCTTTTTTATTTATTAAAAACCTCAATATTCCCCCCAAAAAAAACTCAGAATTTTCTTCAAATGAACTCCTTAAAATGTAGGTATCAGCACTTTTGCTTATCAGCAAGAGGGAAAAAAATATTTTCTAAATAGCAGTTGCTTACCTACATTTAAAATTACAATGAATTACACTTTTCTTACCTGGGACCATTCGTTTCAGGAGAATATGCATTTATATCCATTTAAAAATATACATCCAAGTGTTTTTCTTTCCTGTATGCTCTAAAATTTGCTATAAATGTGTACCTTAATTTAAGTGAATTCAGCAGAATAATTAGACTAGGGAAAATAAAATTAATTATTCATGTCACCAGTATTTTAAAATACAGAGCAGTTATCAGGAATACATATAATTATGACTAATGCAATTAGTTTTTAATAAACTACAACTAAGGTTAATTAATACTTTTAATAAAAATAAAATTTTGCTCTTTGAAGCTACAAAGTGTATTTTGTGAGTTCTAAATATTTTTCATAGAAATATGTGTGCATTTTGCTTACATTTTTCAAACAAATACTGTTAACTTTTCATGATTATCTCTGCCAGGATGCATTAGCAATATCCAATAAATTCAAATACGTTTTTCTTACTTTAATACTAATTGGGTTTCTTCTTCTTTTTTTTTTTTTAAGATTTATTTATTTATTCATATGGAACTGGGGTATGGGCCAGAGATGTGGAGGGTGAGAGGATTCACCAGAGACAGAAAGGGGAGCAGAACAGGCAGAGCGACGAAGTACACTGCTGAGGGGCGCAGTGGGAGGGTCAGGAGAGGTCTGCCTCGCCATGTGGATCTCCTCCAGGGTAGGCGGGATAAGAATTCTAGCAGTATTGGCTTTAGGTTCCTAGTGCTGTGCTTTAACCCACTACCCCACCAGGGAGGGCCCTAATTAGGTTTCTTATAGGATATTCCATGGAAATCAACACCACAATTTCAGTAGGACATTCCACATAGGAAATATACATGTCTCTGACAACCTACCAAGGTTTCAAATCCTTAATAGTTTCTTTTCCTGAGTAGGTTTGCTATCACAACTCTGAACATTGTCTAACTATAACCACAGAATTGCTCCAATACATTTACTTCACTCCTATTTACTGATTCTTCCCCACTCTACAACTTAAATTTTCAAATTGTTAAATTTCTCCTGTCAAACACCAGACTCTCTCAAAGCTTTAGCCTCTCTGCTTTCTCAATATTTTTGAAATGAGATGAACAGACAATGAAAAAAAAAAAATGCCTATGGATTCTGGATTCTTGAAACCAAGTACGGATAACAGAATCACTTTTTTCTGCATTGAATGAAGGACAGCTCGTCACTATTATATTTTTTAATTAATTATGACTCTCTTGAAACTAGTAATTCTATATAGGCTGTAAAAGTAGAGTATAAAAATAATTCATGAACCAACAGGATATTTTTGAGAGTGAAAGGGCTACTATTTTAGTAATGATATCACCACACTATACCAAGTATTTATGTGGATGTCACAGGCCATTGGGATGGATGACTACTGTAAAAGTCAAGGGTGAAATCTTTATTTTGTTACATAGTAATCATAAGAACTATTTAAGAGCATAATCACTGGAGTCACTATGATTTTAGAGCTCAGTGCAATTCAAGAGATTCCTACTTCAATCCACTGAGGTTAGAGAGTCAACAAGGTTAACCAACTTGCCCAAGTAACACAACAAGGTAGGTGGTTGTGTTGCAAGTTGAAACCAGGTCTCCTAAGTTATCATGTTCTTTTCATCATAATACATTTTCTCTAAAAAACGGATATTACTATTGATTCATGTGTTCTACAATGTATGTCTTATAAAACATTCTTGAAGAAGAGAATCAAAAGGTGTGATACAAAGAAGGAACTGGAAGAAATAACAATTCTGAGCAAAAAGAAACAGCACAGTTCCTAATTTCTTTCTTAACTGGCAAGCAAAGGAAGCAAATTTGCCCTTCACAAGTTGGCTTATTTTTCAAATAAAGATGCATATACATCACGAGACATTGTCAGATTATTCAGAAGAGAACACTTGTTAGACAAAAATATTGCCTTTCATCATCTTTCCCCTAAGCCCAAGAACTCTTCAATATATAGAACTTTATATTAATTCAATGTATAGAAGAACTTTATATTAACAATTATTTGCAAATATTTACTTTTAAAGATTAGCCTTATAGAAAGGATCTCTTTTTTTGAGATGTGTGGGTCATATGGAAATACTTAGTAATTAGATATTCTAAAATCAATTTTATGTATTCTGTATAAAAAAGTACTATCAATATTCCTTTATTCCTATTTAAGAAGTCAGTATAGTTGGTAATTGTCCCCAATATCTCTAAAGTAAACATCAATCAGAACATTGATTATCACTTAGAAAAGAAAAAAAAATCTTTTTAAAGCATATTTACTTCTAAGCAGGAATGTAAACAGGATTTTATGGAATAGCATTTTGATAAATATTCTTTTATATTCTCTGACTGTGAAAACTGAAAATACATTTCTCCTCTATAACTTGCCCTGTAGGATGGCCGAACAAACCTCATCTCATTTATTTGAAATGAATCCAATTTAATTCTGCTTGACCAAAAATCTGTTTCTGTAGTTCTAAAACATGCAATCACCCCAAAGTACATTGCCATCATAGTAAGTGCTTCAGTGTTATCATTGAGGAAAATACACTTTGAGAAAACAATCCAGTCTGACTTTTGAAAAACAAATGACCCCTCTAGCTTCACAATTTAGTAAGGCAATCGATAAAAGCACACAGATATAGCCACTGTGAGACAGGATTTAAAGAAAGATGCTTCATCTAACCTAAAAAATAGGTCAAAGTTTATAGACGTGGAATTAATATTAAAAAAAATTGCATATTTAGACTTTTGACTTTGCCAGTTTAAAATAAAAACATGCTAAATTTTATATACATCAATATTGTCTTTGTTGTTGGAGGGTAGTTCAAAAATTAGGTGACCAGTGAAGAAGTTTTGCAACAAATAATTCTGTTACTAAAAAATAAGCAGTTTGTTTCTTTTCCTTGTATGTACATAATAGTATTTCTTGTAGTCACAGATATATCAATATAAAGGGATTTCTGAAAGTTTAGTTCACATTAAAATTCTGTTGCCATTATTGAATATTTTTAGCAAAAAAAAAGACGCAATTACTTAATTGTTGCTATTGTCTGTTAAAAAGTTAAAGATTTAGGGATCTCTGGTGGTGCAGGGGTTAATGTTTCAGCACAATCAAGCTATTGCCAGCTATTGCAGAAGTAGTTTTATAGGTCTTCAGTCAAGGAACTGACCCACATGGTGCAGCAGAACTCTCTAGTCTAGCCAAGTACAGTGTATTTCAGTAGATCTGCCTGTTCTGCTCCCCACTGTCTCTGGTGAATCCTTTTACCGCTTTTCCTGGCCTAGACCCCAGTTTTTTATGCTTGGATAAATACAAATAAAAGAACTAAAGATTTAAAA
Source organism: Condylura cristata (assembly GCF_000260355.1). Classification (NCBI taxonomy): domain Eukaryota; kingdom Metazoa; phylum Chordata; class Mammalia; order Eulipotyphla; family Talpidae; genus Condylura; species Condylura cristata. Next base: position 11,832,363 of record NW_004567121.1, on the reverse strand, counting down.
TAGCTATGTTTTAATGAAACTAGTATCTTTTGTTTACTTCAATATCTCCTCAAATGAACCAAATAATCACTAATTGATTAGATCATTTACTTCAATAAACTGCTGTCTTCAAATAAGTAATAGCATACAGCAAAAGAGAATTTTCACTGGAAATTAATGGACACTAACTGTTTTCTTTTACAATGATGCTATAAAAAGCACACATTTTTATTTCTTCATTTTTAGGTGATCAGCTTATAAATAAAATAGTTATTTTATTTTTTTTAAAGATTTATTTATTTGCACATACAGAACTAGGGTACAGGCCAGAGGCTCAGGGGCGGTGAGAGGCTGAACCAGAGACAGAGTGGGGAGCAGAACAGGCAGATCTATGATAAAGTGCACTGCTGAGGGGAGCAGCGGGCGGGTCAGGAGAGGTCTGCCACGCCATGTGGTCACCTCCTGGGCAGGCGGGAATCGAACTCATGCGGAAGTGGCTTTAGCTTCTCAGAGCAGTGCTTTAACTCGCTGCGCCACCATGGAGGGCCTAAAATAGTTATTTTTTAAAGATTTATTCATTTATGCATGCAAGAACTGGAGTATAGGCCAGAAGTTGGTCGGGGGGGGGGGCGGTGAGAAGATTCACCAGAGAAAGAGTGGGGAGCAGAACAGACACTGTACTGAAATACACCGCTGAGGGGAGCAGCGGGCATGTTAGGAGAGGTCTGCTGTGCCATGTGGGTCATCCCCCTGGCTGGGAATCGATCTTGTGCTATCAATAGCCCCACAATGATCCACTTAGACCCACTGTGTCACCAGGGAGGCCCCAACAGCGTAATTTCTTAATACACAGTAACTGCTAATTGATAAATGTATAATTGATAAAACTGATAAAAGGCTAGTAACTATTACCTTATTTTGGAATGCATATGGCTTACTAGGAACTTAAGGAGCTGTAAATGTATAAATAATAAGACTAAGCCAGTTATTTCAAATTTTATTCACAAGAATAGTCCAATTCTGAATACGCTAGTGTCCTCTTATGAATGATTTTATTTGTAGGGGTAGTTTATGACTTTTTTTCTGCTTGAGATTCACCTTAATAAAATGTTTATCATAAATAGCCCATAAGTCAATAACTGCACTGAGAAATCATTAGTGAAGTAGCAGGAAAAGATATCAAGTGGAGTTGTTGGGAATGCATAACTCTGTCTAAAGTCACAAGTCTTTATCCAAGGGGCAAAATGTTAGGATCAACAATCTCACAAAACCAAGTAAGAGAAAAATCAATGAAATGGTAGAACTCATTAAAGTATGTATTCTTACTAAAATACATACTCCATAGCTCAAGTATTTTTAGAATTAACTATGTTTTATGCAAAACATGGGTGTTAAAGGCATACAACTTGTGTTTTAGTGCATTCATTAATGTACATTTTTATCACCTCTGTCTAGTCATATAATTATTTTCTCATTTGTGCTTAGAATAATTAAGATCTAGTCTCCTAGTAAGTTTAAAAGAAGGGCAGGGTGTTTTCTTGTTGCCAATGTGTCCCCAAAACCCAGAACTGTGTGTGACACATTGAGAATGAGCAATAATTATGTGGATAAAAAGTATAATTTGTGGCTAAATGTAAATAGAAAAAATTAAGAAGTAAATGTTGCTTATAGATATATAAAATTCAATATTGTATTTATAGATTTACAGTATTTTTTTAAGTCATGTGTCTTCTAAGATATTTTCTCTTTCTCTACTGTGTTCCTGATACCAGCATTTCATTCAACGTAAAAATCAGAATAGATCTGCTTCTTTCTTTGGTAAAAACATCTTAATTTTTAGATAAAATGCTGTTAAAAATTCACCCTCTTAATAAATCTGGTATTTATTCTGTTTCAAACACTTGAAATAAAAGCAATTAACAATATCATTGTTTTCATTCTTCTTTAAAATGCAGTTTTCTTGAGACTTAAGGATCATGTGTTTGGAAAAACAATGTAGCATCTATTGCAGACATTATTAAGTATTAAAATCAAAAGAAAAAATAAATTTTAGACTAAGGAGGACATATGACTGTGAAAGAATTAACAGTATATGTACAAAGGCTATAAATATCAAAAGAGGTCTAAAAGAACAGCATTATTAAAGTTTTTAATAAAATGTAAGCTCTATGAGGCTTACACTTATTTCTCTTTCTTCATTGACATCATTACCAAAATTTAAACCTGTGCTCGATAAGCAGAAAGCAAGTAATATATACATCTTAATGAATTAACATACTACAAGCTGAATAAAAGTGAAGGCTATTCCTTAAATGTCATGTAAAATACATTATCCAAAGACAGTTTTTAATATCACATTTTGTCTTTTCGGTCAAAGAAAGGAAGAGTGTAATTTTTCTACAGACAGTAAAAGAGTAAACCTATCATTAATTATGAAAACCATACGCTTACCAAATCAAAATTTTAAGACTTCAAAATACAACAAATATCAGGGACACTTTTTCTTTCATGATTTCCAAATTTGCCATTGTTTCATTTTGATGAGTTGCTGAACTTGAATAAATAAGATCTTTAAAACACTTAATTCATTTACTTATTCTTTCAACTGAAAAAATAAAAATCCATGTCATTGGTCAGCTTGAGCTAGACTGAGGATATTGAATCAACGCTCTCAGCTCACACTAACAAAATAGTGCAAAAGAGCTTATAAGTGCCCACAGAGCTCAAAGCAACAGCATATATGCACATCATCAAGCTGAATGAACTATAAAAAGCATGTCTCGCAGGAAGGTGTAGAGCTAAGATCAGAAACAATCCCATCTTAAACAAGACACATTCAGAAAAACCCACTTTCATAATCGCAGTTCTGAAATGAAGGAAATCTGTATACTCACCTGGCTAACGGGTTCTTTAGTAGGGGGCTTTCCTCTTCTGGCTGTACTGGTAGCCAGTGTTGTGGTGGTCTCCATAATTGACGTGGACATCTCTGACTGCATGGCAGTAGCTGTCGACTCAGTGGTCATAGAGGAAGGCACTTCACCAACCAATCTCACATTTCCCATTATGGCGATGTTGGCATCATTTTCGGCTGCCATATTCAGAACTTTCAAGCCATTGTAGTAAAGCCCAGAGAGCTGGCCCTGGAAGGGCTGGCCCTGCTCTTTCCCGCCAATTATTATGGTTGCTTGGCTATTGAAGATTGTGAGCTGACGCCCTGTAAAAATAATATTACATACATGCAAAAATGTTGATTGTGAACTCTACATTCTACAAAGGATGATAAAACAGATCTTTCATGGGGTGAATAATGAGAGCAATAAACTATAAGAGAGGCATTTGACTCATAATTCATTGCTTATAAATGAGGTGTCCATGAAATGCATACTTGTTGGCAAATACTAGTAAATTTTCAACTTATCATAAATGTAGTACTTTTGCTAAAAGACCAATCATAGATGTATGTTATAAATCGATTTTTATGGATCCTTTTTCTCTTTTCCCTAAAGATCTTATACTATTAGTCTCAATTCTACTAAGTTAAATTTAAAAAAATATGAAATATCTAACATTTCAACTATTTGTCATCCTGAAATTACCACTGGCATAAACTAAAACAGTTGGAATCTAATTTTAGATTTATGCTAAAATTTCATATTTCACTTAATGGCCACATGTGTCTATATGCTATTCTTTAGAAGTGTTTTATTTTTTTTAAAGGCAATAGTCCATTTTTATTTGAATTATTCTATTTTTCCGGCAATCACACTGAAAAGAAATGCATGGTTTACACTGAGCAAGTCAGAGACAAAAATATTCCAAAATATTTTTCTGATTGGCTTTCAGCAAGTCTATTAAAACAAAACAAAATGAAAAAATAGCTTCAGATGTAAAAAGCGGCTTCAGGAATGATACACAAACCAATGGAGAAATTATGGCACATTTCCATCAAACAGCAATCCTCAGCAACATTACCAATATCATCAAATTGAGTATCCAGTTTTAGCAGATTGCTCTCTGCTCATAAAAAAGCATGCACACAACTTTAAGTTCAGTTTAATTAGGGCTTGTTCCCAAATGCTCTTAGAAGGTTGCAAACGTTAAAGGGACTTCATTTTGACTGGCAATCCATATTGCCCACTATTTAAGATGCCTAGAGTTTAAAACAGAGTTTTGTTTTTTGTTTTTGTTTTTTTTCAGGACCATAACAAAGATATCAGAACTACATATATTTTAGTTAATAATTTAGAGGTTGGCATATGTAATATAATCTATGAATGATTTATCATTTTGGGTTATGCTTGCTATGAGTACCTTCATAGATTGAGTTAGTGGATTATATTTAACAGTCCCTTTAACCTTAAGTTAACTGGGTAAGATTATTAAACAGCTGGTACTTCTAAAAATGTATAGAAATTATTATACAAGGTATGCAAATATTACTATCTACATTTTACTGTTTTAATTTGTTTTTAATTTAGTTTTACGGAAAATTTATTTTTTATGTTTATTAGTGTTACAATGAAATACTACTTGGTTATGTTCAAATTATTTTTTTATTTGAAGTTTTAATCAATGTTTTTTACCTTTGTCGAGTAGCCATTCATCAACTACTCGACCAAGTCGATATGGAATTCGCTGTCTAGCAATCGCCAGGCGCTCGTTATCATTGTTTCCTTTAAAGTTTAAAGAGACATTTCATTGGTTAAAATCTGTAAGGTCAAAGGTTAAAAGTTAATACTTAAAGCTTGAGCTATACAGTTGCCACATGATTTTTTGAAATTTGGAATTTTAAAAAGTTCTACCTAGAACATTTCATGTTTCAGACTTGTCATTCATTCATTTATTTTATTTTAGCAAACAAAATTATTCCTATGTTAATTGAAAATTAGAAATCTGCATTTGAGCTAGGTTATTAAACTTATGTTATAGACAGACCCGAACAACCAATTTAAACAGCATATAATAGCTTTACAAAAAAATGACCATTGATCTCAGGGTTTTGCCTTTTTGATGTTTCTTATTAACTAGTTAAACATGTTCAGGTGAAACAGGTTTAAGTTTTCAAAATACATTCAACCTCTTATTCCAGATTAGTAATTTATGAACATCAAACTTAATACCATATTTGGCACACTGAAGCATCTAAAATAGGCCTAAAATACTTTATGTCCTATTCAGAGAATAGAAATTCTTATTCATCTCATTTAAGGAAACCATAATGACCAAATAGTTCTTGTATATTCCACACAAACTGGTTTATCAATCACTTGGACATCACAAGAGAATCTATCTTGTATCATCCAAATATGTTGTTAAAGGAAAAGGCTTTGACAAAAGTGACTTTATTGCGTGGTCTTCAGTTACATTTAAAGCTTACCATGTTAAAAATTATATATTTGCTTTTAAATACTCAATATCATTTTTTATTAAACTGTTCTAAATAGTTCATGATAGCTGAAGAAACAAATACAAGCCACAGTGGTCCATATTCATAGTTCTGAACTCTATGAAAGCCTTGTTTCTTTAATATATATATTATATATATATATATATAATATATATATATATATATATATACATATACTATCATATATATATGATAGTAGCACAGTTTAAATTGACCTTGAATAATGTTTGCAAATAAAGGAGTGTTTTCTTGATTTATAAAGTACTTTGCAAGAATCTAGCTGTCATTTCAGTACTCAGTTGTGTATATGTGTACATTGTAAGTTTTTATTCCATGAAAATGAAGTTATATTGCTTTGAGCTAAGACATTTTAACAATATCTCAAATGAGGTATTAGAGGTAAAAGAAATGTTGACTGTTAGTACTGTCCATAAGAAAAGACTGCACCATTTTTCCAGGAAATAGAACTTTTCACAGATTTAAAGGGATTTATATGTGCTTTGTATTTTGCTAGTCTTACTGTACCTTACACTTACCACATCTGCCAAGATACTGGTCACATACATTTAAAAATACAGAAGAATATTATTGTTTAGCACTAACAAATTTGTTGTTTGAATATTTATGACTAAAAATATTGCAAACATTTATAATTTAAAATGAACTTATAAATGTGGAACCAAATATAATATTTAATAAAATGTATTGATATGAATCTCTTTGTATTACACAAATATGATTTCTGTATTAAATATGTCTGTGTTTGATAAACAAAAGGAAATGTTTTACTTAATTATATACCCTCTGCTCAATGGATTTGTTTTCCAACATTCATAACAGTTTAGCTGTTATAACTGTCCTGATGACTGTAATTAGGTCACTCCTTATGCTGGTTTTCATGCTACAGTGTTCCCATCATCAGGAATGATTCATTATTTCCTTAGCCACCACCCAAATCAAGGCCGCAAATCACCTCCTACCCAATAATTATTTCAGTGTATTAGTAATTTTGCATTGTCTCCACAATCAATTCCACCCATTTTTTCATTTGTCAGCTAATAACTAATTTCATCGCTTGTCAATTAGAACCCTTCCCATACCTCTGTTGATAAAATCTCATTCTTGTAATGAGGTGTATAGGGCCCCCTCTGTCCCTCTCACAGCTGTCATTATCTTGCTCTCCTCTTTGCATCCTCCTCAGGCTTCTTTTGGCTCTTCTAAATTTCTCCTTTGTCCTCTGGGCTTTTGAGCTGATTGCTTCCTTTACTTAAATATCCTTCTTCAAGACATCCCATCCCCATTTTTCTTAGTCAAATATAATTTTTTAATGGGACCTTCTTGACAGGAGTGTTATTTCTGCAAAAGATCTTCTTTGGTGCCTCCAGGTTATGTTAGGATACTGACTATATGCTCTAGTAGCACTAGATACATGAACTTCAGAAAAAGCAATGATCTTGTAATTGCATAGTTAATAAATATTTTCCTTCTAAATCTGAAGTTCCAAGAAGAGTGTGCAATGTTTATTATTATATTTTTAGTGACTGCACACTATGAAATATCTCTAGAATGAAGTAGTGAAATTTACTTTTAATTTTCATAGCTTTTGTGGTACAATTATCTCAGCCACACAGTCTAACAACATTCACAAGAAAAAGAAAACAAATACTTATGATCTGAGTTTAGATGACTTGTATTTAAATTTTTCTCCATATTCCCCAAAAGAAACAACCAATATTTCAATTAAAACTTTATTTTCGGCCCTCCCTGGTGGCGCAGCGGGTTAAAGCACAGCACTGAGAAGCTGAAGCCACTTCCGCATGAGTTCGATTCCCGCTGGCCCCGGAGGTGACCACATGGTGTGGCAGACCTCTCCTGACCCGCCCGCTGCTCCCCTCAGCAGTGTACTTCGTAGATCTGCCTGTTCTGCTACCCACTCTGTCTCTGGTGAAGCCTCTCGCTGCCCCTGAGCCTCTGGCCTGTACCCCAGTTCTGTATAAACAAATAAATAAATCTTTAAAAAAAAAAAAAACTTTATTTTCTTAAGATTGTCACTGATTTGAACATGCTTACAGTCAAACGGTTTGTTTCATAACTTTCCCCTATTACAAATATAGATCTCTATTGTAATTATTAGATGGGGAAATAGAGGGAAAAAAATCCTAAAGTATCAGGTAAACTGAAGCATTGGTAAATTATTTTTCAATGTACTTTAGAAAAGAATGTATAAAAACACATGCATGTATATAAATAAACACAACAAATTTGCCCTCATACACTTGACTGGCATTCACAGTACAATTACTATGGTTGACATAACCTGATTTAAGTCAACAAGAGCAAGTTTGAAAATCCTGAAGTTCCTGGACTTGAACTCTCATGATGAATAACAAACAAACCATTTAGCACTAGCAAAGAGAAAATAGAAGTAGACAGCAGATGAAGGTTCAAAAAGAAACTTTAATTTTTAAAATTGGTAGCCACAGAGCTGGGATTATCAGCCACCGGGATGGAGTTGTTTAATCCCATGACTATGAAGGCCAATTAAATGGGTACTTTTTTTAAATTTTTTTATTAGAAGATTTGACTTTGAAATCGTTTTAAGGGGTAGGGAATGGGAAATCCCATCGTATTTACTTCAAGTAAATATCTACCAATCTTATTCTGTAAATTTGTTGTTCTATTGGAACTTTTTTTTTTTTTTAAAGATTTATTTATTTGTACATACAGAACTGGGGTACAGGCCAGAGGCTCAGGGGCGGTGAGAGGATTCACCAGAGACAGTGGGGAGCAGAGCAGGCAGATCGACGAAGTACACTGCTGAGGGGAGCAGCGGGCGGGTCAGGAGAGGTCTGCCACGCCATGTGGTCACCTCCGGGGCAGGTGGGAATCGAACTCATGCGGAAGTGGCTTTAGCTTCTCAGTGCAGTGCTTTAACCCGCTGCGCCACCAGGGAGGGCCGGAACTTTTCTTTTAAAATGACTTTTATTATAACAAAATTATATATAAGCAAATTGCTAACCAAAGACACATCTAAATATGGAGCAGTAACAATGTCTTTTTAAGGGATGATTCCCAAACCCTACCTACTATTGGGCATAAAGGCTTTCAGATTGTTTAAGTTTGCCATAAACAAATCAACCTTTTGTTTCCATTTCATGATTTTCATTAACAAGCTACAAGTTTAAATTTATTACTGAAATACATTATTTTAAGAAATTGGGTCAAAATGTCACTTTACAAATTTGTAGTTATGTGTCTCTTGGAATTTCCAGTAACTTTGCATAACTTTGTTCATTTTATTTAATCTTGTCCAGTTTGTTAAATATCTAAATTTTGCAGTCAATGTGAGCAATATAAAACAACACATTTGTTGGGGGAAAGTTCAAAATAAATTTATAATTCCAATGATTTTTTTTTTTCCTTTCAAAGGGCTAGGAGGATCTAGTATTTTGGAATATGGAAACATTGCACAGAGCTTCTGGAGACAGTTAAACGAAGAAGCTTATACTGATGGGAGAGATTAAAATAAACGGAGAGATTAAAATCAATAAAATGTATATGAATAATCAAATCAAACCAAACCAAGTGTAAAGATTTACACCTTTAAGTTTCCCAGATTAGAAGTATAGAAAAAAAAAATAATAATGACCCATTTGTAAAGGACATATTAAAGGGGTCTTAGAATTTCAGTTTCTAAGAAAGCATATACATCAACCACAGCAACATCCTCAACACACAAATAAGGTTTAAGAAAAGAGCATGCACGCCCATGCACACACACACACCTGAGAATAGACAGTTCATTTCTCCTTTATGAGGGCTTACATGTTTCTCTAGGAGGTACTCTCTGTGCCCTCAACTCCTTCACCAAATTAGCTAAAATATTCCATTACTTCCTCTATCATTTAGCAGTGCCTACAATCATGACAGAATTATCCCATTCCATTTATTCAAGCATATAGGTCTTAGTAAGTAGGGGTCACACATGGTGTATCTTTTCACTGGTATGTAATTTGCTATATACTGAGCACAATGTCGGGTACATGACAGTTACCTGATAAATGTTTCTGAAGTAAAAGCTGAATCTATTAGGAGTGCTTGTAGCATAGTGATACAATGGTATTTGTTGTTCAACAGTCACAAAGATATAGGGGTTTAGTGTCCATTAATTATATATATATATATATATATGTGTGTGTGTGTGTGTGTGTGTGTGTGTGTGTGTGTGTGTGTGTGTGTATACATATATATGGTTCACATACAAGTTTTTACATATAAATTTTGTGTATATGTACATATATTTTTGTAAAGAAACAGCAGAAGTCAAAGACTTCAGAAATATGTATATTTCTGCAGAATACATTTCTAGATTATTTTTAGCGATTTCTTTAAAATGATTTAAATTGCAGGCGTTACAAGTAGCATCTACTTACAAAGTCCATCAGTAAATATATCAACTACTTTTAAGGAAAACACTGTTTTGTTGAACAAAGGCAAAAATTATAGAGTTCAATTTTTACAAAATCAGATGGTAGAAGTTAAAGATCTTCAAGTCCCTATCACATGAGGGCAGAGATCTTTCAGAATATGCCTGATACATGACTAGTGTCTAGCAAAGAGAGATCTGGATTGTCTTCTTGACGTTAATAATTCTTAGAACAATGAACATATACTGCCCAAATCTAAAAGTGATCCTTTGCTGACAATAGGATTAGATCAACTAGTCAGTATATAAGTATGTCTCATGCACTTTGGAAACCGTACTTACTAAGTATGAGTAGTTTGTAGGTAAATGAATTAAAAGAAACTACAAGATTAGCAGAAGGACAATAATGTATTAAATGAATTTTGTGTTTTATGCAATGTACTACTTGCTTATGTTGATTTTTCATTTAGTTCTCATATTGACCACAGACCATAGCATCCTTTGTTTTATAGACAGAAAGTGGGGGCTCAGAACGACGATATAGCTAGTTCTTGGTCATACATAATAGATGGAGGACACATTTGAACCTAGATATATTTGACTCTAAGTCATTCCACGGAATGATAAAGTCATGTCTCAAATTGTCTGAGTTGCAGAGGCCCAACCTTCTGTTTAATACTTAATGGCATTCTCTTGTATAATGAAAAATGTCATGGTCTTGTTTCTTGAAGTTTCTACTTATACCATTTGGGCTGATATTGCCTTTTATTTTGAGCACAATATTCTTCACTAAATCCTTGAGGACTCATCAGACTTCTATTTTTATCATTTGGTCTTTGGAGATTATGTAGTAAAGCAGAGGAAAGTAATCAATGATATCCTAGTGAGGACCAAGATTTATTTTAGTCCTTCTATATTATGTGATGCCAAGCACAGTCACTTGACATATAAAATGATCCAGACATCCCTTTCTTTACTCCTAATAAGACTAATTTTAGTAATTTACCAAGTTCATAGTATTTTTGTTGATTCTCTCCAAAGACAAGTTGAAAAGGAGGCAGGGTCCTAGTCACACATTCTGAGACCACTACACTACATAGGTTTGTGAGAAGAAAAGAATATCAACATATTAAAGTATGGTTTGCATGAGCTTCACATTTCTTCCCTGTGCATAAGAGACTAAAAAGAAGTTCACCTAGGTCAGAAACCTAGATTTTATTGAAAAATAGGATAAAAATGTGTTGTAATGTTAAAACCTAAATGGTGATAAATCAATATTTTCCTTAATTTCATAAAGTTATATATCCTTACATTTACTTTTTCTTTCTTCTATTTGCCAGCTGTCTGTCTGTCTGCTTCCTACCAATTTATCAGTCATCTCTCTACCCACCCATTTTATTGTATATGGTAGCAATTCACATTTCCTTATAGTGAATACTAGTCCACTATGTGCATATATAACATCTTCTTTAACAAATCTCTATCAGTGAACACTTACGTGATATCCATATTCTAACTATTGTAAATAATGCCACAATAAACACCAGTAAAATTAAAATGTCTTGAACTCATAATTTAATATGAGCTCTATCCCACATTTAATTTTTAAATAAAAATACCTGCTAAGGGTTATATATACTTATAATGAACTACAAATATGGGTACAATAGTTAAATATGTATGCCATGTGAAGAACATGTAATGTACCTGTGTTAAAATTAGCAATGTATGATCGTACAAATTGGTACGAATTTGATAATATGAAATATAAATGAAAATATCTGTGCTATGACTGAGGGATGACAGATGCTCCTTTTCAAATTTCTATTTAATATTATTGATCACATGAACTGTGGTGGAAGACTATGGGTATGTTGGTTGTGGGTGTGGTAACATAAATTGGGGGGGTATGATCTTATACATCCAAATCATATGCAGTGTTGTAAACCAACATTAATTACCTCAATAGAAAAAATTATTGATGCTACAATTCACAGCTATATAATTTTTCTCCCACCACTCCCTTCAAAAGGAAAAACACATTTCTATAAATTAGAAATAGCATCTCAAAGCAACACTACAGCAAAAGAGAGTGGCACCATTTAAGTGCCTTGCCTGTCAGCTCAGTAAAACCATACAGCCAGAGAGTAATGATTACTCAAATGGAACGATGTTCTCTTCGTGACTAAGACTTCAGATGATACCCAACTCCTTACGTAAAGCAGCAGGTGTTTGTTTCCAGTTAAAAATTGTTGTTACCATAACTGTGACGCTGGCCATGGAAAGCCATAGGCCATCCATGGCAGTGATCAGCAACACTTTGGCAGAGATATTAGAAGCTTAGTGCATTTCTAAACAACTTAAGAAATTTCCCCCTTCACGTTTCTCTCTTCTCTGTATTGTGTGTCCTTACACAGAAACATTTGTTTCTATTAGGTACCTATACTTGAAAGTTTAGTGTGGATTAATGTCTTTGGATTAATTAGAAATAAAAGTAACTTTATGAACTTAGGATCACATTGCCTATGTAGACTAGACAGTGATTTACACTTTCTTCTCTAAGACTTTCCATGATATTGGGTCCCTAATGTAAAGGGACTCAAGTTATCAAAAACTGCAGCAAGAAATGAAAAGTGATAGGGACAAGTAGACAAAAATTACAGAATATAATATGATAAATTAAAGGTTATACTCAGTTATCATGCATATTCAAGTGTTAACTATGGAACATTTATGACAGAAGAATGGTTTCATTACAAAAATAGGACCACTTATAGACATCACTCAAAATTAATAGCAAAAAAGAAAATGAAATATAACAACCCAATAGTTCCCAGACACAAGAATTTTAAGCACTCTCTAAGTCACAATTCCACAACATTTAAGCTTATCTGTCCTGATTAAGAACATGCATGTATCATATACTTTCTCTAAGACTTCTTTTCCCTGTTCTTGATTTTTGGAAAATCAAATGATTATATGATACATCTGGGTTTCTGCCTCCTCACACAGTAAATTTAGTGATCCTTAATCCAGCCTTTTTAATATTTAAACTGACCTACAAAAGAGGAAGTAAGTACATTTTCTCAGATATAAGCTGATATGGCCTATAAGTGAAACTGAGAATGTTTCATATTCTCCAGAGAACAGTAAGTTGGATTACTATTGCTTTCTAAGTTCATTTTCAATCTGTCTTCCCAACTGTAATTGGAATGAAGTATGACTTTTTTCAGCTACAAAAATGGGGTTCTCAACTGCCCCCAAATTACTTAAGATTAAATGCTCGGATACTACAAAGCACGTTCTGGGATACAGCTCTTGGCATATTATAAATCCTTATTCATTTTATAAAATTTAAAACCTTTTTAAGAAAAACAACCATTTTTAAAATTTTCCTTTCATAGATGCAATATTGTAATTTATAAAAATTATACTTAGGCATTCATATGAGAAATAAAAACTTTGTTTTGATCCATACTTCCTGGCTTACAAATACCAAAGCCTCTAGATTTCCACAGACTTGAGAGTGGTAAGAGTCTTGGTACATGAATGAGATGATTTTTGGAAGCCTCTAAGGATGGCAGCTGATACCCAGAAGAACCAACTACATGATTATTGGGTTGAAACTTTCAATCTCACCTCTATAGCTCCAGGGAAGGGAGAGGGGTTAGAAATTGAAATCAGCTGCCAACTATCAATGATTTAATCCATTACGTCTAAGTAATGAGGTCTGAATAAGAACTCAAAAGAACAAGATACAAAGATCTTCCAGGATGTTGACTTGCAGGAGGTACTAAGAGAGTAGAGCACTCATAGAAAACATGTCCTTAACGCCATGCCTTATCCTATGCATTTCTTCCATCTGGCTGTTTTTCAGTTATATCCTTTTGTAATAAATCAGTAATCTCGTGAGTTCCCTGAGTACTGTGACCCACTCTAGCAAAGTAATCAATACTAAGGAGAAGGAAATAGGAATCACTGACTTATAGCTGGTCTATCAGATGAAAAAGTAACAACCTGGGCTTGTGACTGGCATCAGAAGCAGTGGACAGCTATGAGAAACTGAGCCCTTTACTTGTGGAATCATTTGTCTCCAGGTGGATTGTGTCAAAATTAAGATGCATTGAGTTGAATTCTTATACACTCTATAACCTCAGAATTACTTGCTGGTGTACAAACCCTCTCCCTTATATTGGAAATTGATCTCCTGACATACTATTTCAGTAGATAAATAAAACAATGAAGATTAGAACTCAATCCTAAATAATTTCCCCCAATAAACATTTGTTTTCTCTGTACATATGTGATCAAATTTATTGTGGAAACATTATCTTTGATGGTTAAGATAGTGGATTCTAATCCCTCAGTTCAAATGTGGACTAAGTGACTAGTTGTGCAACATTGGGACAAAAGCCCGATCTCTGTATCTCAGTTTTCTTATCCATAGAACAGGCATTTCCAAGAAAAATTGACATAATATATGTAAATCTCTTAGCTTCTGGCATCTAGGAGCCATTCAGTAAATAAAAGCCATTTTACTGTGATTATGCCATTATTCATTACCTGCTCTAACGTCCATTTTGAAACATCTGGAAATATATAGAGAAATCACACACATTTATTCTCACCCATTTCAACACAAGAAATGATTTGTAGGTATGAAGAGTAAAAAATAAGTTTATCTTTCTATGCTAGGATACATAAAGGCCAGAGAACGACTTATATAACTGAGATCCCAAGCTACAGAGGTGCTTTGTCAACACCACTGCAATTTTTTCCTAAGCAAAGTCAGTTTTCATTCTCAGAAGTTTATGCATGGTTATCTGTAAGCCAATGGAAGATCATTAACTTGGGGAGGCCCCAGACAAAGGAAAAGCCAAAGGCAACTGCACATAGGGAAATAGCATTCAGGGGACCCCCTTCTGTCCTATGCACAGCGTGGTGACAAAGCTGCTCCAGGCAGGAATAAGCAAACTTTAGGTAACATTGAGTTCTCCAAGTGATATTGTAACCTGTATATTAATGCTTCCAAGAGGGTACTTCATACAGAAACTCTTCTATTCTCTCATAATGTTCACCTCAAATAAGGAACACATGCCTGCAAACAGAAACAGAGGCTGTTGTCTGGTCCAAAACAAGGTACTTCCATTATCTGTAAAATGAGGTTGGTGAACTGATGGACTCTCAGATTGTCTCCTAAATTTCCAAATTTAGGAAGGATTGGCAAAAAGACATGGATTAAGCAATCTCACTATATTTACTGAGGTCTTACTGGGGAGCACGTTTTCAAACCATTAACACAAAAGAATACTGGTATTTCTAGCTCTTTAGAAGAAACTGAAATCTTTGACTTGGCATCTTTTTTTCTTTTTAACTATCTCATAGTGCTTTGACAAATTTATGAAGATTTTTCAGCCATCATTCATGGAGCCCTTTATAATTAAGATGTTACGCTTTTCTGATATGTTTAATGTTGCAAGCTTGTCTTCTTTCATCCTTCAGTTAAATAGACACACATACCTTCCACCATATAGACATTCCTTTGGCTTCTTTCCACCCACCCACTGAAATATGCCATTGCTTTGACAGTTATTTCAAGAGGAGAAAGGCAGACAGAGGTTATACTTTAGATTTCAGTTCTATAAAAAGAAGATTAGAGGATGGGGGATATTATGCCTAAAAAAAAAAAAAAAAGTCTTCTCATCTTTTCATTTTAAGTCTTTAGCACTAAGGCGATAAGAAAGGACATTTCTGACAGGGAATAGGAGGATTTCTTCAAATCAATAGCTGCTCTTTACAAACCTCTTTTGTCCAAAATTTATCTTTCTTGGGTTTTTAAACACCTGAGATCTGAGTAACTGTGCTTTGGATGTTCATTCAGTTCAGGAGATATCCTAAAGACATTTCTCATAAAAAATCAAGTCTGACAAGAGCAGACTTAATAACTTAGAGGTGGTCTAAGTCTAACTCTCACCCTAGGTGGAGAGAACCCATTAAAATCCAGGTATCCAGGAGTACTCATTGAAGCTCTCAGAATAGCAGAATAAGAATGTGAATTTCTCTGCTCCCTTTGGCATTTGTCTTTTAACCTAAGAAAACCTGTGATTTCTAGCAGCTCCCTAAATACAAAACCAAATGGATAAAAAGAGTTAAACCACAAATATTAAGAAAACTACCAAATTTAAGATGGTTTCATTAGCAAGGTCAATTGAAATTTATCCACTCCCACATTATTCTCTTTCTCTCTCTATAATCCAGAATATCTATTGAGAGGCTATGTCATCTTCATGTCTAAATTAGCTGTGGTATATATCACTGGACTAGTTAACACTTCACTTAAAACTTTTCCTAATGTTTTAGAAATCCAAACAACCTTGTGTCAACATTAGAGAAAAATAATTTGTTGGCATCCTCTATTCAAAAACCATTTAAATACTCACACTGAAGTGGGCAGAGTTGTTTTACCCCAAAATCCATGTATTGAAATACTAACCCTTAGAACCTAAAAATTTGACTGTTTTTGAAGATGTCTTTGAAGAGATGATGCAGATTAACCGATGTCCTTATAAAAAAGAGGCAATTTGGACACAAACACTAGACTTGTTCTAGAATAAGACAAACTAGAACTAGAACTAGACTTGTTCCCACAGAGGAAGACAATGTGGAAATGCAGGGTGAAGGCAGTAACATGCAAGTCAAAGAGGTAGGTCTAAGAAGAAATTAACCTCCTAATAACCTGACCTTGAACTTCTAATCTGCGGACTATGAAAAGTATCTGTCCTTTGATCAACCTGTCTAAAATATTTTGTTATGGTTGCCTGAACAAAATAGTAAAGAGATGATTTTAAACTATTTAAAATCACAGATTATTTATATATTCACACACATTTCTGCTAATCGTTTAAAAAAAAATGAGAAATAAGTACCCTTGGATTTATAAGTTGAGGAAGTACTATGCTAATGTCAAACCACAACAAAACAATAACAATAGTTTGATTAAATTAGTGAGTGTATTTTGTCCTTTTCTGAATTGATGCAAATCATAATATTCTGCAACAGAAGTTCTGGTAGTTAGTATAGTTACACAATCAACTCTTCTTTATTTGTATTTTGTACTATTTTACTTATAATAGAGTTAACTGCATTATGAAAACATATTTTAGAATGAAAGTTACATATTCAGATTTATATGTACATCTCTATCTACTTATTGCACATATAGATATTTGTTACAGAGCAACCACTTGAATTACATCCATTGAACAACTTTTCTAAAAGGAACTATTTAACCTTTCATATCACTAAGTGAAATATATTAAATTAAAAAAATATGAATCTACCATTTCATTATTTTATGGTCTATGGTCCCTGTAGCTTCATTAACACAAATGACTGCAATACTATTATAAATCCAATGTTAATGTAAGACTTTTAATTTATTAAAAAGTTTTCCCTGAACACAAAAGCACTATATAAATTAAATCCTTACTTATGCTAATTAAATAAGGTGAGTTTTTCTTATTGAAATAAGCTAGTGTTTTCTTTAATTTGGTAACTATTTTAAGCTCACAAAAAGTTTACTGTGCCAACTTTAAAAACTCTATAAAGAAATTCTCAGTTCTTGAGAAACAACTTGTATTATTCATATAAATTCCTATTCTTAGGAAAATGCCTGAGGAGATTTTAAAAATAAACACACAAAAAAAGGATTCTGTGAGACCATAATTAGTTTTGAGGTACTTGGTAAATATTCATGTCAACAACTACAATAGCAACAAACAACTATCACCATTAGTTTGGAATATTTATCAAATTTGGGTGAATGTGTTACTCTGTTCTCTATCAGATGCTCACCTCTGAGAAATTATACCATTTCCATTAGATGAGTTAATCTCCTGGAGCCAACAGCAAGAGCAGTGAGCACCCCAACTGAAAGCACCCAGGGCCCCTGGAGGGCCAGGCAAATGGATGCATGCATTGGTTCTTTGTGCTGAAACATTAGCTTTGCATGAGTATAACTGTCTTGAGGTCCCTTACATTTCCTTAGAAACTGGACAGAACTTCAACCCATCTACTTTAAAAGACAAATTATTATCTAACAAGGCTGCTTGAATGACAGTTTTTAAGGTCTCCTAATTATAAGGGCCATTAGGCAAAAGAGACAATCCTGAGGGTTACAGATTCTGTCCTAAGGACCCTCCAGCACCCCAGAACCGTATTCCAGACCTCTGTGAGATCTGTGTTGATCACTATTTGCTATACCTCTCATTAAAGGTATAAAAGATATTTTTTCTGAGTCAGTAATTAAATTATATCTTTCCTAGTGATGTCTTTATAGTATGTTGGCTCAAGATGAGTTTGGGGGGCACCAAACAGATGTTCAGTTATAAGTCTGAACTTTCTGGGAACATCACCATACGAGAAGCCAAATCTGACAACTAAGAGGATAACTGTTCCCAGAAGGAAACATACACTCACATTGAGAGATTAGTGTCTATTAGAATGGCAGGATTACAAAACCAAACAACTTAATGACTAAGTATTTTAAAGCTTACAACTCACTGTAACTTCAAACTACCTTACTCGATAAGCAGTATCATTAATTCACTTTACAGATCAGTAAATTAAAGTACAAAGGCATTAGGAAATGTGATTCAGAGTCATACATCTATGAATCATTGCATAAAATTTGAGACCAGGGAGTCAAAATCTTGAAACTTCTCTCTGAATCTTCCCATGAACCCATCTTTAATCTCGTATTAAAAGTATAGTATTTGGACCCTCCCTGGTGGTGGGTTGGAGCACAGTGCTAAGAGGCTAAAGCCATTTCAGTATGAATTTGATCTCTGCCTACCCCGGGCGTGGCAGTCCTTTCCTGGCCCACCTGCTGCTCCCCTAAGCAGTGTACTTTGTTGATCTGCCTGTTTTGCTCCCCACTCTGCCTCTGGTAAAGCCTTTCACCGCGCCTGAACCTCTGGCCTGTATCCCAGTTCTGTATGCACAAATAAATCTTCAAAAAAAAAAAAAAAAAAAAACACAATGCAAAACAACACCTAAAATAAAATTTTAAATAGTACTTAAAGCTATAGCATACAGACTTAGTATATATGCATTAAACAAAAGCATTTAATATATGTCCATTTATTTAATGTGTGGCTTTATTTCTTATCGCGATTTTAGTGTTTACCAGATTAGACTTGTCACTCACATACTCATCTAAATAATGAATAACCAGGGAAAAATAAAAGATAACCAGGAGGGGAAATGCACTATTGTGAGCATGGTACAAATCCTAAAGGAAGCTTGAATGGCCCTCAGAGATTAGATAAGAAGAAATAAGCATTGGTACCATGACTTGAGCACAACCAATGTTTAACCACTATACAATCCATTGGAAACTAGTTGAAACTTTAGTGTTTTGTTTTTTGTTTTTTCTTCAATGGAATAAGAGTAGTTTAGGCAGCGTGTGCAATACTTCAGAGTGAGTTTTGCAATGTGTGATCTTGGTAACTAACTTAATCTCTCTATGTGTACTCATTTATCAAAAAGAGGTAAGAGAAACTGCCTTTTATTTTGTGTATTAACAAGGAAATTTACATAAAATGATCACACCTTCAGTCTACAATACCCAGCAAAGAATGTCTCTGTAATTCACTGCTACTAATACAAGATCCTACAAAAGACAGGAATGTAAATCATCTCTGTGCATGTCTGAGATTTCTGATGTGTTTGTTACCTCTTCACTCCAATCTTGTGCAACAACAATTTTCTTATTCAGTCAATTCAATGGATTTAACCTTCTATTTGAACTCGATTTCCATAAAGCATAGGACTCAGCCTCACTTAATTATCCCCAGGTCTGTTTCCTACTGTGATCTGGACCATCCGGTACCTCCTCTCAGCAAAGCAAATCTTGGCATTTAAAACAACTTTTTGTTTGCTTCTCCTATAACTAAAAAATGTACTCTATCCAACTCCTCTGCCAAAATGAGCAGTAAAATGAATAAATAAGAGAACTGAAGATTCTACTTAGGCTTTTAAAATACTCCAGCAAAGGTGACCTTGAGAAATTATTATGACATGTTATCAATTAGTTGACACCATTAGAAAAATGAAGCTAAATGTTCAGATATATTCTCTTTTGGATTCTTACTGGACATTTCACATTTAGAGACCCACCAGTATAGTGATCAAGATGACAAATTGCTTCAATAACACTTGACACAGGAAAGTTAGTCTTACATTTCTGGGAATGGAGGAATCAATGTCAGCTA
Source organism: Condylura cristata (assembly GCF_000260355.1). Taxonomy (NCBI): domain Eukaryota; kingdom Metazoa; phylum Chordata; class Mammalia; order Eulipotyphla; family Talpidae; genus Condylura; species Condylura cristata. The sequence goes on along the minus strand of NW_004567121.1, from coordinate 11,812,277 downwards.
CTTTTTAATATACTCAAATTTATGAGATTTAAACAAAACAGACTTTAAAATATTTTAAGATGAAAGCATTTCTTTGAAAACTAGTCAAACCCTGGAGGCTAAATTTGACACAAAATATTCATCATAATAATTTAAATTTTAATATATGGTCTATTTAAAGGCTTCACACTTCAAAAGGTTTTCACACTTTTTATGTCATCCTATCTTAATAAAAATCTAAAATATTAGATCAGGTTAAACCTTTAGATTGTCACAGAACTTAGGTTTATATTCCTTAGGAATCACTGTACTTTTCTATTAACCAAATGAATATTTTAAATGAAATGTATTTATAACAATTACATCTGACTTGCAAGTTCCACAAAGATAGGGATTTTTCTTGTTTAAAGTATTTTCTTATGGAATAGTGTTATATAGAATTGCATGAAAGGCATTTGTTTACATGGAAAATATCAAATTTTCCCAAGTATTACCTTACAGAAAAATTACAAAATAATAATGAGGTTTAATGCATCTCTCATACAGTTTCCCCCACTGTTAAAATCTTAACTATATGGCTATTATCAAATACAGGTGATTGATTTGGTAAGATGTGCCTTGGTTTTACAAGTTTTTAACTAATGCTCTTTTTCTGGTCCAGGATCCAAATTTAGTTTGTATAATGCATTAAGTTGTCATGTTTCCTTATTATCCTAAATCTGTCTTTGTCACTCATGTTTAACACTTGTAAAGAGTACTAGTCAGTTATTTTGTAGACTGTCCTTCAATTTAAGTTTATTAAAGTTTTATGAATTTTTATTGAGAACAGTAAGAATATAAAAGAAGTAAAATATATTCAATCAAATAGATGAAGACATTATTTCCTATTACTGCTGATGCTCAATATGATCACTTTGTTAGGATCTGCTGGTTTCTCTGTGGAAAGATTCCCTTTCCCCATTAAAGCAGATATTTTAGAGTACATGCATGATCAGTCCTTATTTAAACTTGTACATAGTACTTTTAGCACCTATTGGCAAATTGTGTCTTCAACAATTATTATTTGGAATTCTAATACTGATTTTCTATTTCCTTCATCCTTCTACATTTACCAATTAAAATCTTTTTGTAAAAAAGGTATCTGCTCCCTCACATATTTATATCTTTTATATATTTGTGTTTATTCTCTTTGTATCATCTCTCCTCTATTATCTTCCTGTGCAATTACTTATTAATATCAGTATGAGTTCATGGCTATTAATTTTATATTTCAGTCACAATCCAGTGCTATCTTAATTTAGAATGTCATTCAATTTGCTCATGTTTTGGATTGTGGGTGTTTTTACATTGATTCTTTATAATGCAGAACATTGAACATACTATTTACCTACATTTTCCTAAATTAATTAAGCTGCAACTTTTTTCCTGTTAAAGAGTTTTTATAGAAAGAAGGAAGGTAAGAAATATAATGGGTAGTAAGTGAAAAATTATAAAATGATGGAAGAAAAGAGAAACTGTACTCCTTAAGTTCTAAAATTTCCTCTATAAATGCAAAGAACTTCATTCACTTGTACTTTAACCCAGGCTTACAAGATGAATAAAGTGGGGAGACAACATACAAATGTAAACAGCATGAAATTAATCAGACTTATTCATAGTTAACATTCAAAGAGAGGAAAAAGATTGTAGCATAGACCTGTTAAAATTGCTTTAAAATATACAAAAATAACTAACTGATACTTAGATCTATTATGAAAAATATATAAATGATAAAAAATATAAGCTCTTGAGAAAATAAAGCTCAGGGTGTTTGCAAAATAAGAAAATTTCTTCCTGGGGTTAGGAAGATAATCTTCCTCCAAATATAGGTAATAATGGCCTGTGTAATACAAGAAAGATACCTCTGGATAATAATCAAATTATGAAAACATTGTTAACAAAAGTTGCAAATGTAATTAAAATCAACCAAACACATGCAAAAGCTACCTGAAGTTTGCTAAAAAGTATAGTATCCTTAAAAATGTAATTTCTCGGCCCTCGCTGGTGGCTCATGGATTAAAAGCACAGCACTAAGAAGTTAAAGCCACTTCAGTATGAGTTTGATCCTCACCTGGAGGTGATCCATGTGGTTCTGGAGACATCTCCTGACCTCTCAGCAGGGTACTTTTTCATGTGCCTGTCCTGCTCCCCACTGTGTCTCTGGTGGAATACTCTAACTACCCCTGCACCGCGGCCTGTACCCCAGTTCTGTATGCATAAATCAATCTTTAAAAAAAAATGTAATTTCTCTAACTTCAAAGTTTAGTTACTTCTTAAAACTCTTTTTTATGTCATCTTCTAAAAACCAAATTTTGCACTTGTAGTGACAACTAATTTTGTTTATCTGACACGAGTCATTTATTTTTTCTAGCCAGTAGGTAAAGTCATTATTTTTGAGAAAAATACTTGAATTAATTTGTTCAGTCAGTATTTTTGATTATCTATTTAAAATTATGATAATGCAATAATCTGCTTAACATAAGTATTTTTCAGGAGCTGAAGTAATATCCTTTTTTATTGTAAGGATTTTAATCACTAAATAATTGTACATTGAAAGTAATAGGGAAAAAAGATTGAGTGAATGTTTTGGAGGGCTACTGCCTGTACATTAAAACATAAGATAAAATATAATATACTCAGCAAAATTCCTTGAAATAAGGAGTATTAAACCAATGGTTTATAAGTGATAGAACTGGAAAACTTGTCAAAGTGATAAGGCAGTAAGTTAACAATTATAAAAAGCACATTTTCATTAAATCACCCTCAGACGATAAACTAGAATGTTTATGATTATGCTTTTCATATTAATTTGTTATTTGTTAAGTGCTTCATAATATCTTCAAACGATTTAAAAAAAAAATTAAATTCAGCTCCCAAACCTACAAGTTGCCACTCTATCTCATTAGGCTCTTCATTCCTGATGGAGTCATGAAGTCAACTCAACAGGTCACTTCACCTACAAATTAGATTGACTTAAAAGGCAAAAAGGAGTAGAAACCTAACACATATCTGAAAAAACATTTTTTTAAAGTATTTTAGTTTTTTCAGCACTAAACATTTAATAACATTATTTTTTAGTTCTTAGAATGAGTATATTCTGAAAACAGAAAGCAATGATCTGCTAGTATTAAATAGAACTATCAAAATTATATTATAGAAAATGATTGATTTGGCCTCTGAAAACCCGCCTCAAGTGCTATAGGAAAGAACACTAATGAGACAAATATTTAGCATATAGTGTAAGAAAATTTAATGGAAGTCAGTGATGGGTCTAAATGACAGGCTTCCTGGAACAGGAACTTTGACTTAAGGAAGAGACCACTTTAATCTTGTTGATGTAATCTCTTCTCCTTTTGTTGTAGTGTGAAGATTAACCTCATGGAAACTTTGCTAGCCCATATAGCCTAAATGATTCTGAAGTCCACCTAACCATTAGATAATTTTTCTCTTTCTTTAGTAGAAAAGTTGAAAATCCTAACATAATAATTTTATAGTAATTGTAAGTACTTTTGGATATTAAAAAAAATGAGGTCATGAGAATATATAAGAATGAGTAAGAAGTCTGAGAATATATAGTTTCTTTCCACTTCCTTGGATACAATTTTTCTGACACTAAGCATTTTTGGCAGACGTATTTAATATACTACTCAATAAAAAGTTCATTATGATTCATCATTAAGAAAAGCCCCCAAAGTCCCAGAAAATCTGAACACCATGAAGGAAGATAATTAATACAGGGAAAAGACAGAGTTTTATCTATAAATTCTAAGCTAGCTTCAGTATTTGCAATTTCAGATTTCTCACGGAATGTAAGCCTTTGGAAAATTTGAATTACTAAGTATTTAACTATGTCACATGGAAACCAAATATTTATATACTCAAATAAACCTTAAATAACGAACATAAGTATATTTTGACTAAAAACTACCATCAAAAGACAAACTTTTAAGCATAGTAGTTGAATGAATAATTTGAATTTAGTCAATAAATATTTATTAAACGCTATATTATTGAACAAGTCTTGATCATGTGTTTTACTGGACTCTACCAGAAAATGATGATTTCTTTAAAGAATGATCAAAAAGTTTATATAGATTATATGCTTCTATGTGAAAGTTCTATTTCCACTGTTTATGTTTGTAGGAGGGAAACAAGATGTGGCTAAACATCTATACCTTAACCCAAAACACTGGGCAAGTCTTCTACTCATTTTTTCTCTCCTATTTAACAGCTAAGTACCTAAATATCTGAATTCTCTCATTTTCCACTATTACTCTGACTACTGAATCAACTAAGTTTCAAGCAATGCCACTGAGAAATAAACATATTTGAAATTACATGAACCCAAAGGCTGAGTGCTACAGGAACAACATAGTAATGATTTATAGTGATTTACTTAATTCACAAATGAAACTTAAAGCAAATGAGAATCAGTACTGACTCATGATAATTAGTGATTAAAAAATGCAGTGATAAAATAATTATGCTTTTTGTAAAAAAATATTTTTACTGGTTTCATGTACTACTTTATCTAAGATACAAGACTCAAACTTAAAGTCAAGATTTATAAGTAATATTCATAAAATCTTTGAGGCAAATACAGCATGAAAAAAAATTTAAGTCTTTATAGGACCTTCTTGGGTTATTCCTATCTTTCATGCAAATCTTTTATCTCTGAAGAATCTACTTTGACACAAAACCCAAGGCCACCATTTTCTTCTTTCTCTAAATTCTAATAGTCATTGAATTCTATACTATGATTTCTTTGCCATATTTTTCTTACTGTAATGTCCATTATATTTCTCTTATTTATTTTGTTTTTAATTGAAGTAACATGATTTATACAACACTGTATATGATTCAGAGGTACAGGTTCTTACTATGTCAGATATGTGTTGCCACCCACACTCACCACTAATAAACCCATAATCCTCTACCATAGTTCACTGGGCCTCTTTTGTTCCCCACCCTCAACCCCCTTTTCAGTCTCTCATTAGCTGTAAGATTTCTGAATTTATTTGGTTTTAGCTTTATCTTTGATTTGTTTTGCATCTGTTTTGAGTGGAATCATTTGGTATTTGTCTTTCTCCTATACTATGATTTTGAAATGAACACATTTTAGCTGACATTGGTAGATGTTCTGAATCTTTCTTGTCTCACAAACAGATCAATCTCATAGCTAGCAAGAACCAGTAAAGTTCTCCATGCATTCTTACCATAGGTTTCTATTCCATTGGTTCCTACTATAGTCTGGTGACACACTGTGGAGTTGAATGTTGAGGAAATAATGGAGAGCTCTCGGAGAAAGAGATGAAGGATAGGAGGAGAGGGACTTTTTTTTCAAATGTTCACCATGTTAATGTGTTCTGCAGTCAATTTCTTCTTTACTTTTTCATACCCTCCTCACCCTATTTTCGATCTTTATCTTTTGACACTTGAATTGTTTTATTAGCTTTCTAAATATTTTCTGTGTCTATCATTTCTTTCTTATTTCATTAAAACATATGTATGTCACTACATAAAAATTTAGACTTTCAATACCCAAATCATGTATCAAATTTTTTTCATAGTCTTACTAAATCACTCAAATCCCAGGTAACCTCTGTCTTGAAACTGAATTTCTTGTTGTTTATATATATAATAAACAAATTCAGTTTCAAGACTGATTACAATATTATATATATATATATATATATATATATAATATTCAGAAACTACACATATAGATATAACTCTTGCACTTTCTTACAAATTTTTAATCTGGGATAGCCCTTACTTATCTCTGTAATCAGATGGTAAATCCAGTTGCTCCTTTACTATAGTACACAAACTTTAAATAATTTTTGATTTGAAGTATTGACTTGACAGGAATGAAATGGATATCTGATCTTATGTAGAATAATATAAAGGTCATCTTTTTGGCACGTGTGGTAAACAAATGAACGCAAACATTTACCCTTAAAGGTAAGTGGCTTATCTGGAGAAATCTTTAGTTGGAGCAAAGGAAATGATGATAGCCTTTGTGGGTTAATATCATGAGAAAAGAAAGTTTCTGTTCAGAGTAAAAAATTGCCACATTAACTATAACTAGGGACAAATCAGAGGTTAAGGATGTATTATATTCCAGAGCTTTAACTGATAGGCATGAAAAAATGGCTTTTTCAACTTTAAAAGGTTTGCAAAACATTTCTCTATTATGTTCCATGCACAGAAAATAATGGAAATTGGGTCTGCTATTCAGAAAATTCAATATTTATTCTAAAATATGAATTGTTGAGTTATAGAAATATTACGTACACTCCAGAAGTGGATAAAACCTACTTCTTCTAATTAGTTTCTCTATGAAAGCCTTCCAGACAATTACAGGGTAATACCACTGGTCAATCTTTAGGTGCTTTTGATTAAAGGTATAGTGTTGCTACCAGATGAATTGCTTCATATAAAAGCACTTACCACAAAGCCCTATAATGGAAGGTTAAGTGCTGTACTTAATTACTAATTTCAACCCTTATTACCTATACTTTGCAGTGCAGGCACTTTAAAAGGAACCAAATATAGTCTGTTGGTTCCCGCTTCTCTGATTATAGGATTTGGTGGTAAAAGCTTTAGTCCAGCTGTTCTTTTAATGAATAATAAGAAGAAAAAAACCTTTTAAAAATAAAAAAATAGCCATACCACAAATAAATAAAATATATATTATACTTATACACAAAGTCACTTTGCTCTAAAAACTTCAATTTAGAATTTTAAATTTGTATCCAGCCTTCATGGGACTGTTGTAGATTAAACTCCAAGAGAAAACAGCATTTGAACATTTAATGATTTATTTCCTACCTCAGCATCACGTTGAAATTTACACCGAATGAATGATCAATGAAATACCTGGTGGAAACAATGGGATCTCCTGAGTTCTTAACATACGGATCATTAGCTTTTTATATGTATATAACAGAAGTCCTACATTGCTCTGATTTTCTTGCTTATGCATTCTGTGTTTTACTCTTGCTTGCATCATTCATGAAAACTTTGCTCTACTTGGTTTATTCATATCATTTGGTGAAAGGACACTCAGAATCTTTGACAGAATATAAGTGGCTGCCTCTTGTAATAGTTAATTCTACAAGATTTTCTCAATTAAAAAAAGACTTAATTATCTAATTTGTAAACATATTTTACACTACATTTCTTATTCTAAGCATCTGTCTAGCTGACATATAAGATATTACATATGCAGGCCCTCCCTGGTGGCTCAGCAGGTTAAAGCACAGCACTAAGTTATTACATATGCTAGGCAAATATTTTAAAATATTTGTAGAGTTTCTTTGTATTATCCTAATCTTAGTCACTAGCATTCAGATTGGTAGCATGCTACGAGGAGAAAGGGACCATGATTTTTTAAGTTATAGCTAATAGTTATGCACATGTAAGATAATAGTATCTTACATGTGCATAACTAGAGGCTTGTTAATTAGATAAAATATGTTAAAATAATCAGGCAAACATTTTTTTAAATAATAAAATATCATGCAATGCATTAGTGCAATAGGAAGCTGATTCTGATTTTCTATGCTCAGGAAATGTATACTCTATTATCCCTTTTGGATGTGCATTATATATACTAATATCATAATGTCTATAGATATTTTTAACTTAGTTTAATCCTGCATTTTCCAAACTCATTTGTAAGTAGACTTCCTTTCTCTTCCCACAATAGGTTACCACTAGGCTTATTTAGAACAGAATTTTTAAAAATTACAGTTCTGAAAGTATGATAAAAGTAAAAGGTTAGTAAGTTATGGTGATTTGAAACAATTAACTGCTGAAACACCACCAATAATTTATCACTGTATACATTCATGTCCATTATTCACAGAGGACACCATCATACAGGCAGAGTCCAGAACGAATACTAGTTTATTAGTTTTCATGGTATCCATGCAATGAATTCTCAATAAAGTAATTATTCAATATTTTAGTGAACTTGCCAATTTATTTATTGTAATTCCACTGACACTGAAGTTATAAAATACACATTTCTGGTAGGCTTTGTTACATGTAATAAGGGATTAGCAGAGGCTTGTAACATTCCATGCACACTTAATTGATGGTCCTTGCTTTCATCTTATTATAGATGGTAAGAAAAGGTTTACCTTCTCATAATCATAAAATTCTAATGATTCCCAGGACATCAATTCAGCAAATATTCATTGAGTAACAACCATTTGCCAGTATTATAATTGGCACTGGACATATAATTAATGTCCTGCTTCTGAATTTTGACATAGAATAGTTTTTTTTTAATTCCAGTTAATTCAGCAAATATTTGCAGAGCACCAGGTTTATAGAACAGACTTGAAATGAAATTGCAAGATGTAAAACTTTATAAATCATAAATTGTTCAGAAGAGATTATAGATATTCCTTTAAAAAATATGAGTCAGTACTAATGAAAATTGATCTAACTTATTAAGTTATTTCCATGAATTATTTGTTTGAGGAAGTAAGACTTCATAACAGAAATGTATATACTCATTTTGCTATAATCACTATTGTTGCACAAAATAGAAATTACTTTTTACACCCTTCATCCTGTGGTATATAATCTACTATGTGAAAACTGCTGTATTTAATATGGTCAGAGGAAGAAAATAAGACTGATGTTTTTAATAATGTCTTTTGTACTAAGATATAGAGACGACAATACTTTCAATAAAATATCTTAAACTTTTTACTTACACCTTGCCTTAAAAGTTGTTGTTGTTGTTGTTGTTTTTAATGAGACTATATTCAATGATAAATAACACTAGTCTACTAGTTAAAGTTTCTGATTTACTGCCTTGGATTCAATGATATAATACTGATAAAGGTAGCTAACACTTAGCGAGGTAATTAGCTTGTCATTCATATTAAAGACTTATATGTATAATATGTTATGTAATATAATAAACTCGTGTCACAGAATCCTCATGAAATCCAATGGTAAATGACAGGGAAAACAAACTTCATTCACTTATATGCTCTTGGACCTACTGGTTTACAGCACTATGTCCTTTTACTGTGCTTGTTTCTCCTCCGGCCCTTCAGCCCCTTCCATGAGTTTCAGCTACCAGTCACCATCAAAGTTGCTGTCCAGTCCTACCTTCCTACAGAGACATGTCTTACAGTGTTCCCTCACTTAGTTTTTTAAATATTAACTTTGTTACTTTTGACAAAGCCTTTCCTTTGTTCAAATGCAAAGATTCCGTAAAATGAGCTTTGACAAGTTATACATTTATGTGTGCATTTTCTGGTTCCACTGATGTGCTGAATTTTACCAACCAAATTGTGTGCCTTCAAGTTTTCCTATAAAATGCCATTTGTATACTGTATCAAGAACATTTTAGGACATCATTACATTCACATGACTCTAAAGTCCAATAAATACTTGATGGTTTCTCAGAAAACCCTCAATTTGGTGAAACGGACACAAAACAGTGCTTTGTTTTCCAGTTTCTGTTTACCATAAGATCCCCAATACACATCCACTGGCTTACCTGCAGGGTAACGCTCGATCACTGGCCAGCTGTCCACCTGTAAGGTGGCGTTGCCACCACTCCTTGTGAAACGGACTACATGGTATTTCCCATCGTTAATGATTGCATTGGACTCTTCAATGGCGATGTCATCTGTCCCCACATTAAATTTAACTCCAATTTTTCCTTGGTGCTGGAAGGTAAAAGGGGAAAAAAGGTTTGTATTGAGTCATACTTATTAGTCAGAATTAAATAAGTATTATATAGGTATTGTTCAACAGCATGCATTGCACAAAAGCTTCTTTCCTCCAATTCTATTTATAAGAATTTCATATAGCAGGTCAAGATTTTTAATATTTGGATAAATGTGAAGCATTTCTTCCCTGGGTAATTGCAACTCCAAAAGACATGTTTTCCAGAGAATTGAGCTGCCTACTTCCCAGAGGTTGCCACAGAGGTGCACAATATCTTTGTGAAAGGACAACCTTGTATGTCTTTTAACATAACTTCTTTACCCCACAATTTCCATTTCACAAAAAGTGTTGAATTTCTTTTAATAACTTGTGAAATCAGAGCAATAAAGTCTGTTTAGAGACAAATGAAAAATGTTCACAATATTGAAAATCATACTATATAATATAGGCACACGGACAGGCACTTATGGAGTGCAGTTTCTTAGTACTAAACACATACACTAAAAATCATCAAATGCTAAGAGCCTGAAATTTATTAAATTTCTTGTTTTGCAGATAATGAAGCTATGCAGGAAGGTGCAATGACTTGTTCAAGGTTACATGACATAGTAGAAAGGTACAAGAGCTCAAACTCATTTCCCTCCTTTTAGTTTATATTTAAGCTAATATGAAGCTAAGTTTAAAATTTACCCTCTTTGAATTATATTAAGAGTCTTACAAGTCATTCTAAGAGCAAAACTTATCTCTGTTAACTTTAGATTTCATAATACTAGGAAGTAAGAGAAACACGTTAATGCCTTCTGCCTCTGAGAAGCATTCTCTAACAACAGGACTGTCAACTCTACCAGGAAAGTAGTTGATTTTTGAAGCATGTGGATTTCCCCTTAATCAGTAATAGAGTAACTGTCTGCAGGCCATTGTCAGAGTCCACAACATCAACTGTCTGCATCTTTCATCAGGGCTCAGTGGAGAGAACAACATGGGGAAAAAGAGGCTTAAAGGATGCAGAGTAACACATTTTTGAGTAGACATTTAAAATGAGACATTTAAAATGCTTAGTCACTTGCTGGACTCTCACCACTGAATGGGGTAACACAACTAAGGAACACGATCATAAAAAATAATATTATATAGAACTACATTATTGGAAGGGAATTATGGAAGATTTTACTTGAGACTTTGCCTCTGTTCCCTTCTTAAAGTGTATCAGGAATCAGCTATTTCAAGCACAACAAGGGCATGAAGACATTTATTATTCTAGAGATGCCCCTTGTTTTAGGAAATCTTAACATTGTAGACATGTTCCTTATTCCAGGATTGATCGAAAGAAATTAGTAAAATTGCTTCTTTTTCTTTCAGCATATCCACAGCAGTCTATTTTCACCAAAGTCATTGCAATGCTACTGGTACAAAATATACTAAAGTCTACCTAATCTCTAAATTTCATTGCAACATAAAAAGTAAAATGCTTATTTTCAGAGATACTGATAGTCGCAAATTTCATGAGGACTGAATCATTGTAACATCGCAAAACAGCCAATTAAGAAACAATGAGGGTTGGTGATGCTTCTAAAGCAACTGAATTTTAAACTACGCCCATCTTTCTTTGTGTAGATTTGGTCTTCACTTTTCAATATCATTGACATCTCATTGATTCAAATTCCAGTTAGCTGTAAGATAATTTAATACTAATAAAATAGGTTGAAACAACAGACCCTGCCCTAATTCAGACATTATTTAACCCACTCCAAGTTGCATCAAGTTTTGAGGATCAACTTAAACTAAATGATAGCTAAAGGCCCATTTACCCTGTAAACAAAATTAAAAATACATACAAATCACAAACTATTAACATCAACTGTATTTATAATAACAATATTTATGATTCTATTAAGAAGCTGCAACTACTCTCAAAACACACTCTACATGTTGACAGACTAGCAAGTCATTTCAATTATATAAACAATAAAACTTGCTAAACTTTCTTGGCAGTGGATAATTGCAATTTAAAAAAAAAATCCATTTCAAATTCTTATTCTCCAGGATTGAATGTGATTGTCTCTGGCAAATCCTCATGAATATTACATTAGCAAAACTAGCAGTAATTTCACTGGACAAGCACTGATCTTTCAGCATGGTATCTTCCTTGAAATGGTAACTGGCTCATACCATAATTTCAAAAATCTATTATGTGAGTATCAGTAACGAGGCATTTATAATTTAATGAAGTCTTTCCATGGATTCATTAAATAAATAGTGACATAGGTAATTATTGATTTTTTCACAAAAGCTCATTTCTGAAAAAAGATTATATTATTAAACCAAGTTAAAAGGAAACATAATGAAAGATGACACTGGAGAAGAACCTGCAAGTTCTAGCAAGCTGAACTACAATTTAATGCACTGTTTAATTCCATCTGTAATCACATATTCATTTGAAAAATATTTAACCAAGATTAAGATTTAATAATGTACTCAATATCTTGGGCCTAGTTCAAGAGGTTTGCATAAGTACAGGTATATTTCACTCTATCTGTAAATGAAATAAGTAACATAGACCATAGATATATTAGTATTTAGCCTGAAAAAAAACACAAGGATTCAGATAATTTGTCAAGTTAACCCCAGTATATTTCCAGTGGAATGACATGGAGGTCTTGCTGGCTGGTAGAGAATGTGATTGCCATTATATCAAGAAGGACCTCCAGCCACGTAGAGGAGCAAGCCAGCATTTGGACAGCCATGATAAAGTCACTGATTCAGAGGTACTAAGGGAGACAGAAAATAAGTTCTGTCTTCCTTTTCTCTGCCCAGGCCTTACACACTAGGGTGCTCAGTGGGTGGTAGGCATCAATATACAAGGGATAGATTTGCCTTCCTAAAATTTCTGTTTAACCTGAAAGGAACTACTATTTTCCTCATCTGCTCAAGTTCAAAAAATGTGCTCCAATTAATACAGTTAGCAAATAAGTACTGGAACCTGAGCAAATGGAAGGGGCTGTCTCTAAAGGGATATGTCTGTTTCAAGAAAAATTCTTAGAACCAGGGGATTCATGTATAAGTTCATCGTCCACAGCATCACACAACAAAGTACCAGGAATATGTGAGATCTAGGGTGAGACTAGCTCAGAAAACTCTCATCTAGAGGAAGTGCAATAAAACCTATTTTTATTTTCCCATCAAATTGTAATTAAAGGTAATAAATCTTGGCCCTCCCTTGTGGCACAATGGGTTAAAGCCAACACTGCACAGCTGGCTATAGCTGTTTCCATACGAGTTCGAGTTCGATCCCCAGCCCAGGAAGCTGACCCAAAAGGTACAGCAGACCTCTCCTGTCTCACCCGGTGCTCTCCTCAGCAGTGTATTTCAGTCAATCTGCCTGTTCTGCTCCCCACTCTGTCTCTGGTGATTCCTCTTACTGCCCCTGCACTTCTAGCCTCTACCCTAGTTTTGTCTGCATAAATAGATAAATCTTTTTTTTTTTTTTTTTAAAGGTAGTAAATCATTTCCAAAGTACTCCCATTCTACATAATACTGTTGGTTCTGTGAGTACGTGTAACACTATCCCGACAGTGATATTACCCTTTTGGATGCTTATAATTATCTCTCAATTATCTGAGTTTGAAAAAAATTTTCCAGCTCATGGTGGTCCTTCACACAATATTTTAGGTATTGTTTTTTATGTACTTGCTTTAAATCCTCAACTGGTTATAAAGAGTGAAAGATAAAAAAAAAAAAAACAACTGGTTTATTCCTCACTGCACCTAGAAGACTATCTCTACATTTGTAATTTTCCAAACTCTTTTACATGCAATTTTCTTTTTTTTTTTTTGAGATATAACCCACATGTCATAAAATCTGCCTTTTAAAATGTGCACCTCAATGGTTTAAACAGTAAGATTTTGCAACCATCACTGCTATTTAATTCCAGGACATTTTCATTACATGGCAATTTTCTGTAACAAAGTAAAGCATATAAAGTTCTTAGCACACGCACTGACTACTCAGCACCTGTGAGCTATATTGTTATTACTATTATTTATTATTACTACAATTGCAAAACAATGTTTTGCTTCATAGTTGGTTAATGGAAGCTAATTAAAATCATACTTGAATTATATGGTCATTCCAATTTATCAATATCTCATTGACATTATTTGTGAAGCAACTTATATAATTTATGAATGGATATACTAAAGCACAGAAAGATTCTGAGATGTTACCAAAGTCAAATATCTACTATTTGGCTTAAGAGAGAACATTCTAAAATTTAATAAAGTTCACCTATGGGAAAGGCTGTCCTGCCACTGGCTATACTGAAGCATAAAACATTTGATTGGGTGACCTGTAGGTTCCCTCCCATCCCCACTACTGTTAGGGGGAAACAATGTGCTGAAGGAAATCTGCAGAGTTTTGTGGACTTCACCCACTACTCTAGTAAACTACAACTCCCAGCAATACCACGGAGAGAACTGCGAGGACCCAAGGGTGGAGCTAAGCAGGTATTCTGGGACTTTGGGGGGGATGTAAGGGAGTGAGGTGAAATGTGCTAGCACTTTCTGAAACGTGTGGCTCTCTGGACCGAGTGGCTGGTGGCTGGTCGTTTGGCTCTTGATGAGTACTGGTGTTCCAAGTCAGTGGAGCTGGTAGGATGTTCTAGTTAATTTGTTCTCTCTCTCTCCCTCTCCCTCCTTTGGTTGTACCTTTTCCTTTCCCCTTTGTAAGTAAACCCATTATTGAACCTATTTGTCTGTGCCTGCAGTACAACTGAATTTAACCTTGCAGGTGAGGACCCACAGACAGGCAACCCAGTTCACATCGGGTTGTCCTGTAACACTATCACTGGTCAATGAAAAGTCTAAATGGATACCGAGGTAGTTAGCACAGAAGATAAAACTGGAACAGGAAATGCTGTTCATGTTTTGAATTAAAACTGTCATCTCATTTTGAGTTTTAGAGTTTTTCAAAATTTATAAAATTGATTTCTAGAATTTGATGGTACTATTTAAGTGAAGAGTTCTGCATTTGAAGAGAGAGGGGGGGACATCACAAGGAGTCAATGTCGCAAAGTAACCTCAAAGCCTTTTTAAGAACCATGTGTGCTTTCCTGAGAAATTCTAACCCCCTCCATAGCACTGGGAGGACTTACCAATATGAACAAGAGCCACTGCTTTGCCAGGCATTTAAGTCTTGATGGTGGTAAGTGAAAAGAAGTGTCAATTAATTCTTCTGTAGAGGATGGAGAGACCCTGAGTTCTGACAATCACAGCAACTCTTTAATGCTGTAATTTCCTGTTATTCTCTCTCCTTAGATAAAATCGAATTAACAATTCAAACAATGTTTGGGGGAAATTAGCCCACTAAATGATTGGCTGATATATTTCTGAAAGGGACAATAACCCTAATGTTGCTATTTTGAGATCACATTTATTTTGTTTTACCAATTCAGTCAATACTAGATTAGTTCAAACTTTATGAAGTTTTTCAGTGCTACCATGGGTTCAGAGATGTCATCAAGATTTTTTCATGGTACTTTCCTGTGGTTCAAACTTCCTGTCTCTGCATGATACCATGACTGCTATAGAATGAAATTATGTTAGGCTATCTTCTTGGGAAGCAGAACCATCTCAATGAGGTCATCAATTCTGTCCACTGAGATAGAAAATGCCATGAATAGAGATTCATGTTTAAATGTGCCCTTATCTACAAAGAAGTGTATTGTATTATTAAACTTTCCTCCTGACCTATCAAAAAGAAAAATATCAAACAGAGCAATAACAAAAAGTGTGCATTGACTGGTGTTCTATGTAAAGTCCTAATTTTTCAGATAACTCATGAGTTTTAGTAGTTAGCCCAGAGACCTCACATCACAACAAATTCCTCAGGTTGCTGCAAAGAGATCTAAGATTTATACCAATTTAACTTGAATCTGCCCAAAGTGCACTGAGATGATTAGACATGGCTTGATTTTTTAAAAAATATTTTAGACATGTTTTATTATTGTTGCTTTAAAACCAACTAGTATTAAATTTACTTTGCTCATATATACAGTCATTCAGTAAATTGCAACAAACATGTTTTCCGGTGCTGATTAAAATCATAACCTTTGCTTTTCTGCTTCTCTTTCATTTCTTTTCTTGGGCCATTATACTGTTTATTTCTTTCACCAAAATCTAGGCAGGGAAAGGGCATTCAGCTTTATCAGTTGTTCTAATTTGTTGATATTTCTACATAAAATAGAGTTTTCCTATGACAGAGGCTATGTGTTATTTGTAGATTTCATTTACTTTTTATATCCCAGGACCATCACTTTAATAGAGCTGCCTATATAAATTGTCATTTGACTCTAAAGTTCCAGATTTTCTTAGCACAGAACACACATTTTTTAGACAAATAGACAAATATCTTTGAATAGTGATTTTCATCTCTTACATGGTAAATGTTACCTTACTAACTATATTATAAATATAAGATTAGCCATTTTATTTTAAAATATTTAAAAATAAAAGCTTATTAAGAGAATAATGCAGTTGTTTTAAATGTCTCTATTGATGAATGCTTATGAATTATCTCTGAAATTAAAAGTGTAGTCTGATTTTTGTAAATCATGACTGGTGGGCAGTAAACAAGTACAAGGTAATATTTTCAAGTGTGTTTGATATAATAATGTCTTAATTATGCTATCTTAGTCTTCAAAACATTAAGCAGAGTCATAACTTGAAATGCATTCCTAGATAAAAGCTGACAGTGCTACTTTTCTTTTCTTTCTTTCTTTCTTTTTATTGATTCCTAGTACAGGACTACCAGTTTGACATCTTTTAAAAAAGCTAAAAGCTAATGTGTGCAGATGGGCAGAGAAATGTATTCACCAAAGACTATTTTCTATTGAATCAGCAAGGCTTTATTATTCCCAGTGTGGTATGTAATAATTTCTGCAGCCATCAAAAATAAATCTATGTTTATGAGTGTAATTTTGGCACAACAGAATTTTCAGGAGGGAATATAGAATATCTGACGCTGAAGTTTTGATGATTATAACCTTTCTTTATCTTAATAAAACAGTAATACTGTCACAAAAATAAAATAATGTCAAGATATGTTTATCAAATATCTATTCGGCATACTGTATTTCTTAAAAACACTATACCACTCTTTGTAGGACTCAAAATTCGAAAAAGATATGTTTGTTGGCTATCTGTATATACACTTATTGTTTAATTGCAATGATTTTTTATATATATTACACTAAACTTTTTGAAATATAACACATGAATTTAGCCCTCAATTACATTCACTCATTCATTCATTTACCCACCTAACAAATACAAACATTTTTTACTACAATCCTGGTAACTACTAAGTTCTAGATAAATAATGGTTAACAAATGATACAGTATTTCTATGATTATGAAGCTTAATTCCCTCATTAATTCTTTATACATTATAATTTATATTAGTAATATAAAGTATACTAAGTGTCAAGAAGGAAGGAGCGGTGTATTATGGGAGGCACTGTATGATTACGGAAACCAATCTAAGGGGCAGAAAATGAGAAGAAATCAATAATGAGAGGAAGAGTTTTTCAGATAGAGGAAACAATAAGTGCACAAACCCAGAGGAGGAGAAAGAGATATGTTTAAAGACAGATGCTGTAATGTAAAAATGCAGATTCAGATATAAATAAAGGAGCTCTTTATAAAAGAGATGGAGCTATATAAATTATATATGAACATATATGTAGATATTATCCAGAAAATGTGTCTAGGAGATAAAACTAAGTTATGGAACTATGTATATCAGACCTAAAATATGTCATTCGCACAAATAAAGTAACTGGAAAATAGATAGCTTAAGCAATTTTTAAAATATTCCAACCTAAGAATGGAAAATTGTTGATATACATGTAGAAACTAGCATTATGAATCCTGATATTCATCTAGTTGTTTGTTTTCCTAAGCTTCATTTATCAATGTACTTTTATGAAATGAAATACATAAAGACATTCTGAATCAACAGGGACTTGCCACATTTTCAAAGTTATTTACTTCTCCAATGTCAAAAAATGATTCATCATTTTTTGCTTTTATTTCAAAGCTAATATAACAAACTTAGTTTATTTGTGGGGTGTAATATCTTGTTAACTTTTTCTCTAGAGATGTCTTTAATAACAAGAGTTCTTCTTATACTTTCCACCTCAGAAAAGGTGCTTGAAACAATTAAATAATCCACAAATTATTTAAAGAAAGGAAAGTCTTCACCTTTGACCTTGTTTTACTGGAGGAGGAAATGACGAAGGTTTACTGTCCATGTCCTTAGAAAGTACATTGTTTTCCAGGCAGTGAACAACTGATTTCAAACAAGAAGGGGGATTCTTAGTCCAATTTTTCTTTTGGAAAAACTTCAAATAAATCAAGTCAAAATATGAATTGTTCCTGTAATGTGGCCAAGAATTCTAAACTTAAGGTGAATGAACTCTTACTAACTCCAAATAATTCAGATAGACTAACCAAATAATTGACCTCCTAATTTTTGTTTGTGAAAAAACAAACAAACAAACAAACAAACAAACAAAAAAAACCTTGGAACTTTAGCATAGAGGTGAACATTCAGTCTGCTGAACAAAAGGACAATACTGATCTGTTTGAAAGAATTAACTGTTGCCTTCTTTTCTTCCTTCAGCCTGTAAGCGTGAGCCTATCTTTTAGTGGCACCATTTTTACTTTGAACTACTGGGTTATTGAAAAAGTCGTGACACTGTATAGGAAAAATGAATCATGAATTTTCTGACAATTCAATAAATTTATCTAAGATGCTAGCTCTGAAAAATGCTTCTTGCAAGGAATCATAATGATTGCAATTATACTGTCCAGAATATTGAACATACAAACAAACAAGCGAAACAAAAACACCTTTCTCATCAAGCAAATAATGTATTTTGATGTTGGCTAAAAAAGAAGAATGTTTAACACTGGGGTGGGTTGCAGCCCAAATAACAACTAACAAGTAACTGTAATTCACTCAAATCTTAGCAATTACCTGTAGTGATTGGTAGGTAAGAAATGTGGGGAGCATTTAAGTTTTGGCCAATATACAACTAATGTAGCAGAGCACAGCTGGTTTGTTAATAGAATGTTTTTGATTAATTTTCCTGGTTAAAATTCCATATTCCTTTCATATAGTGGTAATGTAATTTAACTTATTAAGTTATCTCAAACTTTGCAATTATAATTTATTCTATACCAAAAAATATCAAGAGAATTATAAAAGTATGTTCAAAACAGATTTATGAGTTAATTTTTCCATTTAAATGATGTCTGAGCATTTTATTTTTGTTTAAATGCACAGCTAGCATCATTCAGCTTGAGGCATTATAATGTCCACTGTATGCTATCAAGGCTGAAGGTAGTTATTACATTTTCTAGCAAGTGACTAAGCTGACATCAGCACAGACTAATAAAATATACTTGATAAAATTAGTACACATGACATCTCATTACCAGGTCAGCATGAAGACAAAAGTGGGAAACATTCAAGTTTTCTAAATAGATGCATAAAAAAGAGAAACAAAGATAAATCACTCAAAATAACACCTCAACATTAAAAGGTTCCTCTTGCTTTCCTACCAACAGACACAAATCACATGTTTTGAAAGTGTGACTGAATTTACCCATTACCAACTCACAAATTAATTTAACATTTTATTTTGTGCAAAAAATTATTATGGATATTCCTGGAAAGAAAACATTTCCCTTTTCATTTTCTTGCTAGGTAAAATCTCCTAGAAGTTTAAATGTTGTCATGTAGTCTGTCAGTCTATCTAGCAGGTTACATATGATAAATCTCATTGACTATATACTGTCATTTTTTTTTTAATCTTTAAATAAGCTATTAGGGTCTTTTAGAACTTACCATTGTTGTCTAATTTCTCATTTAAAAGTAAGACAAATTCCACCACAAACATTGTCACACCGTCTTACTCCCTTTTTCTTCCCTCCCTCCATTCCTTTTTTTGAGGTCACATCGATTTGCATTACTGTTAGTAGAGATGTCCCTGACCTGCCTCAGATACTGCCAAAAACCAAATCCCTCATAGCCCACCTTTATGAACCTTCCTGCTTTGTTCTCAACCCACTCTCTCTCCTCCCCCTCTGGATGCTTCTGTTCTGTTGTAAGCTTTCAGAGTTAGTTTTTAAGCTTGTCATCTGACCCTTACTTTGGTTTCTGTATATTCTACATATTAGTGGCGTCATCTGGTATTTAGCTTTATCCATTTGACTTATTTCAGTTAGTCATCCATGTTGCTGCAAATGGCATGAGTTTTATGTTTCTGAACTCTGAGTAATATTCCGTTGTGTATATTCCACATCTTCTTGAACCACTTTTTTTTTTTTTTTTTAGATTTATTTGTACATACAGAACTGGGGTACAGGCCAGCCAGAGGCTTAGGGGCGGTGAGAGGCTTCACCAGAGACAGAGTGGGGAACAGAACAGGGAGATCGACGAAGTACACTGCTGAGGGGAGCAGTGAGCGGGTCAGGAGAGGTCTGCCACACCACGTGGTCACTTCCGGGGCAAGCGGGATTCGAACCCATGCGGAAGTGGCTTTAGCTTCTCAGTGCAATGCTTTAACCCGCTGCGCCACCAGGGAGGGCCGGATCCACTCTTTTTTTGGCAACTAGACTGTTTCCAAAGTTTGGCTATTGTCAGATACTTTTAGTGATTAAGTGCACAACAGACGTGGTAAGCAAACTGTCATTTTTAAAATTAGTATAAAAAACTTTATAAAGCTAGAAAAGAAATAACTGCAGAAATTCCCAGTATAAATGACTCTTGATCTAGTTAACTTACCTCTCAATTTTGTACAATATTGATAATAATAATAACAATGAATTGTAATTGTCAATTATTGTTCTCAGTTTAATGTATTTAATATAGTACTTACATAAATGGTAACAAAATAATTATTATTTACTGAATATTGATTACATTTTCACATCAACTCTGAAAGTTTCATCCTATTATAATCTTCATTTTATGCCATATATTTAAAAAAAATGGCAAAAAACAAATGTTGATGAGGATGTGCAGAAAAAGGAACTCTCTTGTACTTTTGGTGGGAGTGAAAAATGGTACAACCAATATACAAAGCTGCATGGAGGAACCTCAAACTATTAAAAATGGAGCTACTGTATGATCCAGGAATTTTACTTCTAGGAATATACCTGAAGATCACAAAAACACTAATTCAAAAGAAAGTCTGCATTCCTATGTTTACTAAAGCACCATTAACAAAAGCTAAGATATGGGAAGAGCCAAAATGCTCCAAAACAGGTAACTGAGTCAAGAAGATGTAGTATATATATATATATATATATATATATATATATATATATATATATACATACAATGGAATACTATTCAGCAATCAAAAAAGATAAACACATGCCATTCTCAGCAACATGGATGGAGCTGGGAGGGATTATGCTCAGTGAAGTAAGTCAGACGGAAAAAGGAAAAGAAAAACAATAAATCAGGGGTGGGAGGAGAGATAAATAGCATGTAAACTATACATCAGAGACAAAGGACACATGTTTTCCTTGAAACCTGTCGGTAATGTTATTACTTCTCAGAGCAGCCTATTCTTTCTTTTTTTTTTAAGAGATTGATTTATTTGTGCATACAGAACTGGGGTACAGTGGCGAGAGGCTTCACCAGAGACAGAATGGGGAGCAGAACAGGCAGATCTACAAAGTACACTGCTGAGGGGAGCAGCGGGCGGGTCAGGAGAGGTCTGCCACACCATGTGGTCACCTCCGGGGCAGGCGGGAATCAAACTCATGTGGAAATGGCTTTAGCTTCTTAGTGCTGTGCTTTAACCCACTGTGCCACCAGGGAGGGCCACCCTATTCATTTTTTAACAGAAAACAAAAACTTTGAACTGAAAAATCTCATTCTTTTATGCCTCTGTAATAGGGATCAATGTAAATTACCAAGACCTCTTTCCCACAGGACATTTCCACTTTTAAAAACGGTTACCTAATCCACTTTCTTTTACTTACAATTCAACTTTTCTCCTAGAGAACCATTCAATCATTAAAAGAGATTTAACTAACAATCATTAACAGATTTTCTAACCTTTCACACTTTAGATATCTAATTTGTTAATAAATTTAGATTCTACTGGATGGACCTTATTAAAACAATACATGGACTTAAATGAAACATGTAAGATGAATACTAAATATTGTACTATCTTCCTCAATTAAGGTATTATTCTTTCATCAATAATGGCTTTTTTTTTTTTATATTTATTTATTCGCCCTCCCTGGTGGCACAGTGGGTTAAAGCACAGCACTAAGAAGCTAAAGCCACTTCCCCATGAGTTCAATCCCCACCTGCCCCAGAGGTGACCACATGTTGTGACAGACCTCTACTGACCCGCCCGCTGCTCCCCTCAGCAGTGTACTTCGTTGATCTGCCTGTTCTGCTCCCTGCTTTGTCTGGTGAATACTCTCAACCTCCACATCTCTAGCTTGTACCCAAGTTCTGTATGAATAAATAAATAAATCTTTAAAATTATATTTATTCATGTATACAAGAAGTGGTGTACAGGCCAGAAGTGTGTGGGGGGTGAGAGGATTCACCAGAGACAGAGCAGGGAGTACAACAGGCAGATTAAAATACACTGCTGAGGGGAGCAGTGGGAAGGACAGGACAGGTCTTCCATACCATGTGGGTCAGCTCTCTTGCCAGGTATCTGCCACAACCTTGTGGGGAACCTCCTTGGCCAGGGATCAAACTCATGCTGCAATCAGTGCATATAGCTTCATAGTACAATGCTTTAGTTCACTGCACCACCAGGGAGGGCCCCACTGTTCTTATTTGAATAGTTACAATCACTAGTTGCTGATTTGAGCTTCAATAAACTAAAACCTCAGATCTTTACACACTGTTCATTAGCAAGATATCTTTCCCATATTTAATATTGTAGATTTGGAACTGCAATCACAAGAATTTAACCATCCCTTCTGTCTCTTCCTTCTGTTTTGTTTTTGCTCAAATCCTTTTCTTAATCCAAAACCTCAGTTGTCTGAAAACACTAACACTTATTTATCTTGGACTGAAACTTCCTCAGCTATCTATTAACATTTCTAGTCTATCATCTAGTTTGATAGAGATGATCAAATCTAGACAGGAGTCAAATAAACCAACTTTCTCTCTTCACCTGTCTTTACATTCTCTCACCAAAACAGATCACTTCCTTGTTCATCCATTTCCAGCAAACAAAAACAAAGCCATGTTAAAAATAACTGTTGGGCCCTCCCTGGTGGTACAGTGGGTTAAAGCACTGCACTAAGAAGCTTAAGCCAATTCCGCATGAGTTCGATGCCCGCCTGCCCCGTAGGTGATCCACATGGTGGCAGACCTCTCCTGGCCCGCCCACTGCTCCCCTCAGCAGTGTACTTTGTAGATCTGCCTGTTTTGCTCCCCACTCTGTTCCTGGTGAATCCTCTCACCCTCCGCATCTCTGGCCTATACCCCAGTTCTGTATGAATAAATAAATAAATCTTAAAAAAAATAAAATAAAAATAACTTTATCCCAACTTTAGTCTCGATGAACCCACATTTCCTGACTCAGAGCAACGTCTCTCCTTCTCATAGCCATTTTTGAGATTGCAGGTGTCTTCTAAACACCTTCTTAAAATATTCTGTGTCACAAGATATTTTATAGAGAAAGAATTGAGTGGTTTTAAGTGCATTGCCATGAAACTGACATGTAACACAGAATTAACATCCAATGTACCTTAAGTTGTATCTCAGGCCCATTAGGGGCAAACCATTCTCTTCACTAATAAAACGGAGAGGAAATATATTTGTTTTAGAGATTTAGCAATAATTATATGAGCTTTTATAAAAGTGATAGTTAAAATTATGTCTAGGTATTCATAAATATAAGCCATTATAGCAGAAATGAAATGCATACCAAAATAAATCATAAATTATATTTTTTGGTTTTTTGTGACATGAGATATTCAGGTGACTAGTCTACTTAAGTGGTCAGCAGTGGGAATGGGACTTCCCCGCCATGCTCCCCAACACTTCAGCACATAGTAGACAATCAAAATTTTTCTAATGAATCAGTGTTTATTTTTCACTATTATTATCATGCATGGAAATTTTGAAATTTGTACCATAAATGGAAAATCATAATTTGCCTTTTTCTGTTTTACAATCCAATGACCACAACTTCATCTATACTGTGATGCAACTCCTCAACTCTCTTTGTCACTGCGGTTCATTTATAATCCATTTAGTATGCTGAGAAGTGAGGCATGAAGAGGATTATATAATTTGTATCAGATCCTGCCTAACATTAATTTCTTGTCCTTTGATAGAATCTCCAAATCTGGGGACTCATTACATTAAAATGACTTCCACTGAATTTCATTGAATAATTCAACTGGCTAGTTAGTCATTTTTGAGTATCTCTACGCATGCAGGGGACTATATAGATTTTTTTTAAAGATTTATTCATTTATGCATACAGAACTGGGGTACAGGCCAGAGGTGCAGAGGTAATGAGAGGATTCACCAGAGACAGACTGGGGAGCAGAACAGGCTGACTGACAAAGTACACTGCTGAGGGGAGTAGTGGGCAGATCAGGAGAGGTCTGCCATGCCAAGTGGATCACCTCTGGGACAGGCAGGAATCAAACTCATGAAGAAGTGGCTTTAGCTTCTTAGTGCTGTGCTTTAACCCAGTGCACTACCAGGGAGGACCCTATAGATATTATTAAGAATATAAAACAAGCTCAAGGTCTGTTTTCTGTTTCATTGGCATATCAATGGAAGGCATTTTCCAACTGACCTCTAATATTTTTTTTTCTTAATGGTGAACCATTGTTTTACATCTGACTTGTTAATTTATAGATGAAAAATAGACCCAGAACATGAGAAAACATTTGTAAAACACACATCAAATAAATAACTTTATCCAAAATATAAAATAGAATCTTTAAAACTCATCAATATGGTTCCTCCCTGGTGGGTTAAATCACAGTACTAAGAAGTTAAAGCCACTTCCGCATGAGTTTGTTCCCTGCCCAGGAGGTGATCCATGGTGTGGCAGACCTCTCCTGACCTGCCCGCTGCTCCCCTCAGCAGTGTACTTTGTCAGTGGGTCTGTTCTGCTCCCCACTCTTTCTCTGGTGAAGCCTCTCACTGTCCCTGCACCTCTGGCCTGTACCCCAGGTCTGTATGCATAAATAAATAAATCTTAAGAAAAATAAATGAAAAGGAACCATGGTTGAAATCCAGCAATGTTTAAAAAAATAATAAGTTATACATCATATCTCATCAGGGTATTATGAATTAAATACTCTTTTCATCTGGACAACTGACAGCGAATCTACCTGGCCTGAGATAGTTGTATTACAGGGCAACTCAATTCACATGTGGGGACCTGTCTGTGGGTCCTCACCCATGTACAACAGCTACCAAGTCATGATAGAACATTGAAGACTCTTACATGCATATTACTAAATAAAAGGCACCAATCTGGGAAGGGTCCATATCACTTGGTTATATGACATTTTGGGAAAGCAAAATTCGGAGACATTTAAAGGATCAATGGCTGCCATAAATGGGGGATAGAGATGATGAATAGACAGTGAAACTACTATGTGAGATACAAGAATGTGTATGTCATTATATATGTCAAAACCCATAAAATGTACAGCACCAGAATCCACCCTAAGGTAAAATATGAACTTTGAGTGGAACTGAATTTGTCAATGTAGCTTTACTGAGTATAACAAATATATTCCACGATAGTGAGAAATGTTTATAATGGGAGAGGCTAGGCATGAGTAGCAGTGAACGCAGTATGGGTAATCTCTGCATCTTACATTCACTTGTTGATGTGAAGCTAAAACTGCTTTAAATACAGTTTATTGTTAATATTCAATTTATATAAATATATGCATATCATAAAGAAAATTTATTAAACATACTATAGAACCACAGAAAAAAGAATTTGAGGGTATCCATAAGTTCACTCAAGCTGAGCTAGTACCAACAAAAAGCAATATCCCTTGAGTACTAACTCTCATCCTGGCATGGTCAAAGCAAGTTATGTGCACTTTCTCTTATAATTCCTACAGCCCTGTAATAATACCATTATTATTTCCATTTTGCTTATGGTCCAAGATTTATAATGCTCAATAACTTTCCAAAGCTTATACAAACTAGTGCAGTTAACCATTACATATACTTCTGTTCCTGAAGAGAAAATTGAAATAGGACAGACAATTGTTAAAGAAAAAAGAAACCAGGTGGAAGGTGTCAGAATCTTCTCTGGAAATTTCATATCTATGATAATTTTATATCTTATTTTATGTTCCTTCAAAATTTATAGTGGCTGTCAATATGAACAGGGGTGATAAACTTCCAGTTACAGTTGAAATATATACAAATCTATATTTACATTTAACTTATAAGCAGTCTAACTTATTAAGAGGACTCACTAAGGAGAAATAGCTTCTCATAATATCAGCCTTATGGTTCAGCAACACATCTAAATTTTTATTACTAGTGGTTAGATTTCTTGTCTACTTGATTTTTAAACCTTTCAGTATGTGCCTGAAAACAGTTTGAAATTCTCCTAAGGTTCAACCTAAGGTTTTTTTTTTTTAATTCTGACCAACATTTTTTCATACAAGACAAACACACTCCAGGCTAGAGGAATGATTGCTTACACCTCTTGATGGGATAATGGAAAAATATATATATATATATATATATATATATGAATTTTTGTGGATCTTCCACTGGCTTGAATAAAGTAATTGAAGTTTATTGGAAACTCATTGGAGTTAAAGTTATAATCTGATCCCTAGGAGTAATTAGAGATGCAACCTGACTTGTTATGTCAGCAGTAAGACACACCAGATTATCTATTTAAGACTTTGTCTATATTTAGGGAAGAATGTGGTAAAAGGAAATAAAGATTGCAATGAAAAGAAACCATACATTCCAAAATGGAAGTCAAAGCTTAGACCTTAAAAGCTTTCCCAACTATCTGGAAATTTTGATGGGGTCAAATCACTACTGGAAAAGGACAACCCAACAGATACTCAAATTAAAATAACCAAAATTACTTTACATGAAAGTGGAAAGCCTGAATACCTACAGATATGGTGCTTTGTTAAAACAAGGAAAACCTCTATTCCTTCCTTAAATCTCCGTAAAAAATTCCTCTCACAACCCACCTGCTGCTTGATGCTGACATTTTACATATTTCAGGACAAATGAATTAATATATTGAAGCAGTCAGTAGTGGTGAAGGTGACAGCCTTTTTTCAAATGTAGTGCAATAGCAATTCCATTAATGAAAGTTAGTTTTTCTGAAATACTTCTGACTTTGGGCTATTTTCTCCCTGAGGTGTATCTTGTAAAAAGGACTTAAATATTCCTGAACCTTTCTGGTATTTAATGGAGAGAAGCAATAGGGCACCAGTGGAACCTGATAATTTTCATGATTGTCCTAAATGAGTCACACATACACACACAAAACTCAGAAAATTACATGTCTGCATGTGTTTTTAATGCATGCAAGAATGAAAAGCCTTAGAAATGAAGGGAGAAGTAGGTATTTTTGAAATATTTGGTAGAGATTGTACTTATTAGAATCTGTTCAGACAAGAAAATAAAAATTGAATACAGAAAGACCTTGAAATATTTTAATCCATACTCTGCTTCTTTCACATTGAAACTGAGGAGCATAAAACAATAAATACCCACTAAATTTATATAGTCTTACTTTAGTCACCAAAATCTCCAAAGTGTTATACAAAATAAAAACAAGTTTTGAATTATAAAATTATAGGTACTCCCATGAAAATCCTTTCACCAAGAGATAAGGAAAAAGGACAATAAAGACAGGAGAAAGATTTTCCATACCCAGTTCCTCAATCCATAATTTAAATACAAGCATAAACTGTGAATAAGCAAAACAAGCATTTGTGTGCAGCATATATTTAAGTGTGAAAGGTAGAAACCAGTGCATGAAAATATGTTTTTAATAAAGCATGCAATGCAGAAAGGGCAGATACAAAATAAGAATGGATTATGAAAGCAAGTTTTAAATGATTACACCTTTCTCCAAAAGTCATTTCTTGCTTTGTGGTTCAAAAAAAGAACAATCTGCTTTAGATAATATTATTAGCAATAGATTAGAGTGCATGTCTTCACATAACCACCAGAAGCGTTTCAGTGAGTACTCTTTACTGATTCAGTGAGCCAAATCATAAAGGCTCAGGCTGTCAGAAAAAAAAAATTATTTCACCTAAATTTTGACAGAACGTGACAAAAATACAAATGGTACAATTATCAGCATTCCTACTGTGAAAAACACAAGAACTGGCCCATGGTCTTTACTGCTAAAATTTAATCCAATTTCTTTTTAATGGTATTGTCTAGACTCTATAACATTGGCAGAATCTGTGTTATATGTCTATACTGGAAAGAGATTAAATAAAGACCTGATTACTCTTCTATTGGAACTGTGCATCAGGTCAGCCACCTTCAGCAAGAATGACTGTGGTTAGCATATTAACCTGAAGACAGATTTATGGGAAAACACGAAGTTAGGTCTTCATGTCATACTTTAATAGAATGTCTCTCAATGAGAATTCTGAAAAAGAAATTATAAGGCAGGTGTTATCAAATTTTTACGTGTTTTTGAGTGAGCTGAGTTGTTTTGTTTTTAAACAACATTCTATTCTACAGATCTGAGGTGGGTCTTGTGATTCTAAATTACTCCAAGGTTATGCTGATATTGCCAGTCTGAAAACCATACCTTGAGTAGCTAGATTATCGTGTATAGAGAAGAGATGTTTGATAGTTTGGATCAGACTTTTTTTTTTTTTAAGATATATTTATTTATGCATATAGAGCTGGGGTACAGGCCAGAGGTGCAGGGGTGGTGAAAGGATTCACCAGAGACAGAGTGGGGAGCAGAACGGGCTGACAGACGAAGTACACTGCTGAGGGGAACAGGGGGCAGGTCAGGAGAGGTCTGTGGCACCATGGGGTGTCACCTCCAGGGCGGGAATCAAACTCATGCTAAAGTAGCTTTAGCTTCTCAGTGCTGTGCTTTAACTTGCTGTGCCACCAGGGAGGGCTCTGGATCAGACTTTTAAAGAAACTGTTAAATAATGTGAATGCAATTATATGGAATGTTTTTGCTTTTTCTCCCTGACTTCCTAAGATTATAGATTAGGCATATTAAATTTCTTTTTAAGTAAAAGCTGGAATGGCAATTTAACTATGACACTCTAATTGGTCATAGCGAGAAAAAAAAATGTATTTCACCTAAATAAAAATTTCCTTTCTGTTGCATCTGACAGTAACTCAACAAATAAGGAGAGTATGATTCTATGTTTGTTTTCTTTAAATTTCCAAATTTATCTCATTACCTCCTTTTAGAAACCTTATTAATGAACTGTTGAGTCCGCAGGCAATCTGGGGGGTCCCTGTTGATTAAGTGCTTTCTAAGTGTTGTCAGACATTCAGATTTTACAACTGACTACAAGACAATCATGAGGCAATAAAGGGCTGGATTAGTCAACACTTTCTTAAAACATAAATCTAACATATTTGAGTCACCAGTAGGAAGATTCATAAGTTTGCATTACCTCACTTAAAGCTAAGTTCATTTTTGTTGGGAAAAGATTTGAACATCTCAAAAGGTAAAATGTCTATGTACTAACCTGATCTGTCTTTGGCCTTAAAGACTTCTAGAGATTTTTAGAATTATATTAGTAAGTAGGTTCAGAATAAATATTTCAGTCTCTGTGACACTGAGAATGTCATTTCTCCAAGTTAAAATCTTTCCACCTGAATCTGAGAATCACCTTATGAGAACCTGATCCTGAAGTAGAACCTCTTTCCTCTTATTTCTAGGTTTTGATCTGCCAGAACTTCTAAACATTACAAGTTTGTAATTTTCCAAAGAAAACAAAATTTTACTTTAAGTATTTTAATAAGAATAATAAAACTAAAATCCATTGTTTCTCTTAAGAGCAACTCCCCTACTAAATGCACCCTTAGGTAAATATCTTACAACAATGTGTCTTTGGAACCTATATTTGGAAGTCACAATTAAATGTGGATATAAATTCTTTTGAATATCTCCAAAAGAAATTATAAGTTTCCTCTTGCCTTTATCAAAGTATTCTTTGACATGGAATTTTTGGCAGGGATTAGGAAGATGTGAAATCTTACTATAGACAGAGAAAGTTTGAAAATGGAAGTTCATTTAAAAAAAAAAAAACTACCAAATGAGTATAAAATGTGGAACGTGTCTCTCCCAGGTTTAGTGTAAAATATAGTAGGGCAGTATCACCCTAGCTGAAGAGATTTTATTTCAAAATCCTAACTCAGCTAACAAGGTAAAAGGAACTAAATTACTTGAGTATATATAAAGCCTTTCCGTTCACATATCAAATCTTGCAACTACTAGATAGGCAATATATTTTGGCATCATTTTCCTATGTTTACTCAAATTACTTTTTTATATTTGTTTTGCTTTTTTAAATTTTTCACTAGCATTCAATAAAAAATATGCATTCTCATAAATACTGCAAAGCACTTTAGTGAGCTTTTTTAGTGTTTTTTTTTGGTAATTGAAATAAGGATCTGTTAAACTTTTAACGTGTATACCTAGTTTGTTCATCTGGATTCTATCATGTTATGCTTGAAGCAGTTGTTAAAAGATTCTGCTCTACTGATAATCAAGAAGCCAATATTAACGTGCAAATGAAAAACAATTTAATATGCTTGAAATTATCCCCACATTCTCTGTTTCTCACTTCCAACTAATCTCAGTGCATTCTGATTTGTAGTGTTTCCAAAATATATATGAGATACAGGGAAATCAGTAACATCACAAAGCTAAATTAAATACGTATTGTTATATATAAACATGTATAAAACATAGTGATAGGGATCTTTGGTAGATATCTAATAATAGATTTGATTAATCATATGGTAGATAAAATCAAACCAATGACAAATATTAGACAAATAACTGTGGAATTGAGGCTGTAAGTCGGAAGGAAGACACTGTTGACTATGTTAAAAGACTTTGAGTACTTTGGTGGTAATGTGGTGTGGTAGCGTGTGTCTAGGAGGTATGAGCCTATGTCTCTGAATACAGAATATACACTGTTTTAAAGGTACCTTACAGTACCTCAATACAAAATAATAATGTTAAAAATGAAAAACATAACATATTTGAGCAGGTACCCTTCTCTAAATGGAGGTTTACAATGGAATAAACTGAAATGGGAGCACAAACCTGCATTCCGATGTTTTGAATAGCTGTTTAAAAAAGATGTGTAAGTCATTACGTGTGTGTGTATGTATATACACACATGTAAATATAAATGCAGATGACTTTAAAAGTCACAGCTACTTACTGGTTGGAAAATAATACTTATTATCTATATTAACTATTAATTGATGTTTACAATTTATTTTAACACAGATTTACTCCAAATTATGAGCAACTAGGCTATATATTGTTAAGCAAAACTTTTCACTTATTCTTTTTTCAATGTAATAATCCCTGATGACATAAAATCTTTGTCTCCATTAACACATTTTAAAGGAATTAAGGTTTAGCTACTGATTCATAATATCCAAAGACTAAAGTGATTTTGATTAGTTTAGGATACTTGAATTTTCAATGTGATTATAATGATGAATATTAAACATTTACAATATAACAGATATTTGTTAAAGCTCTGTATCTCATTTAATCCTCACAATGATTCTAAATAGTGCAATAACCTCTGCTTTACAGATGGTGAAACAAAGCACAAAGAATAAAAGCACACAGATAGTTTTTAACTAAACAAAATTCTACCCTTGCTATCTTATGGCCCTCCCTGGTGGTGCAGTGGGTCAAAACACAGCACTAAGAAGCTAAAGCCACTTCAGCATGAGTTCTATCCCAGCCCCAGAGGTGATCCACATGTCACAGCAGACCTCTCCTGACCACCCCACCCACTCTGCTCCCCTCAACAGTGTACTTCGTCAGTCGGCCTGTTCTGTACCCCATTTGGTCTGGTGAATCCTCTCAGTGCCCCTTAACCTCTGGCTTCTACCCCAGTTCTGTATGCATAAATAAGTATTTTTTTCTTTTTTTTTCTAAACTATCTTAAATAATACATTGTGCTGCCCTCAGAAAAGTTGTTTGTTTGTTTTAAATCCAGGAGAACTTAAAGGCACAAAACTCTAATTCTTTTGACTAAAGATGGAACTATCCTAGTGTTTTATTATGAAAGTTTAGTGAGACTGAATCTGACTTACTTAAAGGAATTCTAAAGAAAACCATAAAACACTAGACATTCCTAACGATTGCAAGAGGTCAATGAAGCTATGATTTACAAAGCAATATATGAAACAGTGGACAGCAATGAAGGAACAACTATTAGAAAAACAAAACCTGCAACGATTATTTTCTATAGAGGAATCCTTAATTGTAAAAATATTTGACGATGAAATCACTAAATTTTCATAAAACACCTGCTTGGTGATATCACATGCTGAACAGAATGGAAGGCAGTCCTTCAAATGCTAACAGCTGAGCTGCATTAGAGCAGATACACTTGCTACTTAAATATCCTTTCTAAAAAAAAAAAATACATTTGTTTACCAAAATCTATTCACACTTACTGAGAAATCTCCTTTTTCACTTATCTGAATGTGACATTGAATCAAAAGAACCTTCTCTTCTGTCACTACATGTGATAACAGAGAAGCTCAGATCCTCACCCACGGCTGGAGGATGTCTTTTCAGTGCTTTCAGGCAATAAAGGCTATTTTTTTCCAAGTAGAAGTCCCTCCCTGAGGAATTGTATTAATGAGGTCTACCATAAGGCTTGCCACTTGACTTTGCCAATTATCTTAAGCAGGCTGGCAAGAAGTTCTATTTCCAGTGTCCTAGACTAAAGAGATCATCCACCTGAACTGTAATCCTTCCCTACCTGCTATTTTCACATAACAAAGGACTTCTTTCTTTGTGTTTCACTATGAGGATGACATTTTAATTCTCATCTAACATGACCTGTTCAAACAGAAGTGTACTCAGAAACAATTAGCAGCAGTTTTCTTGTTTAGGGAGTGTTTCGCAATACTTGTTAGAACAGATTCATTTTCAGTTCCCAGGGATGGTAGCCATTAACACATGTTCCTCAAGTAATAACAATTTCCTTTCCAAATGCAGGAAACAAAGAGACAGAAACCTTGCCTGCCTGTAGTTTTCATTCTAGAATGAAAATTGAAACTAACTAAATAAATGAAACTATTGTATAACATGGTAAGAACATAAATAGGAAAAGAGAGTGGATAGCACTGAAAAATACAATGGTAAAGAAGGTCTCACTGAAAATGTGACTGTACAAAGCTCAAAAGTATTTAGGCATCTGGGCAAAGAAAATACTACATCCAAAGTGTCAGAGCCACAAACAATCATCACACTGTAGATCAGGGTAGCTGGAAGGTGTGTGTGTGCGCGGGAATGGGAGGGGTGTTAGGGGGAGGAGAGAGAGGGGTGAAGGAAGAGGAGAGAGGAGGAAAGAGAGAGAGAGAGAGAACAAAATCTTTTTTTTTTTTTAATAGAGTCAGTAAGATTTCTGCTAGATTCAATGTGAGGTGTGAATAAAATGAAGAACTCAAGATAAGTTCAAGTTTTGTGTGAAAAGTAATAGGACAAATGGATTACTAGCCACTGAGTTGGATATTATTGTAAAGAGTAGGTTTTGAGAGGAACTGCAGGTTAATTTGGAGCTACTAAATCATGTTCAAGATCTAGTAGTAAACTGGGGATATGAGTCTAGAATCTGAAGATAAAATGTGGAAGTGTCACAGACAGATGGTATTTAATGTCATTAAAGAATGGGATCTCCGGAGGATGAGGATAAGTAAGAAAGAAAAGAGGCACATGTCTCATTTCTTGGGGCTTCTAATAACCAAAGATCAAGAAGATGAGGATGAATCAGAAAAAAACAGATTGTAAAGAAAATGTATGTTTCTAAAATCTAAGTGAAGAAGCATTCTATGATGGAAGGAACCATGTAAGGTGCTACTTAGTTGTAAACCATGAAGGTTAAGGATTGACATTTATGACAACTGTTGTATAGTGAAATACTGGAAACATTTTTCCTAACTAAATTCTGCACTCCTGGTGGTCAGAATTTGTTTTAGAAAATGGAAACTTAAGAGTCCAATTCCAAAGTTATTTTGTGCTAATGTTACCTGATCATTATTTTTCAAATAATTTATCATTTAGATTATAGGTGATTTCTCAAGGAAACCCATAAATCTTTACTTCTGAAAAAAATCTCAAATCCATTTATTGGCAATCTTATTTTGCTGTTTAATGACAAGAGTGGTTGACAACAAAGGAGTAACAGATTTCAGATTACATTTGATTTCATAACTCTTTTTCTTAATTTTCATTAACTTAAAAAATTAGATTAGGCCCTCCCTGGTGGCGCAGAGGGTTAAAGCACAGCACTGAGAATCTAAAACCACTTCCGCATGAGTTCGATTCCCGCCTGCCCCGGAGGTGACCACATGGCGTGGCAGACCTCTCCTGACCCGCCCGCTACTCCCCTCAGCAGTGTACTTCGTCGATCTGCCTGTTCTGTTCCCCACTCTGTCTCTGGTGAGGCCTCTCGCCGCCCCTGAGCTTCTGGCCTGTACCCCAGTTCTGTATGTACAAATAAATAAATCTTTAAAAAAAAAATAGATTATAGGCTCTTTGATGCAGGCATTCTTATCTCAATAGTGTCCAGCACAATGCAGGATGCATTTCATAAACTTACTGGTTTTAAAGTTAGGCTTACTGAAGTACTTTAAATGCAGGGAAAACCGAAAACTTGCTTACTTTTGGTTAGGTATAACAGTTTTTGTTTTCTTTTAAGATTTATATATTTATTTATGCATAGAAGATTTGGGGTATAGGTCAAGTATGGGGGGTTGTGAGAAACAGAGTGAGGAACGGAACGGGCAGACTGACTTTAGTACACTGCTGCAGGGAGGAGCGGATGGGTCAGGAGAGGTCTGCTGTGACATGTAGGTTAGTTACCTGGCTGAGGATTGAACACAGGCCACAGTGGTGATAATGTGATAATGCTGAGACTTAACTCCTATGCCTAGGGAGGCCCAATTATAACAATTATGACAAATGCAAAAAGTCATGCAATCACAATGGAATCTGAGATATAAAATAATGCCATACCCCAAAAGTTCAATTGTAACTCATTGTGATGAATTCTTTTTTCCTACACAACCCCTGACAACCACTTCATAAAATTCCCCCCCCCACAAAGTTTTGCCTTTTCATAGTATCTTAGAAGTGGAATCATACCTATTATCATTCAAAATTGTTTTGTAGGCAAATATGTACCAAAATTTAAATAAAAATGTTTGAAATACCTCTTTATATTTCATTATCACATCCTGTTCTTAAGATATTCCTCAAAGACCCTTCCATATTCTCTTGCTATGTTGGAATCTAGCAGTTCTTTAGACCCTTTAAGCTTATTTAAACATTGATTCCTAAATTACCATAAAAGTATTAATAAAAATAACTGTATTTAGCAATTTTCAATTTTCAGAACTCCTTTGCTGTTGTTACTTGTGCATAGGTATATGTGTGTATCTATAACACTGCATATTATATTATATATGTTAATATAAACATTCCTATTTTGTAGTTGTCTCCACTCCCTTAAATTATTCTGAATACTAAGCATAGTACCTGTGACAGTAATAGCCCTATAATCAATGGTTGATTTATTGAAAATGTGGCAGTAACATTAACCACCAAGTCACAATGTTGAATCTCAGCAGTCCTAAATTTTAGTAGTAGCATTTGAATGCAAAATTAGTCCACTTGAATAAAATCTACATTATTTCCTTTTCACATTCAAAATATCTTAGTAACACAGAAATATATCCAGAGCTTTCTTTCCCATGTGCCTTTCAGCATCTAAGATTAGAAAGTATGGCCTTACACCAGAAGGCGGCTGACAGGCTATCAAATCTCAGGGATAACAGGGATCCATCTATTTTTCTTTCAAGAAACTTTTTTAGACTGAACCAGAAACTGAAAAAAACAGATGAAACTGGGACAACCCAGTGACAAGAGAGCAAGGAAAAATCATGTCTCTTTCCACAAAAACATATTAACTAAACTTCTGACTTTAATATTCATATTTTCAGTTAATCTTTAAAGTTAATGAAATTCTCATTTGTATGCTGATCTAGGAACATGAAAACCAAGTTACAGATGGGATGGAAATTAGCAATAAAGAAAATTAAAAGAAAAGAAAATGAAAAATGCCCACAGAATTGAATATACAAACACACATGCCCATACCCATGCCAGGGTAGTAGGAGAAAGTTTGGGTATATTTTGAAAGCAAATGACAATTTCAAAGAAGTTCAAACTATTAATCATTCTGCTATCATTTTATGTTGTATAAGCTGAGACTTTTTAACAAAACGTAGCTTTTTGTTTTGGAAAATCATGAGTGATTTATGAGTGATCTGTTTATTGCATATGTATAATAAAATACACTGTTTTACTCTAGAGGCCATAGGATGAAACTAAGCAAAAGAACAATAGCAACAAAGGGAAATCAGAGTCTTAAAAATAAAAATGCTGGCCCTCGCTGGTGGTGCAGCAGGGTAAAGCACAGCACTAAGAAGCTAAAGCTATGTCAGCATGAGTTTGATCCCTGCCCCAGAGGTGATCCACATGGCACAGCAGACCTCTCCTGACCCAACCGCTGTGCCCCTCAGCAGTGTTCTTCTTCAGTCAGCCTGTTCTGCTCCCCACTCTGTCTCTGGTTAATGTTCTCACCACCGCTGCACCTCTGGCCTATACCCCAGCTCTGTATGCATAAATAAATAAATGTTTTTAAAAAATGCATTTTACTCATTTTGGCATATAGACTGACTAATGTAACGCTGCCATTAATTTGGATTTTAAACATATGCCCTTTTCAGCATACACTTTTAATACAGAAATTGACATATTAGGCATGCAACACATGTTAGAAATTTGCTCTTTCTCTACAGATATTTGACTGACCTTGACTAAATGCCAAGAAATATACTCTTACTGTCTATTTTTCTGACAATTTTCACCTCCCGTCTTAGTTAACTATTACTTTTCATCAATTACAACACATACTGTGTTTAAATGGTAGCTACAAGTAAAATTCTGCAAATAAAAGAAAAACTGTATTGTGGTATGACAAATGTAAGATCCTTGAATGAATAAATAATTGGTACTAGCTGTATTTTCTAGAAGTTTCTAGAAAATAGGACTTTAGAAAGGCTAAGAGGAAAAGAAAACAAAAATAGGAGGTGAAGTCTTTAGATCAATATAGTTTAAAACCGGACATTCATTCACAACCTTCATTAGAACCTAGTTGAAACAAATGGAGATTCATTTTCTTTTCTTTTTTTTTTTCCTTTTCTTTTCTCCAAGAAGGCATCTCATTAACATTAATAGAAACTATGTAAGGAAAAAGACATTAACGTTAATGGAAACTGCATACAAAAAGCCGTAGATTAGTTTTTGGTCTTTTAAGGAACTCATGCTTTGCTGTCTGTCCTAAAAAGAGACTGGGAAACTACTAATCATACTTGGCTTCATCTCCAAAAATTATATATTTCACTAAATTATATTTAATAAGTCCTGAGTTGGAAGTAGTACAAGGAAACTCAAGTTGCAATAATATTTACTCTGCCAATAAGCCAAGAACTTTCATAAACCATGTATCTTACTGAAAGTCACTGGACACGTTATATGACAATGATTCTCATAAGCATCCTCTTTGTGCTTGCAATTAGGCTGTCTGCCAGGAGCTGAAATGATCAGCAGTAAATATAAATTTAATAACTCTACTTTGCAGTTCCCTAGTCACTGTTGAGCCCTCAATCCAATGGAAATATAATGTTAATCTCAGTCTTTCAACAGAACATACAACTGAATCTAAACTAGAGTGAGATAGAGTGAAAAAAAATAAAAGCATACTCTATTTAGTACTGACATCACCTTTGTAACAAAAATGTTTTTTTTTTTTTTTTTTCAAGAGAACAAAGGCATATTAAACCATAAAGGACGTAAAACTTTCTTAAATTCTACTGGAAAAAGGTATTTTTTTGTCACTTCAAATAGGATTGTGAAATATATTTCAATTTCAAATGTAATTCTGCCTAGCTGTTTCTTAGAGCTGGGCTTTTTAAGATTCACACTCATAATATGTATCTTCCCTGCTTCTTTCATATCATCAGGGTTTCATAGAAAACGTGCCAAAGGATATTGTTTGAATGTCTTCTTTTCTACATCACTTATTAGAAGCCTTATCACTTTTGCTTTAATTCAGGAGATACAAGAAATGGAAAATAGCAAAGACCCTGCAGACTATGACTATGCCGTAGAATGAAGTAGAACATGAGAGACCAATATGCTATTTTTGTTCTGAAAACTGTCATGCTTAGCCCTCAATCTCAATTTGTAGTAAAACATTCCCTCACATTTCCTTCTTGGCATTAAAAGAAAAAAAAAAAAAAGAAGAAGAAGAAGAAGAAGGAGGTGATGAGATAAGTCAAGAAGCAAAAGCAAGAGTGAGTGAACATAAGCATTTTTAAGATTGGCTGAATAGTGAAGGGCTATTTAAATATTTTTCCAAGGAAAATTAAGCAGAGGTGAGCCTAGTAAAAAGAACACCTCTTAACTTGCTCCTGTGTTTGCTTTCATTATTTTTTTAAATAAAGAATATTGTCTTGGGCCCTCCATGCTGGCGCAGCGGGTTAAAGCACAGCACTGAGAAGCTAAAGCCAAATCAGCATGAGTTCGATCCCCACCCCAGAGGTGATCTACATGGTACAGCAGACCTCTCCTGGTCCGCCCGCTGCTCCCCTCAGTGTATACTTTGTCATTCTACCTGTTCTTCCCCCACTTTGTCTCTGGTGAGTCATCTCGCTGCCCCTACACCTCTGGTCTGTACCCCAGTTCTGTATGCATAAATAAATAAATCCTTAAAAAAAAAAGAATATTGTCTTTCTTTCATTTAGGTAACACTGTTTATCAACATTCATAGAATTCAGAGGTACAATTCTAATTTATTATCCTAGATAAATGATAGAGTAAACTCATAAAGTAGGTTTTACAGTTATATGCAAACAATAATCTTTGAAATAGTAGCCTCTCAAGGTACTTCAGAACAAAGATGTGACTAAGTCAGGAAAAAACTTCAAAAATACCATTCTCTTGAGAACTAGTAGTGTATGTGTTTATCGCTTTTCATGAAAGTTCAGATGTCTTGCCTCTTATGAAAAGATAATGGATGCCACAGAATAAAATGAATCTCCTACATTTGAATATATATCTGTTGCTCAAAAAATGTACTCCAACACAAATGGATTGTTTAAGTTCAACTATATTAAATATGCATAGTAGAAGACATGTAATGAACTTTCCATGAATGGCCAACCAAATTAATTCTCGAAAAGTGGTTAACACTAAAACAAAAAATCCAAAGTTTTGCTCATCTATTATTTAGTTAAATAGTATGTAAAATTAACCTATCAGGAAACTTCAGTTTATAGTATGTATTTGGTTAATAAAGCACTTTTCTTAAAGTTCACTCATGCAAAACTACACAAAAGCAAAATTTGAGTCTGTTCAAAATTTATAATACCTTTGCTTAAATCAAATGATGGGTTACAGTTCTGACTGTTCCACATAAATTCAAATTCAAATATAAGAGACCTGTATTAAAAGAAAATAATTGTCAGATAGTAAGAAAAGGTAGAGAATAAAGAAAAATTTTATTTTGCTTGAACAATGCTATTTTAGAAATAATTTATCGAAATAATACTATTAATTCTAAATGATAGAGCTATGGAATGCAATATAAAAACTAATTTGATGGGTTCAATCCAGTGACTAAAAAACAAAACATTGTCTTTATAGTCTTGTCATACAAAAGTAAGACAGGGCCTATTATGACTCAGATTAGGATCACTGGCTAGACATTTTGGCTACTCCATTAATGGTTCACATAAATAACAATAAAACTATTCATTTGAAAGCAAGGGAGAAAGTTTATGTGATAAATTTTAGATGGTTTTTGAATGTAAACTGACCCCAAAACACAATTAAATTGAATTATAGTTAAATGAAACTATTATAATTTATATTTTTCATACAAGATTAAGACACCCAACAAAACAAGCCTGCTACTATCTGCTCACAGATTATCTTGCTTGTTGTTTCTTAAAATGCTGTCAGCAGGTTACTATTCTTATTTTATAGATAAGGACACTGAGAACAATAAATATTAAGTTTTCCCAATTACACACAGTGTTGTAAGTTCTTTCTATAGACAGCCTCCTAGTCTTGCACTGACATTCTAAGGAATGAAGACCACTGTTTATCCATCCAGAAAATATTCCTATTGATATTTTCATTATTATTTATAAAGAGTGTTCACATACATTCATTATTATTTATAAAGAGTGCTCACAGTTCTCCTTAATTCTTTCCTCCAAACACAAAAGGAGATTCTCTGAAGATAATCAAAGACTACAGCGGAAGGTAGAGCGAAAGAATAAAACTGTTCCTTAGGTTTTTCCTTCAAACATCAAACAAGAACCAAGTGGCCCATAAAAACAGATACCAAAGTCTCCATGACTATTTCTCAGAGTTTGAAAGCCCAATCCAGCTCCTCAAGCAGAAGAAAGGGTTAAGCCCTAGTTAGAAAGTACGGGGAATAAACTCCACTTAGTAGTTCAAAAACTGTGCTTCAAAGAAAGTGGTTATATAATATGATCTACATTCTGCTTCAAAGGCAAAGAAAATATGTAGAAGCAAAATCAACAAAGCCCTTCAGAGTTGAACACATTGAGGAAGCTCTAGATTAAATAAAAGGTTGGCTTTATATTTTCACTATTAGCCATTTATATGCTAACCAGCATTATGCACTTCAAAAGATCATTAAGTCCACTGATAATCTGCTGAAGTCTCTTCTATACTTTATGTATCTTCCCAACTTAGAGGGAACGGCAGCAGCTGAAAGTAACTGGTTGTGGATTCAGGGACTTGGGAAGCTGGCCAGTTTTGTTTCTGGCTATAATGACTAATAGTCTTTAATATCAAAATGATCAAAAATATTTCTACAAAAATATTACCCATATTTTTTAAACTTAAATGCTATGTCAGTATTATATTAAGACAAGTTTATTCCTTTTTGAACCATGTTCAGTGATTACTTGGGGACTTCTGATTGCCACCAAATTGGGAAGGATCCTCAGATTTTTGGAGCAATTGTTGAAAGAGGTGAACTTAAATAAGCTTTTCAAAACTGTGTTGTTCAGCTTCAACTGAAAAGCTGTAAACACATATACTACTAGTCCTCAAGAGAATGGTATTTTTGCAGTCTTTTCCTGGCTTAATCACTAACAACATTCTTCTGAAGTATCCTGAGGCTAGTATTTCAAGGATTATTGTTTGCATATGATTGTAAAACCTATTTTTTTTTTCTTTACTCTGCTATCATTTAAGAAGGATAATGAACTAGAATTTCCTTTGGTAAATTAATATCTTCAAGTTATAAACAAGCTCAGTGATGAAATTCCTAACCAAGTCCAACACTGAATGGATTACAGCTTCCAATGTGTGGGTCTGTCTGTCATAACCAAGAGGACTCTTCTTCAGGATAGGGATCTTGTCTTGTACATCACTGTAGTCCCTTTGACAGAACAGGCATTAAGCTCAATAAGTGTTTCTTCAGTAAGGAAGAAAGACCTCTTCAACCTGTCATAGTGCAGAATGGTTTTCATCTTCAAAGCCCTTTATTCACATTAATTCAGCTATTTACATTTTGCTGATGAGTAAATGTCTGGAGAGGCTAAACTGACTATTAAAGGCCAGAGAGAGTTAACCTCAGACTGTTAAGGATTAGAAATTTGCAATTACTGATTTCCAGTCATTTGTTTCTGGCTTTATTCAAGGGTAAAAAAAAAAATCTTTTAACAAAGGGCAGTAAGAAGTATTGGTTATTCCATTGTCAGAACAAGTCAATAGTGCTAAAGAAACAAACACACTAAAAGGTCCCAATAGTTGTATTGAACAAGTATGAACAAAAATGTTGTTTATTGTGTGTATGTCATAGCTGTTATACAGAATTATCAGTTTTCATCTGCCATTCTAAACTTCCCAGTGCCGCATGCTGTTTACACAGGAGTAGAAATATCTATGACCTAAACTCCAAAAATGTGCTAATCATATAGATCAAAAGGTGGTAGCAACATCATATTTTCAAAATAGACATTAAAGCAATTTTAAAAAATCTATGCAACTCTACTCCAAATTAAAGTAACGATGGACAATGTCAGGTGAGTACAGTTAAGCTATTTTTTTTTTTTTAATGAGCAGGCTCATACCTCCAGCTTCTTAAAATATTTTGTGAACTGCAGAAAAAAATAAATACTTGATCATCTGTTGCTTCAGCACTCACTGTTTCACTCCATTCCTGAGCCCTTAACTTCCTCAGAGTAGTTCACAGACATAAAAATTATAAAATGATCCAGTGTCTAGTGATCCTGCAGAGGAATACTGAAAGGAATCCAATGAGACTGACACAGAGTCAGAGAATGCTCCAGGTACTTTGTAAACAACTGGCCTCTTGACCTGCTGAAGTCTACACAATGAAGTTGTAAGAGATGTCCACTTTTTATGCCAAATCAACAGTTTGAGGGGGGGAGGGGAAAGGATAGATTCCTACTTAGTTGATGACATGTTTTGTGTGTGTAACACTTCTTTTGGCTGGGAAACTGATATGTAAGGAGGAGGGCGGGAACATATAAGGAAGTTGATGAGACTATTGCCAGTTAGGACCAAGAGTGTAAGAACTAAACTAAGACCACTGCTTAGTAGTTAGACTTCAGATGGAGGCAACAGATACACTTTTACTTTGTGATGTTGGAGGTAACAAATCTCAAACAACTGGTTTGGATGGGAGACAGTCAGGTACCTGGAATGGGATATTTGAAAACATAGAAGCAGTATCTGAGTCAGGCAGTTGCTGGATTATGGCCGAGCTGAGGCCTACAGGAAGACGTTGTTCTTAGGTTAGGTTACATAAGGGCTGGGAATAGCCTCAGCACAGTCTATAGGGTGGAGGCCAATGACAAGAGGGCAAACTGGATTGCAGAGCGAGTCACAGAGAAGTTACTGCAGCAATGTTTGTTAGATTTGAACAACACCGAAAATTCTCCAGGGAAAACAACTATGTAATTACTTGAGTAGGGTAATATATACCTCACCAACACTACTCCCATAGTCCCTAGCAGTCTATATGATGCTCAGTGGGCTCTCTCTAAGTGCACAAGGATCTGGTAAATCTAATAACTTTTAGATTTTGATCCAGAGGAAAAAAATATTCACGAA
This sequence comes from Condylura cristata, assembly GCF_000260355.1. Classification (NCBI taxonomy): domain Eukaryota; kingdom Metazoa; phylum Chordata; class Mammalia; order Eulipotyphla; family Talpidae; genus Condylura; species Condylura cristata. Next base: position 11,769,010 of record NW_004567121.1, on the reverse strand, counting down.
AAAAAGTTAATAAACTATTGGCTGCTCTGTGGAAGAAAGTTAAATTAAAGTTATGGACACGTAGAAGCAAAACTGCTTGTGAACAGGTTATAGAAAGCCTTTATCATGGAGGGCCATAAGACCATATAAATGATACAAGAAGTCATCAGGCTTCAGTGTAGGAAGGTTCTTAGTCTTCACAGATAGCATCAGGTGGGTAACGTTCCCAAGTCAAGGGATGAGTTGATTCAAAATGGTTAGTCAAGAAAACTTGAAAGTGATCTAAATTTAAAGTTCATTTGTTTTGCAGATCTGGCTTAAGAGTAGAATGTGATAGGCTTCAAGAACATAATTCAACTTCTAACATCATTTAATATTCAAAAATATTTTGCCTTTAAAGTCAAAGTTTATAATGTATCAAAAGACCCTGATTGTTTATCATTGGTTTGACACACAACATCTGCTAACAGGAAGTGGTACAAAGGAAGCTTGTATATACCAGTTTGCTGAGTCCATTTTGCAGTAGCTTTAATGCAAAGGGAAAGAAATGTCTTGGTCCTAATCAGGTATGACAGCCATAAAATCCTATGTGCAAACTGAATATGAAACTGATATTATTTTTAACTGCCCAAAATGCATTATCTGGAAGATTTAATACATAAAAATATTTTATTTGTTATGGTCCAGGGTAATAAAAAGAGAAATAAGTGAATAAAATAGAATTACCCATCTGTATTATTTGGGAATGTATAAATGACCTCATCTTAAGTTTGAAGAAAAAAGTAGAGTGACCCTTTAAATTCTGTTTATTTTTATTCCAAATATCAAAATAATTTGTGCTAAATAGCAATACATACCAACAAACCCTACATAAATTTCATCATACTATTACATGAAGATTTTGCTTTGATGACTTTCAAGGTATGAGAAAAACCAACTCAGTGTTCTCACTTGGGAAAGGCTGTATTGATCAAACCCAACTAAACCTAGACTGTGAAACCAGAGATTTATAATGCACCCACCAAGCACATATTTTTAGTAGTTGATTGGAGTATTTGTGTACATACTAGTTCTCACTCACAAACAACTAAGTGAGATTAAGACAAGTAATGATGACCAGTCTCCAGAAAGTTACTGATGGAGTCACATCATTGATTTCCATAGATTTGCAGTGCAATTAAAAACAAACCAGGCCCTCCCTGGTGGCGCAGTGGGTTAAAGCACTGCACTGAGAAACTAAAGCCACTTCCGCATGAGTTCAATCCCCACCTGCCCCGGAGGTGACCACATGGTGTGGCAGACCTCTCCTTATCCGCCCACTGCTCCCCTCAGCAGTGTACTTCCTCGATCTGCCTGTTCTGCTCCCTGCTCTTTCTCTGGTGAATCCTCTCACCCTCTGCATCTCTGGCCTGTATTCTATATGAATAAATAAATAAATCTTAAAAAAAAAAACCAACATAAAGCAACTTCTTGACTTAGTCAGGATCTCGTTCTACTTGACTATAACTAGATTTCCCAACTTCATCTTCCAATCAAAAAAAAAAAAAAATGATGATGGAGTGAGGGGTGCCTTGACCTGCAAGGCCGGGGAGTCGGGGCCCCAGGTCCGGCGAACAAAAGAAACAGTCACACGCGTGTAGCAGAACAAAGAGAGAGAGAGTTCTTTACTTTGTTTTTATCTAGTTTATATAAAATACAAGAGGTGGGGGATGCAGAAGTCGGGAAGGGAGAAAGCCAATGGACAATAGACATGCAGCCATGTTTTGACGGCAGTTGGTCTCGCGAGGGGCAAAAGCGGGCGAGAATGGAGCGATGTTTTGGCGACAGTTGGTCTTGCGAGGGGTGAAAGTGGGCGAGAAAAGAAAGAGGAGAAGGAAAAGGTGGGGGCAGGGAGTTCTTCCCACATGCCTTTTACAACCCGGATGTTTTTCTCTATCTGGACTCCATTTCACCTTTTTATGACTGCTGACAGACGCCAGATGCCGGCCTCGGTCCCCAACAATGGAGAAATGTAATAACTTTATTGCTGTTTAAAGATTTTATTTAGTTATGCAAATAGAAAGTGTACAGACCAGTGGTGCAGGGGCAGTGAGAGGATTCACCAGAAACAGAGTGGGGAACAGAATAGGCAGACTGAGGAAGTACACCGCTGAGGGGAGCAGCGGGTGGGTCAGGAGAGGTCTGCTGCACCATGTGGGTCACCTCTGGGGTGAGGATTAAACTTGTACTGAAGCAGCCCCAGCTTGGCTTAGCTTTGCAGTGCAGCATTCCAACCCATTGCACCACCAGGGAGAGACAAAATGTAATGACTTTAATTTCATTCAAAATCTAGAACGAGGACAAAAATTCCAATTCATTATTAACCTGTACTTTACCAAGAATACATCTCTCAGTTAGTCAATTCAAATTTTCTTGATTATTCCCGTGTCAAAAAATAGCCTGCCTATTACTCAGAAAGTCATTAGCTTGAGAGAAAAGTAGATTTGATTTTGATTGAGAATCTTTGAGATGGTAGGCTTCTTCTGAAAGAATTCTTAAATTGTGACATTTTAAAAAGAAAAAATAAAATTAAAATGTCTGTTGTGCTGGTCTCTCTGTTTACTGTTTTCTTCTATAACAATCTAATTCCTCCTCTGAGGGAAATAGACATTTTTTTCATGGTACTTTGAATTACTTGATTTAACTTGTATAATTTTAAACCAACTTTTTCTAATAAAAAAACATAAATTAAAGCATAATGATGTATCCTTGGAAAATTAAAAAAAGAAAAAAATATTCATCACTTTCCTGAAAATAAATTTAGCTGGAATTTTTGAACATTTTGGCAATAGTACCGTATTTAAGGAAGCTCTCAATTCTGATGAATTGTGGGGAGGATAGAACTCAATTATTCTAGTTTTTTGTCTAACATGAAAACATTGCAAATTGAAAAGAGAGATTCACCAATCTTTATAAGAAACACTGGGTGCGGAGACAGGAAAATTGATTCTCTAAGCCATTTGTAACCCATTAATCCTAATTCCTAGGTGCCATTTGCAGTTAGAAAGTAACTCAAGGAACTTATAAAAAATTTGTAACAGTAAAATCATAATGTAAACGATCATCTTTCACTGTCTTCTGTTAGCTACATAAAATTGAAACTTCTTTTCTTCATTCCCCTTCTCACATGTTTTAACTTATTCTTTTTTCTCAGTTAAAGTTTGAATAGAATTTAATCATTGCTCATAAATAAAATAAGGTTGGTGATTCCTTCAAGTGTACTGAGACCCTTAACAATAGTCATCATCTGGGCTGTGCTACTCTCTGATTATTAGACTTGAAGTTATCTTATTTTCTTGTTTCATTCTTCTCCACACTCAAAAGTTCCCCAGAGAGCAACCACTGGAAAAATAGGAACAATGGTCCCATTAGTTTGTCACAAAACCAAAGTGATACATGTGTTTAATAACACCGAATCTGAACCATAAAAAGTCTGACTCCTTGATTAGGATGGTTCTCAGAAATGTGGGCCTAAGAAATCACATGAGAATTGAGAAGTGAAGATAAAAGCTAAATGATCAATTTTGTAAATGTATAAAATTCTCAAAGTCACAGCAGGAGAAGTGAATTTACTACATAGCCTATCATGTGAACCGGAACTAACATCATTCTTTGTAGTACATGACAACCATCATTAATCCAATATTTTCATTAGTTCTCACAAGGAGTTTAAGTTTCCAGATTTGATATTATGCTTTATTCAACAATGTTATGGCAAAAGTATGACAGACAGCTCAAAAGTTCTATTCTTTTCAATAACCAAAATGATAAATTAGTATCTTATTAGGAATGCTATTTTAAAGGGGAACACATTTTAAGAAAAACACGAGTAGTTGAAAGTGTTAATATATATGAGTACATATAGTGTAGGCAAAGTTTAACTTTAAAAAAGTTAGACAAAGTAAATGTCTAATAATGAAGATGTAGATAAAAAATATAGCAATAGTAAAAGAGAGTGTTTTCAGCTCTGGGACTTATATTTATATGTAAGTCAGAATTATTAAAATAGAAAATATTTATATTCAGGAAGGCATACTTATATTTCACTTTAATGATCAATAGGTACTCAAAGTTTTCATTAAATGTGATCTAAATATCACTCCTATTCCCATCACCCAAGGTGACACTGAAAAACATGCAGATTCCCAAGACCTACTCATTCATGGATCAAGAAAACTTAATTTTCCACAAGTTTAATATGTTGTGCTTATACGTAAATTCTAATAACCAACACAGCACTAAACTCAGGATATTATTATTAGATATTTTTGGAAGCCTTAAAGTGATTCTGAGATGGTGCAAAGCATTCCATATTTATCTAAACATTTAAGAAAGCATTTACAAAACCATGTTCCTAGAAAAACCAGTAAGAATTTTTAAATAGGAATGGGAAGTAATAGGGCTATTACACATAGAAAAGAACATTTCTTTCTAAACATAATAGCAGATGCTTCCTTTTACTGGATTACTCTCCCATAAGATTACAGACCACTTTGTCACCTATTGTGAATTTTTTTTTCTTTCACATAAAAAAAAAGATCCTGAAATTTACATAAAGTGTTCTGCTTTTTAAATGTTGACAACCAATGGAACATAATTTAAACGCATAGTCAGCCACTTTGTCACAAACAAAACATGTACATGTGGGTTCTGATTCAAAGACAATCAATTGAAAAAAACATATGTTTGTGGCAAACTATTGAAAAATATAGAATATTCTGCTCTGTTCATATCTAGTATATAATTTCAGCAGCATCTATGTCTTATGTAGATAAAGCACAGATGGAGCTGTGCTTTCTCTATACTATCAATGCTAGGCATCGGTACTTTGGAAGAGAAACATAATGCATGGGACATATAAATAAATAAATAAATAAATAAATTATAGTCAAAACAAGACATAGTCTGTGACAGTGACAAATTAACCAAGAATTTCAGAGCAATGCATGGTCAGCATGTTAGGAAGGCTATAGAGGGCATCCTAAAGAAGGTGCAGTTCAAGTTGATTTTGAAAATTAATTAATCCTTTAAAAAGATACTTTAAATAACTTTATTAAGACTGTAAAATTCCTTCCTGCTAAAAATCTTACCAGGGCAGTTAAATTTTAATGACATAGGCAAGCATTTATTTAAACATTTAGAAATACAAAAAAAAAAAAAAAAAAGAAAACCTGGAAAATAAGAATGGAGGGCCCTCCCTGGTGGTGCAATGGGTTAAATAAAGTTCAGCACTAACAAACTATCCACAGCCGCCTTAGCACAAGTTTGATCCAGGCCAGGGAAGTGACCCACATGGCATGGCAGACCACTCCTGACCTGCCCACTGCTCCCCTCAGCACTGGCACTTTATCAAATCTGCCTATTCTGCTCCCTACTCTGTCTCACCACCCCTGGACCTCTGGCCTGAACCCCAGTTCTGTATGCATAAATAAATACATCTTTAAAACAAACAAACAAAAATAATAGAAATGAGGATTCTGGATTGAAGAGGTGTCACATTAAGAAAGGCCAAAGAGAACACAAGAACAAAATTAAGACAATCATAATGTGCATAAACTGTAGTCCAGACAGAGCCTGTAGGGATATGGCTGACCATGGAGACAGAACAACACTGCTCCTTTTCTCCTCTCTATCCTTATAACAAAAGCCATAAAAAAGAAAGACATGGGCCCTCCCTGGTGGTGCAATGGGTAAGGATGCAGCACTGCAAGCTAGCCACAGCTGCTTTGGTGAGAGCTCGATATCCAGCCCTGGCGGTGACCCACATGGCACAGCAGACCTCTCCTGACCACCCGCTGCTCCCCTCAGCAGTGTACTTCATCAATCTGCCTGTCTGTTCCCCACTCTGTCTCTGGTAAATCCTCTCACTGCCTCTGCACCTCTGGCTTGTACTCCATTTCTGTATGTATGAATAAATAAATAAATCTTAAAAAAGAAAATTAAGCTTAAAAAAAAGAAGAAGACACATTATAACAAGTGCATTTTGTTTTCTTTTTCATAAATGTGTTAAAAATTAATAACATTCAATACTGGTTTGAGGATTAAATCAAGAAATAAAAGAAGGGAACAGAAAAGAAAGAAAGAAAAAGAACAAGGGAGAACAAGGGTGAGGTGAGGTGAAGAATGAGGAAGAGGAAAAAGAAAGGAGATAGAGGTTGGGGAGGGAATGAGGGAAAGGAAAGTTAAGGGTAGGGGGATAGAGAAGAAGAGAGATATCTATCATGGAAGGAGAAAGGAAAAGTATCTATATGTTGTGAAAAAAAGAACAATGACCAATGATTCTCATTAGGGGGTACAATTAAAAATAAAGTATGCAGTGGGAAGAATTTAGGTTAAATAATATAAGAACACTCAGGTAATAGATCATCCTATTAAGGGACTTTAGAGAAACTCTTGACTGGAAGACACTAATTTATTATGGATTGATTTTAGGATAATTAATTATATATCAACCCAGATATGAAACAAGTGATAGGCTATATAAGTTTTAGAAATTCATTTATTACCTAAGAACAGGTAGAACAGCAAATATGCATATGTCCTATAGCCAGTTTAATCTTCCTTTTAAAAGTTTTCTCTCATTGTATCAGGACCTTGCAATAATAACTTTAAATGACTCTACTCATTCAAATTCATAAGTCAGTATCCAACATCCACAGTCTGGTTCTACCCTAATTCAATGCTTTTTGCCACTCCTCTTGGGATTACAGTCAGCCAACCAACCCTATTCTCACCTACTTTACTTCAAGCTCTCTAGATGACTGCCCCTCCAGAGGACAGCTATGTCTATGTTTTTTCCTTTATTTCATGCACATAAACAATCATGGCACCTGTTTGTTTTCCTTACAATAGGTTGAAAGAGAAACCAGCAGGCCAAACAAAAGCCCTGGCAAACACTGCCACCTACAGGGATTACAGGGGAACTGTTTTGAAGACATCCCATTTATCACTAGGGGGAATTCAAACAAATGTGATTTAATGAATAAGGAAGAAGCAATTCCATCAGGTCGCAACCACTGATTTTGAATATGGTATGATTAAAAACAAATCTGTGTTTGAGTGTGTATGCATAGAACTGTGCATGTACGTATACAAATAGGTGTAGATATGTGTATGTGCATGTGTCCACATACCTATATGTATAAATTACTTGTTAAACTGAGTCAGAAAAATTAATAAAAATGTAAGAAAACAAATAAAACACACAGCAAGAAATAGCAAACTGCTCCACTGATAATTTCTGTTATTAGAAGAATAACTTTTAAAGAATAATGTAAGAGTTATACACCGAAGTCCTGGGTTCACTTACCTATTGAGACATTTATGTAACTCTAGATAATTGTGATAGGGTATGTATCCACAGCAAACCTGTTTGTGGCTTTAAGTTTTCTCCATTTCTATCATAAATTTAAAATGACAGTTCAATTATTTATGATAGAATTATCTTTGAATCAAGGTCTTTTTTTATCTCTTAAGTATGGGATACTGAGTATCTTCTTCCTAATTTAATAACACATTTATGGATGTATCTACTTAAATATAAGATAAAAGAGTATAGCATTTTTCAATATGTGCTAGGCAAATAACCTTGAAATCATTATTTAAAAACATTTATTTGGTCCCTCCCTGGTGGTGCAGTGGGTTAAAGCACAGCACTAAGAATCAAAAGCCAGTAACTCATAGATCCCAGCCTGCCCCGGTGGTGATCCACATGGCATGGCAGACCTCTCCTGACCGGCCAGCTGCTCCCCTCAGCAGTGTACTTCATTGATCTGCCTGTTCTGCTCCCCACTCTGTCTCTGGTGAATCCTCTCACTGCCCCTGTACCTCTCGCCTGTACCCCAGTTCTGTATGCACAAATAAATAAATAAATCTTTAAAAAAATTATTTGGAAATAATTTCAAATTTACAGAAAAGATGAAAAAATAATAGCACACAAAAATCCCAAACCCCTCCTCAACTGTTATTTATTCCTCATTTGTTTATTGATTCTCTCTATACATAACAGAAAGAAAGAAAGTAAGGCACAAACACACAATACTGTCTCTTAACCACTGGAATTATAGACATCAAGACAACTCATCCTAAAATATCTCAGTGTATATTTCCCAACACAGATATCCTTCTAGATGATCTACAGACAGTTATCAATATAACATATTCTATTATTTGTTCCAATTAACATCCAGACCCCAATTTTGTCAACTGGGGCTTAGATAATTTCATGTTAGTTTCCACCTCTAAGATAGGATTCAGTTTAGTTGAGCTACATATTTTTAAATTCCTTGAGTCTTTTTTTCTAGGGGGAGGAGAAGGAAGATTTCTTTCTTCTATAGTTATGTAGATTCTCAGCTATTACACACCATTGCTGTCAAAGGGCCTAAATACAGGTTGCTCCCATTCACTTTTTTTTTTTTTTAATTTATTTATTTGTGCATACAGAACTGGGGTACAGGCCAGAGGCTCAGGGGCGGTGAGAGGATTCACCAGAGTCAGAGTGGGGAGCAGAACAGGCAGATCAATGAAGTAAACTGCTGAGGGGAGCAGCGGGCAGGTCAGGAGAGGTCTGCCACACCATGTGGTCACCTCCGGGGCAGGCGGGAATCGAACTCATGCGGAAGTGGCTTTAGCTTCTCAGTGCTGTGTTTTAACCCGCTGAGCCACCAGGGAGGGCCTGCTCCCATTCACTTTTTAAAATTGCTTCTTCATCTAATATTATCTTGGACTCAGAAACAGGCTAATGAAGTATTTTGAAATTATGTATGGGTTAAAATTAAATTCCCCATTTGTAAGGGATAAAAGAAAATGTCTATAATGAGAGGGCAGCAGGCAAATTTTCGATACATATTTGACAGCTCAGGGAAATTTCTGTTCAACTCCTGGTAAGTTACCTCTGATGCTATAGATACATGAAGACTTATTTCATATGTTCATATTGGAATTCTAATGTTCCAAATTTCCAAATGTTCTAGAGACCACAAACAGCCTGATGACCTGATGAACCTAAAATGATCACATTCCCAGAACTGTTTTATGTATATATATATATATATATATATATATTTAATGTTGCTGATATGATAATAACAATTTGAAAAATACAACAAACTAAACAAAAAAAAATAAAAAATAATCAGACAACTACAAATCAGAGACATTCTGCACGGGGAGGGGAGAGAGGGAACAAAATGAGAGTGGGAATACTGGAAAAGCACAAGGGGCTAAGGGCCGGAAGCACTGATGAGCTGGTGTTGGAAATTCTATGAGGTCCACACCTGCTATAAAATATATACAAATAAATAAAGAAATTAAATGTAAAAACCAAATAAGTAAAATTCATGTAAATTAGATAGCCAGCCTGCAAAAGATAAAAGAATGGGTGCACAAATACCATCAGATCTGCATATGTAAATATCTTAACTATATATATCTAACACATACAAATTATATTTCTAATATAATTGATAATGTTATTATTATATGATTGATACTGTACAAGTTTATTCACTAATTTTGACAACGTCTACCAATAGAGTCAGTCTGATAACAGCTTCCCACTTTTTGGTAAGATGTTAATAGCTTCCTACATGTTAAAACATTTCCTACACTCATGTGAGACAATAATTTGTTTATTCTAATTTTTGGAGATTACATTTAATGTGAATACTAAAGGGAAAGCAGCATAAAGCCTTAAATTCACATCAAGATTAAAAACAAACAAACAAAACATCTGAATGAAAGCCTTTCTACAATAAGATTTTATTCATTAAACAGGAAGGGAAGGGTGGATCATCAAAACATAATTTTCTATTGTCTGATTTTTGATGAGAGCCTGCCATCTCTCTGAATTCTCTCCATCATCTAGGGGACTAACATTTGACTTTATTGTCAAGTAAACACTTGTGGAAAGGCAAGAACTCTGAACTTTAATTACTCTTATAAGCTTCCACTAACAAAAGGTGTAATTTTCCAATAGCAAAATGTATCAGTTTTCAATGCGATGGGTGGAAGAAATATACATTATGAATATGAAAAATAAAAATATAAAGGTCTTTTTAAGTCTTTAAAGGATAGAATTAGATATAGAAAATAAAATGAAAGAGAAAAAAAAATGTCCTACCGTTTACTAAAGAAACTTTGAAATACAGGGATGGCTGTGGTCCTATTGAAAGTATAACAATACCTTTTAAAAATATTTTCCTTTTTGACAGCTTTTAATTTAATGTTACAAGTTAGCAATCCAGGTTCAATTAGAGATACTTTCAATTAGCCAAAGGTTCAACTTTCATTCTGTAACAAAGCTATATATTCTGTTATTATTTAAAAACAAAATCTATTGAAGAGAGCAGGGATGTAGAGGAAGATGATGTATATACATATATGTGTGTGTGTATAAAATATCTTATACAATCAAGTTGACAGTATATTTTCACATATGCTAAAGAATAATTAAGAAAAATTATATTCTGTTCTAAACAGTATGGTAAATATTTAAGGGAGTAAATCACCCATTCTATTATAGTTTTTGAAATGATTGCTGCTACCCCAGGTTACTGTGAAAACAAATGAACTATGAGACTCTCAATTAAAACTTAATATATTGATTAGACCACCATATATGTGTGGAAAATAAATACTATCCCTCTTCTGACTGGTATCTTGACAACACTTTCTGATTCCTCATTTTGTACTATTCATCTTTTTCACCATTATTTTTTCATGCTTTACTAGATTCCATCACAAATCCTTCATAGTAGATTTTCTCGCTCCTTATACTCCTCACACTTACTTCCCTGACTTTTTTTTCTCAACCAAGCTCCCATCCAAAATGTCCAAAATGAGCTTTGATTTTTCTGCCAATATCTTAACATGAGAATAGCTCCAAAAATGTCATCTCCAAAAATACAATTTTATTTGACCTGTATTCTGATGTTCATGTGTTTTAAGATTAAACACACAATGGTTTCCCTCTAAAGCTCAACTCAGATTATTTAGCTTATCCAATTTAAACAAAGTAGTTTCCTTTGATTGTGCCTATGGATATTTGGAAGAAGGTATATCTTTAGCTTAAACAAATGAAACAAATAAGCAGTGAAAAGGAAAATGTATCCATATAAATTATCCAATATATCTTGGGAAAAATCTGAGGGAGTAAAAGCACAAGGGGAAAGCATAAGTTTTTCAAGTCACCATTGCAGGTAATCACTCATGTACACTCAGTATTTGAAATGCCTGGGATGGAGGAGACAGCGCCTCCACAAGGTGAAACTACAACTGCATGATCAGTCCATAAAACCTCAGCAGAAACTTGGGATCTTCCCATTAATTTAGGGCACGTTCCAGTTTTTCTTCAGTGAGCTATTTTATACTTCTGCAGCAAGTACATGGCATAGGGTTGGACATAATTAAGTACTGAATAATGAATAAATTACTGAATGAAGAATGTGAGGAAGAAATCTAATTTTGTTATTTTTGTGAGCCTAAATAATGACAACAATGGATACCAAACAAATATACTTGATTATGTGTGGCTTTTTAATTGTATTGCTCTTATATTAAGGTGAAGCCTAGTTTAAACAAGGAAAGCTTTAACATTTAGGCTAAAAGTCAACATATAGAAGCCAAGTCCTCTTTGAACAACCCTCTTGTGCTGAGGTATATTTCTAACACTTATCCCAGCTAAAATTCCTTTCCTCAATTTTTATTCATCAAAATTCTATAACCCCATACAGAAATCAATCTTCTGGGTAGGCCTTTCACAACTTTTGAATGTATTCCTCTTTTGAATGTATTTAACATTTATATACTCTCTAACACTCATTCACAATTATACTACATTATATAGTCAACTTTAAAAATATCATTAGTTCCTAAAGGCTGTTTTAGGAATAATTCAGTTAGCTCTATTTTGTTTCCCTTATAATGTTCAGCACAGATGCTTTCTGTTTGGTGGATATTCTATAAGTAGTTCCTGGGTTTTCACATGAGTGATAAAAGGCCTGTCTCACATCAGGGATCGTTAGGAGGTCAGAGTTTTAGCAAGCACTGCAGTTATCCAAATTCCTATTTATCAAGATTGCAATAATAACAAGAAGCCAGGAGGAAGCAAGAATGATGATGCATTCTTTTAAGTGTCTTAGAGATTTCCAGGAAAAACAGACTGCAAACACCTAGAGGACAAGGCACATACTTTATTTTTATTTGTATCCTCTATGACACCTGCCCTGCTCTATAGAAGCAAGCCATCTGCTTGCTGGCTTTGCAAGCAATATCATAAATTATAAATGACTCTTTATAGAATAAATAAATATATGATTAAACACTGAGTACAAAGGACTAGAAGGACTAGGGAAAACTTTTTATGGACAGTTAAACACCTGTATTTCGGATAAGTAGACATCAAGATATCTGACTTTGACAACAAAAACTTTCATAGGGAGCACCTATCTCTAAACACTTGTGTGAAAGAGCTAAAAATGCCAACTGAATGACAAAGTAGATATTGCGATAATTCTATCTGCTGTTATTGAAGTTAGTGCTAATCAGTGACTGCATAACATATAGCAAAAACTTTAAAACTACAACCCACATGATCAACACCAGCCTAACATACAAAATTCAGAAGTGACCCACTATAATTACCATTCTTAATACTGAAAATGTACCATATGAATGCATTCGTTCTGTAACTCACTTGCAAAATTAAGGGGGAAAGTCATTCAATTCATCTTTTAGATTTACCTTGGTCATAAGGCAAGTTTCTCCCATGAATATTTAACCTCAGCATTTCTTCTTTCCAAAAAGCAAATGCAAAGTAGCCTTAGCTCAAGATACCACAGTCTTTAAATGCCTTCAGTCTGATGAAGCATGCCCCTCAGCCTATGTTAAAAGCAAATCCTAGCTTACAACTCTGAATGTGTAATGAAACCTAAGGTGGGACATTTGGAAGTTAAGAAAATTCCCAATAGTTTTATAGTTTCTCTGGTCTTATGTTTTAGGAGAATCATGCATACTGACTTTCAGATGCCTCTATTCTCTCGTTATTAAAGTTAGCAATTATCTACAGAAGCAATGACATGCATAACGAACAAAATAGTACAGATGAGAACCTGATACCTGTGAGTACCAAACTATGAGTTTTAAAATCATTTCAGTTATTTGGAACACAGATACTTAGAGAGTTTGTTAGGGCAGTAAAAGTATGTACTTCAGAGGCAAAAGTGCCAATGGTTACTGATCACGTGATCCAGTAAGCTCCTTAACTTCCCTATATGTCAATTCCCACCTTATAAATGCAAGACTAGCTATTTGTCTCCATTTCATGGAGTCAATTTAAGGAGCAAATTTTTTATTCAAGCAGAGCACTTGATAAATTGCTCAATAAGCATTAATTCTTGTTAGTATTATTGTGTAAATAAATAAAAATTCAAATACTAAATTCCAATTTTTTAAACCGATTAATCACTAGGTTCAGTATTTTCATCACTATTTGGTTGTTGAGTTTAGTTGTTTTCCTTTTCCTGTCATAACCAGCGGTAGATATGCACTAGCTTATGTAAGGGGTCAACTTGGTATTGGCAAGTTCTCAAGCACTGGCAAAGTTTTCCCTTTCTCTTTTGCTGTCATCTAATGTGGAAATGCGATCAGAAAATGTTATCTGATGCTAATGCTCACACTGTCAAGGACAGAACAACATGAGGCTTAATCAGATTTTCGGCGAAGTGTTGTCATTTCAAATAATTAAATATCTGCCATTTTCAAGCCTCCTCTGTAATTATCCTCTAAGGATTCACTTAAACCCTTGGTAGGTGATAGAACCCAGCTCTGTCAAGCGCACTGACCCAGACAAAGTTCACATATACAACCACTACCTTTGTTTGGTAGGTTTGTGTCAAAGAAATGTTGAGGAGACAGATGAGTATAATCATCTTTGGTTTAAGAGTCTGTTTTTCCAAGTTCATTAATACAGGCATATTTTACCTAAAAGCACAGTATTAAGTAGTGAAAACATATGTTTTAACATTGCATGGTTTTGCCTGCAACATTAGAGTGGAAGGTGGGAACCATTGTTTGAGGAGAAGTGGTATATTCCTTGCAAAACATGTCTTCAAAAAGTGGTTGCTAGAAAAAGTGATGTTGTGAAAGAAAATAGGCATTGCTTACATCATGGAGCCCATTTCACACCAACAGGAACCGCCTGCTTGTGAAGATAATGAAGTGAGAATTTTGAAGATGACTGAGCCATAAACACAAAGGGTGGTCATTTTCTCTAAGTTTCTGCCAAGAAACTCCTGTCAAAGATTTACAGTAGCATCCATATAAACCAAGCACCACTACTAAGAAATATCCAAGCTATCAACTTACACAGATGGCAAATGAAAATAGATGGCAAATGATACATAGAAGTCTTACCTGTACTATTTGTGTAAAAATACTTTACTTTTTCATGTTTCTATATTTCTATTTTTTAAGGTTTATTTATTTATGCATACAGAACTGGAGTACAAACCAGAAGTGCAGGGGTGGTAAGAGGATTCATCAGAGACAGAGTGGGGAGCAGAACAGGCCGAGTGACCAAGTACATCTCTGAGGGGAGCAGCGGGTGGGTCAGGAGAGGTCTATAACACCATGTGGGTCATCTCCAGGGTGGGGATTTAACTCATGCTGAAGTGACTTTAGCTTCTTAATGTTGTGCTTTAACCTGCTGCACCACAGAGAGGACCCTATTTTTCTATTTTTAAATACTTTATCATGTTTCTATTCAGGTCATTTATAATGATTCTATTATTCATATTGTCCCTCAGAGTCTGAGAAGATTGGTCCAAAAGTAACAAGATGAAAGTTGGTCACATAGCAACTAACAGAATAAAAACAACCCCTGTTTACAATCAAACTGCTGTATAGGCATAGCAAGGTGTATTTGGGGTCTTCAAGATGGATTCTATCCTCTTCTAAGTGGCCCAGAATTCTCCTGATGAGGCAGGAAACAAAGTGGTTCAGGCAAAAACAAAGTAAAAGTACAGAGCTCACCACAGAGGCTGCCTGGCCACCTTCTCCTTGAAGGGAATGCCATTCTAGACACTTCACAGTATGACCTTGGGACTTGGCTGCTGAAAATTTTCTGTTAACTATTTTCTGAAACAGAAATTGACCCTGGATGCGATAGCTTGCTATGTTATATTTACTGCTGTAAAAACCAATCTACAGTTAAATAACTGGTATAAATTCTTCTTATACAGGTAAATTTTCTGGCTCTCAGAAAAAAAATCCATTACTAGTATGTTTCTTGTATTCTCCAGGCCTTGCCTAAGTCACTAACATGTCCATAAAGTTGTTTCAACCCATTTCATTCATACTTTGATAGCTTCATTAGAATAAAAAGTGAAAACAGCCTAACAAAGATTTTATAAGGGTTCTATATTTCTAAATCCAAAGACATATTCAATGTAGATTAAATGATCCAACTTCTATATTTTTTTTTCTAACACTTCATAAACTTCAACTATCTTAACACCTTTCACTTCAAAATGAATTTCTCAAACACTGAATCCATTCCTTCTTCCGCAAAGCTACCTTTTCTCTTTCATTGCTTTTCTTACTAAATATCGGCATCCATTCAGTACCCCAAGCTAAAAGCATGAGTCCTCAACAGTCAAATCTAACCTTATTGAAAAACCTAAGGAACAGTCAACATCTTCTTTCAGATTCACTGTCAATGCCTGTATTAGACCCAACTTATCACAAGTTATGATCCTAAGCTGATCCTAACTGACTTCCTTGCCATCACCCCTCTTCTCTGTAGTTCATCTTCTTCAATTGATTCCAGGGCTACTATTGCCCAAACATAAGTCAGTCACTTAGGTATTAGAGATCTAGCTAGCTAGGAAGCTGGCCTGCAAGATCTGGCTCCAAGCTGCCAGTGGGGCTGGTTATAAGCTAGTAAGCTGAGGCTGGCTGCTTGAGGGAGCAGAAAGCTGATAGGCATAGGTTGCTAGCCACAGAGCTGGTAGGCAGAGACTTGTTGCCACAATAAATGTATAAAGAAACAATAGTAGCTCCAGGTGGCTTCACAGCTCTGGGAGGCAAAGTGGGACAATGAGGCAGATTAAGGTAGTGGAAAATTACCAGAATGGGGGAGAGGGTCCCCATGAGCAGTTATAAAAAGAAACCTATCCCTCAGTAACAGGCTTCTTCCCTGAACCACCCCTCACCCCCTCCTGCTGTCAGGAGTATTTCTTGTAATAAACCTTCAGTCTGTCCAGTGTGTCGGTGATTATTCCTCAATTGATAAAACAAGAATTCAGCTAAGTGGCAATAGCACCACAATGCTCAGACTTCTGAACATGATCCCAACCCTCACTATCTTTCATAATTATGCAGACCTGTAGATGTTGCCTAAATCTGCTCTGTCCAAAATGGTAGCCACTAGCCCCACATAATTATTTAAATTAAAACTAATCAAAATTAAGTTAAAAAATCAGTCTGCTAGTCATGTTAGTCCACACTTCAATATTCAACTACCAAAGTTATTAGTGGATACAACATTAGCAAAAATTTCATTTCAATGGGAATGACTTATAAGATATTCTTCTACTCACATTGAAATACTTCCTGAGCAGTGCTGAATGTAGAACCACTTAAGGACACCTCCCTTGCATATGTCACATTCTTTATTTTGCCTTTTTTTTTCTTTTAAAGATATATATATATTTTTAAGATTTATTTATTTGTGCATACAGAACTGGGGCAGTGAGGAGCAGGGGCAGTGAGAGGATTCACCAGAGAGAGTGGGGAGCAGAACGGGCTGAATGACGAAGCACACTGCTGAGGGGAGCAGCGGGCGGGTCAGGAGAGGTCTGCCGCGCCATGTGGTCACCTCCGGGGCAGGCGGGGATCGAACTCATGTGGAAGTGGCTCAAGCTTCTTAGTGCAATGCTTTAACCCACTACGCCACCAGGGAGGGCCTGCCTGCCTTTCTTAATATGAGAATTTTTTTTCTGTTCACCATGATTCAGTTTCACTGTGACATGTTGAATTACACGGTCCCTTACAGGCTTCACTGAATTCATGCTAGTACCCTTGGAGCTCACAGGATATCATTTATACCTCTTAATATTCATTAATACTCACTACATTGAACTGTAGCTAGTTCTACTAAACTATAAGCTATTTCTACATAGAAACTATTTTTAATCTGTAGATAACCAGTTTTTAGTTCAGTGCATAACACACAGTAACATACTAAATTTATTAGATTATGTGCATGTTATCTTTGGTGACTATTTTCCTGGGGGGAGGGGGAAACAACAACAGTATCCTTCTCAAGAAAATATTTAGAGCTTCAGATCTAGTTCCTTTTTATTTTTGCTTGCAATAATTCTCTATTAGCTACACCATTTAGCTTACTGCCTCTGCATTGCCATTTGGTTATCAGTAGAAATATTGATGCCAAATGGAAATGGAATTTTCAGTTCAAGTGATCCACTGGGTCTACATTGAATCTAAAACTGCTGTCCTCTGTACATCTGTGTTGGTGAATTTCTCCATTACTTCTGGAGAAGACTGATAATTCTCTTCTAAGTAAATTAAATTACCTTTAAAGAAATCATGCTTGATTACTTTGAGAACATCTGAGCTTTGCACAAAGTACAATTCAGTGAACTGACTAGACTTAATCATCTTTTACAACTTAATTTATCAAGGAGATGAGGATAGCCAACAGGTAAGTTTAGATGTATGGACTTCAAGAATAAGGTAGATTAATTAGTTCCTGCTAAGGAGGTTTAAACTGTACTTGGCACTGAACTTTATATAAATAAACATAGGTTAAAATTTTGCTGTACAGCCTATACTTAGACTCCATCAGAATAGTAAAGGTCAATACTAAAATGTGCTAAAATTCTATGTTGGATATTCTATTCGTGTTCTATATGAAATAAAGTTCACTAGGTCGTATAAAGTCCTTACATAATGATAATTCTATTTTCTTTCAGGCTCATTGTTTTTTTCTGATGACACAAAAATGTATCACTGCCAAAGTCATTTACATGCATTTTTTATGTCACTTTGTGTATGTTTGCAATGTCTGAAATGAAGAGTAGTAGCACGTATTGCAGGATAAAGGGAAATCATTCAAGCATATGTGTTAGAGATCTATTTTTGCTTATTTTTTATCTCTATCTTCTGGGGTTGCTGAAACTGTTACTTGTTTTTACTGGCACCTTCCCTCCCTAACTGTCACCTACACGGAGCCCTTTGGAACTGCCACATGCTCATTTGATTCTGTCTTCCCTACTTAGAGTTGGCACATCCAGAACTAGGCCCAAACTGGTCCAATCACAGTGCAGTACCTTTCAAAACACATTTGGATACTTCACCCAGCTTTTTGAATCTAGAGCCAACTATCTCTCCTCAACCCCATCTTGGCAAATTTGGCCTTTTGCTATTCCTCCAAAAACAAACAAACAAACAAAACAAAACAAACAAACAAACAAAAAAACAGTAAAATTTCCCACAATGGGGTAAATGTTAAGGGAACAAAAGGAGAGATGCATCTGAACTAAGATAGGATGGCGTTGATAATACAGAAGAGAAGAAAATCAGATTGATTCCTGACAGTGCCTGAATCCTTAAGGCTGAGCACATTTAACACACTTTTCTCTTCAACTTGATTATTCAAGACGTCCTTCCATTGTGAGAGTCAATACATCTTTGTTTGAATGGTTGAAGCTGTCTTTATGACAGCTACAACCAAAACAATTTTAACTCATGTTCATTAAGTTAGTGTATACACTGAAATGCACTTAAAAAAAAAAAAAAAAAAGACAGCAACATATAAGACCATTCCCAAAAAATTTCAATGAACCGGTTCAAAATAGGACATTGTGTGACATCCATCTCATGTCTCTCCTTTAACCACATCACTGTATTTTCACAAGGTAAAGAAAGATAAGGAAAATAAGGTTAGCCCTCAGGCTGCTAGTTTCTACTGAACTGATATAAAAAGACCAAACACAAACTAGCAAGAGGACCTATGACCTCCCAAGTTTTTGAAGAGAAATCTATTTATAATCTTATTGAAGATCCTTTGTGTAATCAGTCACTTCTGTCTTGCTTCTTTCAAGATTCTCTTTAGCTTTAGCAACTTTGATTATGTGTTTTGGTGTAAGTCCCTTTGGTTTTATCCTACTGGGAGGTCACCAAATTTCTTAGACATTTTGGTCATACTTTTTGTCAAATTTGTGAGGTTTTGGGACATTAATTCTTCAAATAAAGTCTTGCTTTTTTCTCTTTAACATCTGGTACTCCTAAAACTAGTGTGCTGATTTGTCTAAAGTTTCCCAAAGGTTCCTTCAACACTGCTCACTCTCTTTTAATCTGTTTTTCTTTCTGTTCCTCACTTGAACATGTTAATTGTCTCACCTGCAGGTTCACTGATTCTTCCTGCAGTCTGCTCAAACCTGCTTTGGAATTCCTTTAGAGAATACTTCATTTCAATTAATATAGTTTTCAGCTATGGAATTTCACATTTTCTTTTTAAGGTCCTCTGTAACTGCTGATATTTCCATTCTGTTCACATATTTGTTTTCTTATCTCATTGTATTGAATAAGAATTCAATAAGAAGTTATCTGGGAAATGAGGAGCAAGGAGAATTGCTACAAATTAAAATGTCACTATTAATTGTTCAGAATGTATAATTTTAATAAGTACTAAGAAAACAAACTAAGATAAAGATTTTAATGTAAGCACTTGAGTGATCAGTATTAAGATTACTGATGTCCAATAAAATTCATTAATCTTTCTTTAAGTGAACAAATTGAAAAGATTCAAAATATTCAAATGGACATGCATACTAGAATACCATAAAACCTAGAAGACGGCTAAAATAATGAAAGCTATAACCAGTTTTTTCTGTTCTGTTTGTTCACAGTTGGTTACCTGGTGAGGTAACTTATACTATTCCAGAAGTGTTATTCAACCTTTATTATATTTTTTCTGAGGGTCCTTTCATTACAGTAAAAAAAAAAAAAATGGTAAGGAATATCGGATTGAAAATAAAATGTCTTTTTTAAAAAATTATTTATTTATTCATACAGAACTGGGGTATAGGCCAGAGGTACGGGACAGTGAGAGGATTCACCAGAGACAAAGCAGTGAACAGAACAGGCAGATTGAAGAAGTACACTGCTGAGGGGTGTAGCAGGCAGGTCAGGAGAGGTCTGCCGTGCCATTTGGATCACCTCCAGGGTTAGGGATCGAACTTACATTGAAGAGGCTGCGACTAGCTTACAGTGCTGCGTCCTTACCCAATGTGCCACAAGGAAGGGCCCTGAAAATACAACGTTTTAAACATATATCTAGCTTATATTTTTGATAGTGTTGGGTATTTTGATTATCAAATGAATTATTAAGGGAAAAATAACTCGAGCATTCTGGTCTCTAGATACCGTGGACAATGGCAAACAAGAGTTATGTGGGAGTGCAGTTCTGTTGCTTTGTATGGGACCCAGAACCAGATAAATACAGGTTGTAAAGAAAATGAAGAAAAGAAGGAAGAAAAGAGGGAAGGGAGGAGAAAGGCAGGAAAGAAGGATTAACTGTGTTTATTAAAATGTAAACTAATTATGTTGTTGACATTCAAGGTGCAGTCCCCTACGCTGCTTGCTGGAGTAGAAACTGACATGGTAAAAGTTGACATATTCTTTCTCCAGAGCAATGAACATGCATACCTTAATTGTTAACAACTGATGCTCTCTTTGATCCTGGTTGTTTTTGCTTTCTCCTGGAATTAATCTTCACAAAAATAATGCATACACAGGATAATTTACAAAGATTTTAGATATATTTTTTCTTTACAAATAAAATATTAAAGTCACTTTCTCTATAGGTAGGGGATGGTTAGAATAAGTCAGACATATCCATATGCTGAAATATAAGCAAATAAGAAAAATGGTGACAAAAACTTCCATAGTGGTATGAATGAAAGATATGGCTATCACTTTGAAGAGAACAATTACACATTAATGCACATAAAATATATGTATATCTGGAAATACCTATACATGTATTCTGGAATACATATATTTAAAATCAGTATGTTTTAGCATTTACTTCTTTTTGAATAATGGGAATAGGAGTGATTTTAATTTTGAGTGGGGAACTAGTTTTCTATAAATTCACTAAAATAAGTACATAACCACTTTTGGGGTCAGACAAATAAAACATGTTATTTTTTAAGTTAAATTTAAAAAAAAATAAAAAGTCATATAGTATGTACTGGGTCTGGATATATTTTGGGAATACTAATTCATGGGATTTTTCTGTGGGTAGTTTCTATAAGAACTTCTCTTTCTGTAAACACTTGTTAAATGAACAAGGAGGCAGGCAATATAGTGTATATATAATGATAACAAAGGTCAGCACTGGAGTACTGGTTATAGGTCAGGCTTTGTCATTTAATGGTTGAGTGACTCTGGGTAATTATTGATCTTGACTTATTTTTCTTAGCTTAAAAAAATAACACCACTGCATTCTTCATCTCTATTCTCATGGTTATTTCAGCTTCACATATGTGCTTGGCTATCAATCTATTTTACAATATAGAGTACTATTGTAAGTTTCAGTTCATGGAAAAAGTAGTTGAAAATAAGGAAGAAAACAGAAAAACCATGTAAGTAAAAAAATCCAGCAAACAGTAGGAAAAGAAAAATCATAAGCCAAAAGTAATTTCTTGGATCACATTTTCAAATACACCTTTAGTTTTATCTTTGAAAAAAAATTATAAGAGTTATCTAAGATAACTATCAAATGCCACCTCTTCTCTATAAAGCATCCTTGTCTGCATGAAAGTGATGAGGGCTTAAGAGTGGTGTTGCTGGTGTGAACGCTCTACAACACACAGGGCACATGCCAGACACAAGCCTGGCACATGCCAGACACAAGAAGGCAAATATTCTTTTGGTCGTCCCTTTAGTGCCACACATAGAAGAGAACAATAAAAACTAACATTTTCATTGCATGCTTATTATGGTCCAGGGGTTAACTATTACTCGATGTGTATTATTTCAGTTAAGTCTTCAAACAATCTTATTTGTAGGTATTATTAAGTATGCAAGTCAAGAGAATTCAGTTAGTTGTTCAAGGGCAGGATAGAGATTAAAGCCCATGTGCATAGCCACTGAATGAAACAGCTTCTGCTACATGATGTGGATGGATACTGGGATGGAAAGACAGGTTCTGAATCTAATACTGACATTTAACATTGGAGTTAAGACTTGCATCTTTTCCAAATGATCACTGGTGTCATTTCTACATGATCTTCCCTCTCTTCATATTCTCTTTATGATCTCTTTCATCCAAAAGGAAATGACAATATATATCTTAAAATTAAGCATTTTAACCTTCTCAGTAGAGAAAACAGCATTTTCACCATAACATAAAAGTAGATAAGTGGATAAACAGATATAAAAACAGGTTAAGTGTAGATTTTCATAATAACTGCCGGTGGGATTAAAAATGACACACATTAATACACATACACACAACACTATACACACACTCTATATATATACAACATAGATATATGCCATATATATGTGATAACTATGCATGTATATATAAAGTAGAAATTGTATTTCAGAGCTGTCAATATGCTTTCTGAGTGCTGAAAGTGACCAATTCAACACCATGTAATTATTTCATAAGCATTCAGAAAACAATACTGAAACAATACTCAGAGCTATTTCCTTAAGATATTTGCTTTGGAGTGAATACATATTGGCAGGAAAAATATGGTCTTGGGGAAGGAGAACAGGAGAAGTTCTAGCAGGATGGTAGAGTGTAGACTAGTAGCTAAAATGAAGACAGTAAGAATGAAGATAATTCAAAGAAACATCAGGTAGCCTTTGGAATTCTGCAAAGAAGAAAAAGCCCAGAGAGCTCTCTTGTAAAGTGTTGCTCTACATTTCTGGGGGGAATGCTCTATTGTCAGGAAGTGATGAGAAGGAGTTGTTTAGTGAGAAGACCTTCCAAACATACTACTCTTGAGGTACTATGAGGATGCTTTCAAACTGAGATTAGAACTGGAAATTAAACTCAAAAGAATGGATAGATGAAACCTTACTGGTAATGGGTGACATAATCAAGAAGGGGATTTATAATAAAATTAATGAAGCTGCTGGATAAATAACCTTGAAGAACATTTACAAAAAGTGTGGGGTGGAGGAGAATGTGTCAAAATACAAGGGAGAAACTAAAGAGTCATAAGAATCTATAACTTTTCCACCAAGCCTTATTCATCATTTCAGACAAATTAAGTAACATCTATATCACTGAGACATTTGTCTTTCTACATTTTTATGCACCCTTCTTCCAAACCCAGCAGGGTATGAATGTAGTGCAAAGTGTGTAGCTAAATATTCTACAGCTTTAATCCATTTTAGAGTAACACATTTTCTAGTTACGTCATTCATCACTATTTGCTGACATTCACAGACAGTGCATTTTCTTCCATACAGTTTCTTCATAAAACACACAAAAATATTAAATTATGTTAGAAAAGGGTGAAGTCTGGCACAATCAGAAGGGTTTTGACATTATCATACCAGTATTAATATCTCCCTCCTAATTTTTCCTGCAAAACAAATGATTTACTTTGAAAAGTCTAACTGATGACTATAACTAAAGTTCTTTGTGAAGAGAACAAAGACCTTCTCTTCAGAAACCTAGAAAACATTTGCTAAGTCAGTAATCTGTTTTGAATGCAGCTATATTTTGTAATAGGATACTATTTATGACAATACTGACAGCATATAGTTTGTAATAAGAACAAAACTGATCGCTGAAGACACTGGTCTCTTAAGATAGAAAAAGGTAATAATTCCTTCCCTACCACATATTAGTTACATTGTTTATTAAAAAGATAGACCACTTTTGGCATTTGTGAAAAAAAACAAAACTGATTCTATAAAATATTATTAGGAAACTAGAGGTGGTGAAGATTTTCTTGTCAGGATGAGACAAAAACTGTCTATGATGGGGAGAGCCCACAATCACCTACCATTCATCACAGGCAAGGTAACTGCCTGCCGCCATGTTCACTCAAGCAGAAAATGAACAGCTGCCAATGTTGATCAGAGAGATGGAAAATGCTGCTTCCAGGAATGAAAGCCCCTTTTTCATTTTTTAAAAGTTAAAACAGTATTCGATACACTTTTGCTGAAATAGCAAGAGGGTCAGGACAGACAAGATCATATTCATAGAACTGGTCAGTTGTTTCTTGATGTGTTTATAGAAGTTTACAATGACAGAACCAACAGATGCTCAAAGGTAGCCTCAAAATCAACAGACATGCATTCAGTTTTCAGGTTTTGGT
>NW_004567121.1:11729510-11743673 GCF_000260355.1 Condylura cristata | reverse complement strand
TGAATAGGTAAAATATACTAGATACATCCTCAAAAAAGACTCAAGTGGACAAAGGGTCCCCAACACATTCTCAGTGAGGTTTGTCAGCAATATCCATAGATTCCCCTACCTAAGATTGGGGGTGGGGATTCATTTGTTGCTATAAAGTAGATAAGATTTTTTTCTAAATGATTCTATATCGTCTACTATGACTTTTAATATTAAATACAACCATGTGAGCTTATTTTATGGATTTTTAAAAATTAAAATTTTATGCAGCATTTTTTGGAGAAAGTTTTTAGTGGGCTACTAGGAAGAAAATGGCTTAATATTTGATTGATTATAGATGACATGTGTTATATCTACAATTTTTGACATTTGGTTATTGGTCAGAGATGAAGTCTTATCTATCAGAATGCCATTTCTGAAAAACAGATTTGACATGTCTCATTTTAATTTATCACCTATTCTAGAAATGAAATCTGTCATAATTTTTCACAACTACCAATACTGTCTTTAGTAACTTCAGTGGTACTTTACAGTTAATGTCACCACCACCCACTACCCATCTGCATATTACATTTCACTTTACAAAGAATATTGCATCTATTATCTTTCATCATCTTCAGCAAGGCTTATAAAATCAGGCAGTGTCAGGACTATAATCTATATTCTACTTATGAGGAAAGTGATGCAACAATGACTTAGTGACAAAATCTGGACTACAGTTGAAATTGTTTGGCTTCAGATTAATGGATGGTTCTTCCAATAACTGCCTGTTATTTTCAGAGACTTCACTCAATGACAGATTTAAGTCATGGGTTAAAAATATCAGGCTGACTCTAACTGAGATCAGGTACATCCTTCCTTTTGTTTCTTTAAATAGTCCCTGAAAAGTAAGGTAAATGGAAGGAATTTTGATGAGAAAATGTACTTTTCTTTCCAGAACCTTCTATTTATTTTGGGTAAAACCTATTCTTCTGGCGAGCAAAGGGTTATAACATCAGGACTGCACAACAAAATTTTACTTTATCTGCCTTCACAGTTCCAACATGTTTAAGAATTTTCACCATCATATCTGTTTATGCTCCCATTAAACAGTGCACACCTAAAAGAAAGAGCTTATTTTCCCCCTTGTTTAGAGTCAGATAGATAGAAGCTGCTCTGTAAAACGTGATCAATGAATAAAGACAGGAAAAAATTACTTTTGAGACTTTCTTTTGCAAATCATTGTGTTTGTTGAGTCTGAAACACAATAGTTAAGAATTAAAAAAAAAAATTGAAGTCAGTACAATAAAGGGCTGTCTTGAAAACAAGATATTTGATTTGAAAATAACCAGTAGTTAGCTTGGATTAAAAAAAATCAACTTATTAATACAATTTAGTGCCAGAGTGTGGGAACTTGACCAAATTTGTGCCCAAATTGATCTTCATTGACTCAAACTGATTTCTATGTTGTGATTTCATAAAAGTGATCTATCATTCAGGGCAATAAACTATAAAAGAAAAAGGCCATGTTTGTATGGTGTTAAGAAAAAAACATTACTGGAACTTGTAATCAAATAAAATTGCTTTCTTTGGCAAGCTAACTCAAACCAGGAAAATGAATTTGTTGAAGCTCTTCCTAAACCTTATATAAAGTTCACAAACTTCTAAATGTAAAGCTCTGTTTATAAACATTGTCAGGATAAAATTTCATCTTAAAACAGAGTGATTGCTTCTATTTCCTATGATGTTTACACAGCAACTTCTGCAGAATTACTCCAAGAAAGAAATAGAAGAGAAAATCAATACCAACATTGCACTATGAAATAACCTTTGTGGAAGCAACAGAACCAGAAGATTAAGATAAGACCATAAAAGAATGAAATGATGAAAAGGGTGTCAATTGCAAGCCCATAAGCAACCCTAATGATGATTTTTATATGTATATTACATATCCACTCAAGAATATAGATGGTTCATCTACATTCTGCTATTTCACAAAATCATTTTCAAGGAATAATTAATACTATTCTGTTTAACTTCACTGTAGCTGAATGCCTTAACTAGATATTATTTGGGAAAATGCACTTTAAAGCATTATTCAATATTTATTATTTTCCCAGTGCTATCTATTTTGAGAAGACATTCTTATTTTAAGCATTTTTAATTAAAAAAGTAACACACTCCTAATTTCTTTCTTTAAAAACACCAACCTGCTAATTATATACGCATCATAGTTGTACCTGTTATTGTCAGCTAGATCATTCTTCATTATTTGTGTTCTATTTTTTCTTCACAAAGGCTTGAGTGATAACATTGTAATACTGAAACTAAAACCTCTAACAAATTTTTTATCTTAAATACTAATTTGAGTTATGTATTACACATTTGCTTCAAGTACTAACAGTAAAAATGACTTCAATCATACATATATAGTGACACAGAATAAAATTCACATAATTCCCTTTCTTCCCTACCCTCAGCAGAGCTACATGGATAAATATAACTTCTCCAGTAATCACCTGACATTAACCATCATGTCCAGCTAAGATTAGAATCAAATAAACTTTTTCTTTTAAATTACCCCTGAGTAGCATCTGTCTTTTCTCTTTCAAACAAAGTGGCCTCTACAATTGGTAGCAAATCAAGAGAAGAAACACATTGACTTGATAACCTGAAGATTCTCTGGAATCTGTTTTCTTTTACTAAAAAACATATTTTAATGTTTGAGTTTGTTGGTCAGTTGGTTGAGTTTGTTGGTCTACTTTAGTATAACAAACTGCTTTAATTCTTAATTTAACAACAAGCTTGTATAGTATTTTGAAGCTGAGAATTGGCACTTGCTGCTTTTTTTGGGTAATTTTTTCAAGTTCTTTCCTCTGTTTAAAAATTTGACAAAAATAGGTATTGGTCATTTTCTGAATGCAAAACATGCCCAGTATTTATTTTCTCTTGATGTCTGCCAACCATGTATGCATCGTTTCAGTCTATCCCTGGTGTTATTAATTTAGGAATGTTAACTACTAACAACATACGTAGCCAGACAACATATGGATTTTCATAAGCAAGAAGACACAGTAGAGACATTTATACTTGATCTCATTGCAACTATCACTCTGTGCCAAGTCCATAGGATTTGGAAAGAAATCATAACTTGCTCTTTTTTAAAGCAAATTCATCCTATTTAACCTCATAGTTTTTTTTTTTTTACCTTTATTAAGACATGCTGATTTACATACATTTCAATTTTGACATTCACAATAGACTAATTTCACATTGTTTAGTATTTATTTATATTTTATTAAAATTAATTCTTTTTAAATATTTTTATGTATACATAGAGAACTGGGGTACAGACCAGAGATGAGGGGGGTGAGAGGATTCACTAGAGAGTGGGGGACAGAACAGACAGATCCATGAAGTACACTGCTAAGGGAAGCAGCTGGCTGGTCAAGAGAGGTCTGCCACACCATGTGGTTCACCACCCTGGCCAGGGATCAAACTCATACTGCAGTAGCTGTGAAAGCTTCATAGTGCTATGCTTTAACCCACTGCACCGCCAGAAGGCCCTTTATATTAATACTATATGACCAATAACTTGTCATGTCATTTAATTGCATTGATGTGTATTATAAGTACATATAATAAATGAGACATGCTTAAATAAGCTTGAGGTAGAATTTAAATAAAGGTGAACCACCTGGCACCATATCAAACAGAAACTCTTTCAGTACAGGAGTGGCCAACACACCCTCCACTCTCTACATTAAAATGAATTAACTTGATGTAGAAAACTTGGAGGAATTCATGCTTTTGGGGATATTTCCTCTTTTGCATACAATCTTTTCTTATAAGAAGAGTGAAAAAATCCATATTAAAATAAGAGGTCACTTACTTCCCAATAAAGTTATTTTTAAAAAAGCACAATATGGGCACTATTTTTACTATCTGACCTACCTTATACCCACTTCCACACATTCCCCATATCACCCGACCACATTAGATGCATGCTGAGATCAGTTAGAGTCCTGCACAACTTTCTGTCTGTCACATTTCCAAGAGGTGTTATAGTGGACAGATTTCAAAGCATGACCTGCAGTGTCCCTAGACTCTGTATCACTCTATCCCCTTTGAATATGGGTGGACTCTGACATCAACTTCTACTATGTTACAAAAGGGAGGTGGATTGTGGCGACCTAATATAGTAACAGAAATCTTTAAAGAGTAGAGAATATTTTCCAGATGGTGACAGAAGTAAAAGTTTAAAGATGTAAAATGAGAAATTTTCAAGGCAGTTTTGCTGTTTTGAGTGTGGAGGCGGCCACCTGAGGAAGCATGCAGATGGCTCCAGAGAGAAAGAGCAGCCCCTGCTGACAGCCCCATGGAAACATACTTCAGAACTACAGGCTCAAGAAACTGTATTCTGCTAACCACCTGGGTGCATTTGGAAAAGGTTTTCTCCAAGGCCCTACAAAAGATCCTAGCCCAGCAGATGGCTTTACTTCTGTCTTGTGAGGCCCTAAGTTAAGAAATCCTGTAAGGCTTCCTGGACATCTGACCTTCAGCATTGTGATAATATAAAGGGGTCACTTTAAGCACTAAACTTGTGGTATTCTATTATTAGCTGAAACTAACACAGATACTAGCACTAGGTTGAAAGTATTTATTAACAAATGCCTGCTTTGTGGAATTGTATTGGAACTAGGCAGAAGGAGGAAACAAATAAAGCACAAGGAGAATTTGGCACACCATTGCTGGCTTTCCAATGAAGGGCACTGTGTGGAAGGATGGCAGGGCTTCCTTATGACCCCCAGCTGACAGCCAGAAAAAAAAAAAAAAAAAAAAAAAAACTAAGAACACAGCCTTCCCTACAGCCAAGCGGAAATTAATTCTGCTAAAAATCTGAAGGAATTTGGAAGCAGTTTTGTTTGTGTAAGTACCATGTAAGAGCCCAGTCTAACTCTAACTTAAATTTTAGTCTGTGAGACTCTATGCAGAGAAGCAAGGTGAAGCCACCCAGATCCTGACCTACAGAAATATGAGCTAATAAGTGGGTGCTGCTTTAGGCTTTAACTTTGTGTTTATTCTACAGCAACAGAAAAGTAATATAGCTACCACAACCTATTTATTTGAACAAATGCTATTATGAGGTACATATGAAAATAAAAACTTTGGAAACTATAATTAGGACTAACTGGCAGGCATGGATAAGCAGCCCTGGTGATGTTGAAAGTATCTAAGGAGAATGAAGCATGGGATGGAGACTCAGCACGATATGACTTGTACATTAACTACCATGATTTAATCAACAGCCACATAGTGCAGCAAACCTCTTCTGTCTTGCCTGCTGCTACCATCAGCAGTTCAGTCAATCCTTCTATTCTGCTCCCTACTCTGTCTCTGCTGAATCCTCTCACCTCCCCCACAAACCTCTGACCTATACCTCAGTTCTTATATGCATAAATCAATAAAATAAGTCTTAAAAAAAAGGTAGATCAGGAACCTAGAAAGTAGCCTTGTAGCAAATATCAACACTGAATACTAATAATTGAAATAAAAGAGCATTGATGATGTATTAAAACTTCAGCATGATCAAAACTGTTCACTTACCTCTCCCCACTCTCATCATGCATTAAAATATCTCATCATTCTGGCTCTCTCTGGTGGCACAGCATGGTCAAGCACAGCACTGCAAGCTAGCCTGCAGCAGCTTCAGTGTGAGTTAGATCCCTGGCTCCAGAAGTGACCCATATGGCACAGCAGACTTTTCCTGTCTCACCCGCTGCTCCCCTTAGCAGTGTTTCATCGATCTGCCTGTTCTGCTCCCAACTCTGTCTCTGGTGAAACCTCTCACACAGAAAGCACCCTTTCCCTGCACCTCTGGCCTGTATATATAAATACATAAATCTTAAAAAAAAAAAAAAATCTCAACATTCCTTTCCAAAAAGAGCATCCCTCTTATTTTAGTATATCTCTAGGGTATAAGCTCAAAGCACCCTTTCCCAGGCACTTAATATACTTCATTGGAGGAAATCCTCTCTTTTAGCATGAAAAGGCTAAAAGTAAAGGTCATCTTGTCTTGTTCTGCTTCCATCCATGCCTGTTAATATTACAACACATGTTTTGATATTACAATATTTAAAAAACATAGCTATTGCACTGGCATCTGGTACTACTGGCAACCACGACAAGGTTAAGAACTAGTGACAACTAAAAATGCCTTTTCCGGGCCCTCGGTGGTGGCACAGCGGGTTAGGACGCAACACGGTAAGCTAGCCACAGCCGCTTCAGTGAGAGTTTGATCCCAGCCCTGGAGGTGATCCGTATGGTGCGGCAGATCTCTCCTGACCCGCACGCTGCTCCCCTCAGCAGTGTACTTTGTCAGTCTGCCTGTTTGTTCCCCACTCTATCTCTGGTGAAGCCTCTCACCACCCCTGAACCTCTGGCCTGTACCCAAGTTCTGTGTGAATAAATAAATCTTTTTTAAAAATGCCTTTTCCTAGGAAAGAACAGGTCTAAAATGATTATCCCTGGATCTGCCTTCGTAAACAGACAAACATGATAGAATGCTGGGCATTCAACTGGCTCATGGAAGAGCTACCCAGAGCATGGCCCATCCATGCTCACTCTGCTTTGTTCTCATGCTTGCTCAACCAGTAGATGTTAGAAGGCCACGTTATTCTGAGATGTCTTCATATTTTAAAATGTTGACAATATTTCGAAGTGAAAATCTCTGTGTGGACAAAAAACACAAGCCATAAATGTGTCGCTTCCACTGGTGGCCTTCCAAACCCGCACCCATCACTTCTGTATATTCTCTCACAGGGAAAAAAAAAAAAAAAAAAAAAGATAAAGATAAATTGGCTCCTTAAGCGATAAAAAAAAAAAATAGCTTACTGCAGAGAATTCATAAATCATTAGATTAATCGAGTAAAGTTCTTGAGTAATGTTTTCCCAGTTTGACTGACTTGGAAATAAGGCGTTGGAACAGTGTCTGAGGTCTCCAGGTGATTGTAATATATGGCCGGACACATCACATTCATTTATTGATCTCTCTGTGCACACCTGCCTCTGTATCATGGTCCAGGATTACAAACTTGACTGCTCTTGGGGAAAGAAACTATGCATTGGTATCAGATGTTGGTGCCAGAAGTAGGGTGTTGCTTCTCTATTAGAGAGGACTGGATATTACAGATCACTCAAATACCAAGATCAATCCGTATTGCCTCTAAAATTAATATGCCATTAAATGCTTATTTTTATCTCAATGGTTTCGTTGCCCAAAGGTCTTTCCCCCCCCCAAAGAGTTTTTTTTTTTTTTTTTTAAGGATTTCATTTATTTTTTGCATGGAAGAATTGGGGCATAGGACAGAGAATTGGGGGCTAGAGGATTTACTGAAAACAAAATGGGGAGCAGGACAGGCAGATGTACTGAAATCCACTGCTGAGGAAAAGCAGCAGGCAAGATCGAAGTCTGCCCCACCATAGGTGAGTTAGCTCCATGGCTGGAGATTGAACTCAGGCCGTATCTATGATAGCACTGAGATTTAACCTCTAGGACACCAGGGACACCCCACCTTTTTTTTTTTTTTTTAATTCTTCTGTTTGAGTGAAAATTTAATCTTCTTGCAGTGGAGTATGTTTCTGCCTCAGGGCTACACATGCTTAGTGATGGCCCAGGGGTGCTCATGTTGGGTTGAGAATGATAAAACAAACATTAAGTCCATGCATTACAAATTTTGGAAACCAGAAAATTGTTTTATAGTTTTAAAACTAACTTCAATTAGTATAATACCATTTTAAAAACCATTTTATCTACCTGGTTCATTACTTGTAAGGAATTAGAGTTCCCAAATTTATCTTAATCAAAGTTTGGGTAGCAATACAATTTGGCCAGTTGTTATGTTTTGTTTTTTTAATCAGTGTTCATTGGATGTCAAGTTGATATACTGCAAAGAGTAGAAACTGCAGTAAGGGAAGCGATCAGAAATTGCATGTATTGGGAAGGGAAGGGAACTAATGGGGTTTTGCTTTTTCCCCAATTTCAGCCTTAGAGACAATTTGATAATGAAATCAATTGGAAATTTTTATGGTTTCCAGGACTCTTCTGACCTCAGGACCTAAATAAGATTCTTAACTGGCAGTTTACCGTTGCATAACAGACACTGGAAGGACTGAGGTCAAAGTAATATTTTACAAGGTGCTTCTGGATTGGGTGATTTACATGCCAAGGATTTATGTAAATGCAGCACAAGAAGAAAACCTAAAGATATTCTTCGACAGCCAGGTCCACCCATGATTCTTGCTATACTATGAATTTAAGGCTGGACCGCAGGTCGTATACTTGTTCACAACTTCATGATCCCACTGGTGGCTGGGATAGTAGATTTTTTTCACATGAAGAATGTTATTTACAGGCAGAAGAACACATTGTTATATTACAATATGAAAATTTTTGATCAAGTACTCTAGGCTTTGCACCTAACATATAGTCTATTCTTCTGTAGAATGGATGCTATTATTGTATTCATTATACAAATTAGGAAACACACACAAAATTTAAATAATAACTTGCTAAAAATCATATAGCTAGCAGAAGGGTTAGGACTGAAGTATCTAGGCAATTTGGTTGTCAGGGGACACTGTCTCAGTCACTGCACTGTTTAGTACTTGTTGGAAAAGAACAAGGAGATCCAGAAGGAAGCATATTGCCCTGCTGGGAAAAGATAGTTTCAAGAAGTTCCTTAGGGGAGACTACATCTGAGCTAAGCAAAATTCTTTGAGTAGAAATTATGTGATTAAATGAATGAAGGGAGGAACATGGGATTCGTGTCAAAGGGGACAGCATAAGTAAAACCAAAAGGCTAAAAAAGAAACCTTCACATTGCGTGTTGTGGGGCTTGGTATGGCTACGAGGTAAGTTTGTGAGGGATAGAGATAAACTAGTTCTAAAATTGATATATTACCCTATCTCCTATCTGAGTCAATCCATCTCATTCCATTGCCATTCTCTTTCCTCCCTCAAAAGAGCCCTGCAGCAGAAATAACCACTAAGATTGGCATTTCTAGATTGGGTTGCCTGTGACACATGCCTTTCAGAAAACCTATCTTTCCCTTTAACCCGTTCATTCAGCCTTCAATCCCAAAGGGATTTTTAGCTTCTTTCCAGACTGAGTATGTATAGTAATATATACATAATCCACATTTCCCCATCACCCTGCATTCATTTCCTTGTAAACAGGATTTTCTTTTCTAGACTACATGTGAACCAGTGAGTATACTCTTGGTGATATATATGATGTGCTACCTTGTATATGTGCCCTAAGAGTATTGAGTCTGGATTCAAAATTCATAAGCAACAACTCACAAGAAAAACATTTAAAACTCAATTCAGACAAGAATGAATATGAACAATAAATAGATATCATGGGAAGGTCATTTATTACACTAGTTATAATAATGGGAAAGCTTTGTTCCAACTGGCCATCATTTCTCCTTATTCAAATTACACTAGGCCTTCTCCATGAAGTCCAGCTCCTCGGACAATCAGCAGAGTAATGAGCAGACTAATGATGTCTGAGATTTCTACCCAGTTATTGCAGAATTAACAATGAATGCCCAAAAGAATAAGGCAATGGCCTTCAATCCATAAGACCTAGTATCAAAATCCTGAACCAATGACATAGTGAGCATTTTTTGATAATTATGTGGTTTGCAAATTGTTTTAAAGTCATTAGGAGGTAGTGCATACCTACATACATAACGAGTCCATTTTAATGTTAGCAGACCCCAAAGGACTTTCATGCTGTGTGTTTTATACTGCTGCCGTTTAATGTTTATGCATTTGCATTAATGTTTTAATTTTCATATAAACATCCTAAAGCCATTTTATGAAGGGCATGACTTTTAAAATTTGGCCGATATATTAAATTAATGTAAAATAAGGTCATTTAACCAGTAGTCCTAAATCAATTCTCCATGTTCCTTCTGTACACTCAAACCTTCCAGTCTAGCTTATTTATTACAGGCAATGCAGAATTAAGAGCTGGGCTCTAAACTCTAAACATCTGTCAGATTAACGTGCATATGCACTGAGTGTCTCTCTTCATATGATGGATCCTACCACAAGTCCTCCCTAAAGTAATATATCAACTCTCTTTGCACAATAATAAGCAAAAAACACACTTGATTTATATCAACAATGAATACATAAGAACCAACTTTGCCCTAAATTGGCCATTATGATTAGAATATTACTTCATTAGTTCAGAAAACCTTTCAGTACTATACAAGTAGAAGGGATGTGGCAAGATTTTAAAAAATAAAAAATGCCAAAAAGAGACAGCAAAATGTAGTGATTAGGAATAAAGCTAATGGTTATGAAATCCAGCTCAACCATTTGTTAACACGTGAATTAGTTCACTTTTTCCAGTCAGTTTTCTCAATTCAAACTACTGATGGAAGTATTTACCAAAAGATGATTATAAAATATAAAAAAATCCTCATTAATTGTTTACATCCTATCCATTGTTTATTATTATTATTATTATTATCATCATCATCACTACCACAAAGAGATGACTTAAGAATTTCTATCAAAAAACAAGCAAGAATATAGGTGACAAGTTGTATTTTAAATTTGGCTTTAGCCAGCCACTATACTAATGACTTAATATGATTTTCATATTACAGCATAGGATCTGACATTAAATTTTAACTCTCTCACTGATTTATCTATATTACATTCATCATTTTCTTTATATTCTGTAAAATAGAGAATAATGATATTAATTGCTTTGTACCACTGGTGGTACAAAAATAGTTTGCCAAGCTTAAGTGAAAAAAAAAAAAAACTTATCTTGAAAACACACATCTGAACTATCCAATTTAGTTCAGCAGAGAAAATATCCAAGTATTTAAAATCCAGAAAGACCAGACCAACAAAAATCAATCTTCTGATATTATAGTAGCTCTTAAAAATAACTTAAAAATCAGAGTAATCACCATTAAAATAATAAAGCTATAGTTCACATATAATATGCTATCTTTGCCAAACTATCCATATATTCATATATGGGCTTCTCAACAAGCCTGTGATATAGGTCAGCTATGGATTATTACTTATATAACTCATGAAATTGAAGCTCAGCAAGTTGTAAGATGCTGAGCCACATAACAGTGAGCTCCAAGTTGCTAAGCCAACTAACAGTGAATGGTGGAGCCAGACCTGGCGTCTCAAAGCCCCCTGCTCCCTATCATTAATCTGCTTCTCAATGATAGTGTTCTTCATAAGAACTCCTGAAACAAGACATACACTCACACAAATCAAGAACCCAGTTCTCTGACTTAATAAACTATAGAAATCATAAGTCATTACTGTCTAATCATAGGGACATTACCATAGAGATGCACTTTAAAGCTATCCCATCCCATCAGACTGTGTTCATGTAAGGATGATCTGAGTTTGCTTTTGACACTACGTATTCTCTTTGTCTTGACTGTTAACAATTATCAATTGCTGGGCAGGATATTTCATGAATAGGTTGATCAAAAAATTCAATTTCAAATTTGCCATCATCTTCCATGGAAAAGGAGATGCTTTGGTTTTATTTATAACTGTTGTTTTCCCTGAAGACTTAGATAATTCAGGATATTCCTAACGACATAGTAGAGTGAGGAATAGTCAGTAAAATTCCAATGTTCCATCTGATGCATCCCAGGAGATCATGGCATGTTTCTTTCATGCTTTTGATAGAACTCATTGCAATAAGAAGGATGTATTCTGCAAATATCCAATAGCTAGGATTCTGCAATAATTATTCTGTCATTATGGGTGAAGTAATGTGCACACTTGTGTGGATATATACTGCATGTATATGTGGATATGACAGATGTGTCTTTATCTTTAACAAAGGAAAACATTCATTTTATATATGAATGAATAAGAACAACTGACACTCAGTTTGGAGGTTACACATTACTAAGAAAATTTAAAAAATAACCAAAGTCAGTAAGTACATAAATCTTTTCATTAACAAGATGCCATTTCTTGACTTCCCTTCAATTTACCTCCAATTTTCTTATTAAATTATGGAATTCAGATAATTTTACATATTTTCTTCTTCCTGAAGAAAGAAACCATCCCTCATATATTGTTGGGAAGTAGCAGTTCATGATATTTCTGGTTGGGAGGATCAACAAGTATTTACTGAGTCTCTAGCCCACTTAGTACTGTGCTAAGTGTGTGAAATTGAGTATCTCCAGCTGTTCACTAAAAGAGGGAAATGGTATGACTTTCAGTATCACTGCTGCTATGAATCCTAAGAACTGAATAGTGTCCCTCTTCCCAAATTTATTTGCTAAAACCAAAACTTCCAATCTTCCAGTGCAATATTTGGAGAAGGAGTTTTTAGGAGATAATTAAGTTTACTTGAAGTATCTCACTCTATTTCTTGGAAAGGAGTGAAAATATAGCCATCTCTAAGGTATAAAATGTGTTCTCACCAGAAACAGATCATGTTCACACTTTGATCTTGAACTACTAGCCTCCGGAATTTGAGAAACTACATTACTTTTGTTTAAGCCATGTGTCTATGGCATTTTGTAATAGCAGCCAAGCTGAGAGAATAACTGACCTTCTTAGACCATGAACAAAAAGTTTAAAATTGTTTTTTCTTCCATCTCTCAATCATTAAAAACTAGCAAACAAACAAAATTGTTGGGAAAAATTTATTACAGTCGCATACGTGTTTCAGGTCTGAAACAAATGTTATAAGTCAAATGCTTATTTGAGATAGAATATTAAAAATTACAAATAATCGAATAGGCAATTCGGAAATATTTGTAATAGCTCAGTACTTCAGACCAGAGATTCTCAACTTTTGATATCTTGATATTCATGTTTTGATACTTCTTTGCTGTGGGGCTATGCTGTAACTTTCTGGTTGTCAAGCAGGATGGCTGGTCTCTACACTTCAAATGCCAGTACCATCCTCCAACTGATTATGACAACCAAAATGATCTCCAGATATCGCCAAATATTCCCCGAATATTTACCTCTTATTGCAAACCCGTATCCAGATGGGGGAAAAATGCTAAACACATGTAATTATTTCACATAGACATTCTTAAAATGACCTTAAGCTTAAGATAGCTCTATAATTGTCTTTCTCTTATCCCCACCTACACCACCCCATCTCACACAACACACAAAATTGTACATAGCCACACACACATGTATATGTACATACCATCACTGAATAGATACTTGTTAGAAAAATGAAGAGAAGGAAATGAGACAGCATAAAACAGAGGAAGGGAAAACAAATTTCAAGAAAGAGTTCATTGATTTGAATTCTAGACCTAACTTGGATTTTGGAGAAGTCTCAGAATCTTTCCAAGTCTCAGTTTTTTTCACATGGAAGAGTAAAATATTGGCTAGAAGATACAGAGAGCTCCTTCAATTTAAACAATTTCTGAACTTCAATGTATTTCAATGTATTTCATTACAGATGAGTGTAATTGGAAGGAGTGTTTTGAGTTTAATGTGCTGAAAAAAATTAAATGAGCTGAGTTACATTCTAATATACTGTATAAGCTGTAATTGTGAGAGCAACCTGGCCAGCTAGTTTGGGTATCTTTGGTGATGCCAAGAACAGATTGGCTTGATGGCAGTGCATGTGAAAATCTTTTCAACACAGTCTGCTCAATCTGGCCTATCTGATGTTCTGCATGAGGTAACTTTAAATATGGGTAGGCTTAGAATTTTTCCTTAGTGTCTCACAGGCTGTAGGGAGGACAGTCCATAATAAATGCCATCTTCATTAAAAGTCAGTTCTACCAATGATATCACGCAACTTTTGTTCTACAAAATCACAGAATTTGGGACATATTGCCCACAAAACAGAAGTTACAAAAATCTTGGAAAGAACTCTCTATTCTTTAGATGGGGGACTTAAAACACCACAGGATAAAAGAGAATGCATTCGATGTATACTGCGGAATTTGGATTTTAAATGGCCCATTAGTACACTAAACCCTCTTGTTGGTTCACTGGGCTGAAAACAGAACAAAAGAAAAGACAACTGTAAACAGAGACATTCTACAGGGGAGAGGAGGGGACAATAGGATCAAAACTTGGACAGGAAGAGTCCACAGTACTATGGTGATGAAAAAATGTACAAAATGAAAAAAAAATGT